>NC_139574.1:15705588-16305588 GCF_946808225.1 Silurus aristotelis
AGCACAGGTGGAAATTATACCTTTTATACCCATCATCATTTTTTTGTGTGTTTTTATTTATCTCATGAAAGGCAGAATTCACATCACATGTTTTAAATATAAGAACTATAATATCTTTATAGGCCTTAAAAAATATAGTTAAGTAAATTTTGATGCACTCATTATGAAATTCAGAATAACATAGTCTATTTAATATAAGTAGATACACAGAATCCCCCACAAGACTGCCATGCCTAAACTCTATAAAAGATTGTTGTTCATGATGAGATTGAGATTGCTGAGTTGGCTTGCAATAATAAAAAATAAATACAAAATACAAAAATAAAAAAACAGAGGTAGTGAATTTAATGTATGTAAGGTTCTACAAAAACAATGACCCACATTAGTTTTAGTTAGCCTACTCTCTACTAAATAACTACAGTGAGGAAAATAAGTATTTGAACACCCTGCTATTTTGCAAGTTCTCCCACTTAGAAATCATGGAGGGGTCTGAAATTGTCATCGTAGGTGCATGTCCACTGTGAGAGACATAATCTAAAAAAAAAAATCCAGAAATCACAATGTATGATTTTTAAACTATTTATTTGTATGATACAGCTGCAAATAAGTATTTGAACACCTGAGAAAGTCAATGTTAATATTTGGTACAGTAGCCTTTGTTTGCAATTACAGAGGTCAAACGTTTCCTGTAGTTTTTCACCAGGTTTGCACACACTGCAGGAGGGATTTTAGCCCACTCCTCCACACAGATCTTCTGTAGATCAGTCAGGTTTCTGGCCTGTCGCTGAGAAACACGGAGTTTGAGCTCCCTCCAAAGATTCTCTATTGGGTTTTGGTCTGGAGACTGGCTAGGCCATGCCAGAACCTTGATATCCTGGCTGTGTGCTTCGGGTCATTGTCATGTTGGAAGACCCAGCCTCGACCCATCTTCAATGCTCTAACTGAGGGAAGGAGGCTGTTCCCCAAAATCTCGCAATACATGGCCCCGGTCATCCTCTCCTAAATACAGTGCAGTCGCCCTGTCCCATGTGCAGAAAAACACCCCCAAAGCATGATGCTACCACCCCCATGCTTCACAGTAGGGATGGTGTTCTTGGGATGGTACTCATCATTTTTCTTCCTCCAAACACGTTTAGTGGAATTATGACCCAAAAGTTCTATTTTGGTCTCATCTGACCACATGACTTTCTCCCAAGACTCCTCTGGATCATCCAAATGGTCATTGGCAAACTTAAGACGTGCCTGGACATGTGCTGGTTTAAGCAGGGGAACCTTCCGTGCCATGCATGATTTCAAACCATGACGTCTTAGTGTATTACAAACAGTAACCTTGGAAATGGTGGTCCCAGCTCTTTTCAGGTCATTGACCAGCTCCTTCTGTGTAGTTCTGGGCTGATTTCTCACCTTTCTTAGGATCATTGAGACCCCACGAGGTGAGATCTTGCATGGAGCCCCAGTCCGAGGGAGATTGACAGTCATGTTTAGCTTCTTCCATTTTCTAATGATTGCTCCAACAGTGGACCTTTTTTTACCAAGCTGCTTGGCAATTTAGCTGCTTGGCCCTTACCAGCCTTGTGGAGGTGTACAATTTTGTCTCTAGTGTCTTTGGACAGCTCTTTGGTCTTGGCCATGTTAGTAGTTGGATTCTTACTGATTGTATTGGGTGGACAGGTGTCTTTATGCAGCTAACGACCTCAAACAGGTGCATCTAATTTGGGATAATAAATGTAGTGGAGGTGGACATTTTAAAGGCAGACTAACAGGTCTTTGAGGGTCAGAATTCTAGCTGATAGACAGGTGTTCAAATACTTATTTGCAGCTGTATCATACAAATAAATAGTTTAAAAATCATATACTGTGATTTCTGGATTTTTTTTTTAGATTATGTCTCTCACGGTGGACATGCACCTACGATGACAATTTCAGCACGTATATATACACAGACACAGACACACACACACACACACACACACACACACACACACACACAGACACACACACACACACACACACACACACACACACACACACACACACACACACACGAGTGTAAGAAAAAAATACAATTGATAACTAGATGTATATGTCTAATATGTGGAATTCAAATATTGATAGCATCTGAATAGTAAATGGCATCCACTTTAATTCCTTCTCAAAAGAGGTCCTGCCTTTGTGTTTTAAACTATCATAACTAGTTGATTGTGTGAAACACTTGTTTCTTTGTGTAACTGACTTATTTGCCTAATATGATTCCTAGGAGGCAGCCTCAAGCTTTTTTTAATGATTGGTGATATCTGCTTAGCTTTCTTACCCAGTTGTTGCAAGTGACCCTAAAAAACAAGATCTAGATAAGATATTATTTAAACTGCTTAAGGTAAAATGACTGGAAAAGCAAGAGTTCTCAACATCTGTATATGGCCAAATGTTTGTGGACACCTGGATATAGGATGCTTTTTTAATTTTTACTGACATTAAGAGACCCAAACATGTGCAAGCATAAACGTGCTCTTGGGCACAATGTGAACACTCTGAAGACATTTTGGCAATGCCATTTTGCCAATTTTGGAATATAAAAATCGGGGCTGCACCTAAAACCCACTGAACTGCTGCAGGGTTAAAATCAACTGCTAGCTGCAACCCAGGCCCTCAGCCATGCTTAAAAATCAAATAGAAACCCTAGAAACTAAAATAAAGAAAAAACTATAACATCAAAGAGAGGATTGAATCTGGAATGGGGTGGGTGTGCTTTTCAGACAAACCTTATAGTGTATGTTGTTGTTTTCTTTTATATACTTTTTCTTAATTTCTTAATTGTATTGTATGATTATATACTGCATGCTTATAATCTAATGGTTACTATAATGCTACCCTCCTCCCCCAGGCTCTATTAATCAACCAACCAACCAAGCAAAAAAAAAAAAACAAACAAACAAAAGAACTTCTATCCAGCCATCCACCAATCAATCCATCCACTTAGAAAAACCAACCCTGCCAAATCTCTGTCCTTGAGCTAGCTGTATAGATAATCACTGGCAGAGCACCAGGTTTGGGCATCATTTTTAGACTGAAGCTCATTAGTATTGAAAACAAATTTGAAAGATATTGAAAGAGATTCTGCATTTAATGTTATAATCTGAATAAATGTTCCAATAATAAATGTAATAAGGTAATTCATAATACTCAACAGCCGTGAGGATTACCTTTACTCAAAATATATATCAAAATAAAGTATATTCATATTAAAGATGTATTAAAGATGTACAAAGCATAAAAAAAAAATTTTTAGAAGTCTTTATCAATAAATATATTCTGATGCTGGTTCACTGGGTCAGGGAGTAAATACAAATAAAAAAAAAATAATAATAAAAAAAAAAACTTATTTAGGGGAGCTTAGTGTAGTATGAAAAACAAAACAAGATATTTTTTATTATTATTAAAGATTTATCAGTGCCTAAAGATAGACATAGGGCCTAAATAAAATATTTTGCAGACTTTGGAGATTAAAGGAGAACAGAAGAAAGTGTTTTATGACTGCAAAGCCTGATGGGCCATATTCTGAATGACTAGGCACTTCCCTCACAGGCTTAACAGCTGTGCCTTAGGATGCATGTGAAATTGATGCACATCATTTTTAGATACCAGATGTTTGCTCATAAAAATTTTTCCTTGATAAATGGGATTGTCCTGTGCCTTCTTCTCCATCCACCGCATGAAGAGCAAATCCTAATTTAAATTCCACTCACATCTGTGCACACCAGTGTGTACGCCTCGTCGCTACCTGTGACCACAAGACTGCAGAAGCACAAAGGCATTTGGGCAGAAGCGCATTTAGGATCCTCTCAGCATACAGAGGGGAGGAGGACGGGACGGCACAGCACGGCAGCATGGAATGATGGGTCTTCTGGCACAAAATTTTTTCGCCCTCATCTATAAACGTGAGAATTTGATTCTCTTTGTCCGGTGCTGTAATCTGTATTAAACGAATTTGTATAATGTGCTGGATGGTTTTTAACACCACTGGGAATATGATACAACAATACTAATACTACTATGTAGTCAGATTTTTATCAATATATTATATGAAGTTTGCATGAAATATTAAATAATCAAATGTGGTTTAATTTTTAAATAGTATTAATATATTCAACTTTCCAAAGAAATATGCAGGCATTGAACTTTGTTCGAATTGTATAAAATCAGGGACAACCACCTCGGCACTGTTTGCTTAAATTTTGACAAATTTCTCATGATATCAGGTTGAGGCAAAAAAGAACAGGGGCAGATTATTCTTCAGACTCAGAAATTAGATGTAAAATGTGTGCCTAGACATATGCCATCCCTCTCTCAAATAATTCAGGATCAAGCTTTTTTATTTTATTTTATACAAGCAGGAATAAGCAGAACATTGATAAATGACCTATGGAAGAGCAGTATTCAGATGCTGAGCTGCAGGTGGACAGCAGGAGCAAGGGGAGGGTGAAATTTTGTCCCAGCTGATCCAGCATAGGGCTGTTAGTGTGCTTTATAAAGAGAGAGTGCAGTGATTAGAGTGGCGCTCTCTCGGTGTCAGAGCATCGCAACAGCATCAGTGAAGGAAACATGGCCAACTCTTACCTACAGGGAGTGGAGATTTCTGCCTCTCAGTTCCTGGATATCTTTCATCATTATGACAATGACGGTAATGTGGTCATCATTTCTTGGAAAGAAGACTGTATGAAGTTAAACAAATTTCTCTGGATTAACTGCTTGATTTTTTTTCTGGGCAAATTTATTTTTATTTTTTAAACATGAATTTTACCTTTACCTTAATGTGGCACCAAACAGATTGTAAGCCACATGTTTCAAATTAATTTGCATTCTTTTGTGCAAAAAGAATTGCCCAGTAATTATGTCAAAATATACAATGCGGTCTTTTGTGCACTACACAGCCTAAGTCTAAATTGAGACTCTTTTTAACTGATATTACTACCATCTGAATTCTCTCAGGTAATGGCTATATCGAGGGAAAAGAGTTACAGAACTTTATTAAGGAACTTCAGCAAGCTCGGAAACAAGCAGGCCTGGTAAGTATTCTCTTACTCATAAATTATGATCTTACTTCTGTAACTCCAATAAAAAAAAGTTATACAGGGTATAAATGGTTAAAAATGATTATAGTGTTTAGCAGTCATAATTGGGACTAGATTATATTGGGACTATAGACAATGCTAAATTAATGTGAGGTCAGACTGAATTCTAACATTTACTCCTTACATTTATCAGTTAAGGGTGAGGCTATGAATATAATAGATCAATTTGAATCTTTTAATCGATTGGAATTTTAAAAGTGCTGAATGGAAATTAATTCCTTGCACCACTGATGTGTTGTTTCAAATACTGATCTGTAATAATTGCAGTCTTTTTTAATTTCACTAAGATGTGCCTGCGTTTAATTTGCATCTAGGTTTGACTTTGCACCACTTTTGAAAGGAGAAAAGCCTGTAACATGTGCTTCAGTCTTATTTAGTTTGTTAGACTTCACATATTTGTCGATTGCAATTGTCATTTGCTGTGATGTTTGTTGAGCATGGCTATATTTTTTGCCTTTCTATATCTTTCAATATCAGCTGTGATTCTGTGGCAAATAATGGAATAATTAACTGGCTTTAATTTGTTATATTTCCCACACCGAACACAGAGTATATATCACTGCAATTACACCTCCAAAAGTGGAAATATTTTAAATATAGTCAGCAATCTAGCATTTCCTATTCTAAGATTATTAAACCTATTCTAAAAACTGTTGTTTTTAATATATTTTATGCTTAAATATTTTAGGCATTTATTTATAGATAAAAGCTAATTATCTGAAAAGATTACATACTTTAAGTTCTTTATTGAAATTTTATAATAATCATTTATTATTATAAATATTATAATAATTATTACTATTATCACATTCACCACACACATTTAGCAACTAGAAAGCAGGGCAAGTTTATTCATATAAGCACATGTCTTATATAATGGCAATTCAAACTGCTTTTCATAACACAACTCTAAACAGAACAATATTATAGATGTACAAAATAGTCAAGGTATGAATATGATAGAAGGTTGATCAGAATAGATTTTAAATATTGATTTTAAAATGGCTTCTTTTGGGTGGATCTTTAGTCTTCAGGGTGATGCCTTTACCCATTAAAAAATGTTGAGGTAGAGGTAAGTATTTAACTGAAGAAGAGAAAGAGGTATTTACTCTTTCAGAGGAGATTTTTTTTTACTCAAAACATGACATATTTAATCACAAGACAAGCATTTGACCCTATACTTCTATTAGTATTAGGCTATGCAGACTGGTAATGTTTTTTCCCCTCCAAATCCTTGTTCAGCACTTTAAAGCAGTTGTATATTTTAAATCTTTTTTTAACGAAGAATTAAATTTTGTAAAATGGGTTGTTTTGCATTCAGTAGATGTAAACCTCTAAAAACTCTAGCTACTGTAGCTAGTTAATTTTGTGGTGGAATTTGAGTCATTATTTACAACATAGCCTTGTATAAAATTAAATCGAAAGAATATCACACATGACTTGCTGTTGGCTACTATCAATTCATATTAGAATGACCACATAATAGACCTGACAACATGCAGTCAAGCATATTGTTGTGAGCATTTGTGCAGCTGAGGTAATTTCATTAACCATTTTCAGCTGCATTTCCAAACCAATTCCATCTCAAAATTCACATAAACCACCTGAAAAAAAAAAAAAAAACTAAAATACTGGGACATATTTTCTGGTTAAAATGCTGGTCTATGGATTAGAAAGTGGTGAATAAAAATCCCAGCACCACCACACTGCCAGTGCTGGCCCCTGAGCAAGGCCCTTTTCCCTCAACTGCTAAGTGACTAAAAATGAGATGACTGTAAGTAAATAAGATTAAGTGGATAAGGGAATTTGCCAAATGTCAAAAATGTAATCCACCCCATTATCCCCATTTCCCTCTCCCAATCAGTATAAGATATCTTACAGTAGAAATTGTCCTACAAAGTAGACACATTGTCTGCACTTTTCCCATTTTGTGAAAAGATATTAGATTTATTTCCACTGATTTGCCTTTAAAATTTTGGCATTTTTAAACAAACCAACTCCTTCCAAGCACGAGGCAGCATAACTCCTTCCCCAGTAGACAGCAGTTCCAATTTTGGAATAATATTCGATAATATAGAGGCTAAGTGACAGGGAGCAAACTTTTTCTAGATTTTCTTTTTCCAAATAATTGTGCAACATCTAATAAAGTAAGAAAACCGAAGGACAGTCAGCTCATATCTGTCAAATAGCAAAAAGAAATGTTCAACAATCACTACATGTTTTCATAATTTTCAGTATTTGAAAACAAAAAAATTAAATGTATGGAGTTGAGAAGAAGGACTTTATGAAGATTAATATTTGTAGATAAAACTTATTGTAGACAAGAAACTAGTATGTCTGGTTGCTTTTAGTGTGTATATTTTATTACATGGTTTGTGCTTTTTGTGTGTTTTATTTTCCAATCTGTGTATTTTGGTCTCCAGCCTGTAAAAATGTAATCAATACAAGACTAATCATGATTCGTCCCACTCTCATAATCTTAAGATCTCCATTGATTTAATGTCATTCCTTATCATGTTGTTAAACTTATGTTTATGCTTAAGGTATTATATTATTATGTTTGAGAGATCCAAGATAGCATGTGATGTATTTTCATTTCTTGTTTTTATTTTATTTTTTTTTACAAATTACCTGCCAATTTTTAGTTGACAAAATTGACTTTTAATTGCAAAATTGACTTGGTTATCTAGCTCATGAATACAACTGGAATATTGGAAATAACGGTAATTTATCTAGCATTTACTTTGTGGCAACATGAAAGGCAGAACTATAGAGAAAACAGTAGTTTAAATAAGTTACATTTTATCATTGATTTCTTTTACATTTTGGGAAAAAACAAGCTGACCATTTGAATTTTCTTTTCTCTTTATCTTTGTGAGCATGCCAAAGAAAATAATAGCTATTTCATTTGAAAGCTGGTGTCATTGTGTAGTGTAATGTCTATTAAATTAATTGTTGTGTAAACTGAAGTTTGAAGTACAAAATCTAAAGATTACAGTTGTCATGCTGAGGCTAAATCCACATTTTGAGTGCTGTGGCACTGTCCTGATAGGTGGACTTACAGGTGGAAGACTAAACAAATCTGAAATGAATGCAGATACTGCAGACTAAAGTGTGCAACAGAATAAGAGCAGCAGTGCAAACATTGGAGGTGTCATTTCCCTGTTTTAAATGTTGCCATGTTTTCTTTAGTTTTCTTTATTGTGCAAATGGTTATAAACTAAAATATAACAATTATTTTGGCTCTATTTTAAAGCATGTTAGCATAATATATATTAATACAACAAGGAACTTAATACTTTGTTCCCTGGTGCATTAACAGCATGTAAAGCACCCAAGTCACTCTTTCATTGAAATATTAATACTGATACTGTATGCCAAGTAGCAAATGCAAAAATCATTAATTAATCAAAATATTAGTGTGTAAATTGTGCACATGAGCTATTTAACTGGTGATTAACCAATAATTTACAACATGCAGTAAATCAAGACAAACAAGACAGAATCATTACCATGAACAGCTCACTGTGTAATACTCATTATTACAATAATAATGGAAGATGATAAAAAACAATATATATATATATATATATATATATATATATATATATATATATATATATATATATATATATATATATATATATGAAAAAAAGATTGAAAGATGATAAGTTTGGGACTGTCTAAATAATTTATTTGTGTTTAATCGATTATGTACATTCTGACTGAAAGTCCTAAAAATCTAGTACAGCTTTGATTCATGCAAACATTGCTGGCTCTTATGTAGACCCCTGTTTATAAACAGGGGTCTACATTAGAGTCAGGTAATATTTAAAGATGCATTTCCACATTCTTCAATTAAGTAGAAGTTTTTTGTTTTAAAAGTTGAAATACTGACTACACTTTTTCACTCAAGTATAAGTAAAGAAGTTTTTAACATGTCAGGCTCTGACATGTACTTAAGTAAAAAGTAGCCATTACTACTACCTGTTTAAGTGTCACGCTGGTAAATGGAACTTACGTCATATTAATATATTAATACAAAGTATTTCAAATGTTGTTACCTAATGAATGTATCCAGGCTGAACATCCACTATATAGAAGATATAGAAAAGATGATGATGATCAGGAATGTCTCTGTTCTCAGTCATGTTTACATCACTGACTCCCTTTGTCTCATTAACGTTAACCCCAGACTTCTTGTTGTCTTCTGACTGCTTATTGTTATTTTCGTAAACTAGTCTACATCTGTAGTTTGTGATAACCAGGAAATCATACACCAGTGGTAGATTGGAAAAAAAAACGCACAATGACAAGAAATATGTTGATGAGCCTGGTTTGGAAATGTACAAAGTAGAACGTACAGATATTTGTGTAAAAAATGTAATGACCAAATAATAAATAGTGAAGTAAAGTACTGATACCAGAAAAATCTACTTAGAGGTATTTGTACTTCATTACTTCGCATCTCAATGATTTTACTTTACGCCTGGAAAAACAGAGATTGACAATTTAATCTAAATTAAGTTTGCTTTGTCAGCACGGCCCAATGTGTGTTATTCCTTTTATACCACAATAGTTTGTACATACTACCCTTCATACATTTGACCTGTTTATAGTTCAGGTAAATTTTATAGGCCATCTGCAAAACAAGTTAGTACCACTTACATCACAACAGATTTAAACTGTAATCCCCTCACTAACAGTTTATCTCTGGCAAAAGCATCACTCAGCAACACTGTTCTGTATGAAGTATGGGGTGAACTGTACACCTTACAAACAAACTGAATTACAAAATCCACATACCATTATAATAAAACAATTTAAAGTTATACTTTTTCTTTTTAATACCTAATAAAGGCGGCTGATATCATTTCTTTCTTATGTGTATCTTACAGGAGTTAACAGAACAAATGAGGGCTTTTGTGGAAGAATACGAAAAAAATACTGATGGAAAAATAGACATTATTGAGGTATGGTATAATGGGTCTTTAACTGTAATATGAAAGTAGCAAAAGTTTAGAATGAAAGTTCTTTCTGTTCATTCTTCTTGTATGTGGTCAATTAAGTCTATCTTTCTGGTTCAGTAAAGCTTTGATTCATAATAATTAGATCGTGCCTTGTGGTTAGCTCAGGGTAAGGAAATCTGAACACCTAAATCAGATAACATGTAGACTGAGACCACTTTTTTGGGGTAATTGAATTGCCTGAGAGTTTATTTCTCCAAACCTTTCGAAACATGAACGCAGGAGACAGCCGAAGTGCACAAGCCTGCACTTGACCAATAAATTATAATTCCCAGTCTAGACATCGTCTGGTTAAATTGCCAATTTCAGCCAAAGGCCACAGAGAGCTGTAAAAGCTTTTGGAGTAAAAGCAGTGGACATTGATGCTCTCTCAAGAGCACAAGAACACTTTATTCAGGTGTTGTATGTGAGAGATGACGTCCAACGAATTTTATTCACTTGTTTTCTGTCTCATTAGTTTAATCACAGGATTAAAACTGCTATTATGGTAAATATATTGTAGTGCATTTATTCCAGCTTTTTGTTAACTAATATATATTATTTTATTTTTATTGCAGTTGGTACAAATTCTACCCACAGAGGAAAACTTTTTGCTTTTTTTCCGTCAACAGCTGAGGTCCTGTGCAGAATTTATGGAGGTATTCTTGAACATAATTTATTTTTATGTTTATTGTTCAAGATCCATTGCTTATGAAAATGTCCTAGTAGGCAAGCTTTATTTACAAAGCAGGACTGTTTAATAAGAGTGATAGGCATTGATTAAAAGAATTTAATTAAAATTAAAACAAACATTCTTGTGTTAATGACACACAAATTAAATTAGATAAAACATACTGTAAAATGGAAACAAAACTACTTCACTACTGAGGCTGTTCAAATATTAGGTAGGCTTTAAAACCAGATTTGAAAATGAAAATTGATGTGTATTGACTAATCATTCCACATTGCATATCCACTTTATGACAAAAAGTAAACCAAAGCAATATATTGAAAAATTTATTTATTTATTTATTTATTTATTTTTTTTTATTTTTTTATTTTTTTTTAGTTCATTGCATGCAGACATTTATGCTAACCCATAGCTTCTCTCTCTAACAGGCCTGGAGGAATTATGATGCTGATCATAGTGGCTACATCGAAGCTGATGAGCTTAAGGTAAGAAAAAAATAGTATCCTGATCTGAGAGATACACATTTAATAATCATTCACCTCTGGCAAATAGTGTACCTCAGGGCTTTTTATACTGCAGAATAAAAATATAATTTCTACAGCCTTATATTCCAGCTGAGAGTGTAACTGAAATACAACCCTTCAGGCCAATATTCCAAAAGCTACCTGCCTACTTTCACTCCACAGATTCTGGATTGGATTTGTCACTCAGAAACACTGCTGACCTTTTTCGATTACACATGACAGGGAGTTGTAGATATAAAGCTCTGATTTATGACTAGGTCGGTTATAGCCAAGTGAACCATCACCCCTCTGTCAAGTGCTGGCCTTTTCCATGAACATAACGTGTTGTTGGCAGTCTTAACATTATTAGTAGAGAGGTGCACGAACAGCTTGTGAGATGTTGAAACACTTCAACTGACCTATAGATATACCGCAATAAGGTTATGAAGCAGAGCAAAAGAGCAAGATTTGAATTTGAATCTAGAATTCAGGGTTTTTAAAGTTGTTCCAGTTTATTAGATAGTAATTTATGTCTTTAAAGGTTCATTTCTCTAGAAGAAAATGAAACAGGTCAGTAGGAAATCTGAAGAGTGGAGGCTATACATTTTGAGATTTCGAGCATGATATTCACACAGTGTGAGAGCGATATAAATCTAATGCGGTTGAATGGCTGCTCAATCATCAGTTCACTATAGCCTTTGAGCTAATGCTGATTTTGTTCAGTGAGTCCTAATGAAAATTCATTGTCACTACCATTTTAGAATTTTTTGAGAGATCTGCTTCAGAGAGCAAAGAAACCTTTTGATGAGAAAAAGTTAGAGGAATACACATCAACCACGGTAGGAAAAAACATTCACATCAGTTATTTATTTCAAGGTTCCATAATCTGCTATTGAAATGCTATTTTTTTCCCTTGCAGCTAAAAATATTTGATTTGAATAATGATGGGAAACTGTGTCTGGCAGAAATGGCAAGGTTCGTCTTATAAGTGCTTAACAAACCCTCACAATTTTTTGTCTGCGTATCAGATTGTATTTCCGCATGTATAATAGTATTATCTTTATATTATCAGGCTACTGCCAGACCAAGAAAACTTTCTACTGAAATTTCAGGTTAGATTTTATGATGAATATGTTTTAAAATATTACAAATACTCCATTTAGATTTACATGCACTAATGTTACACTAATTCTTACTACAGGGAGTAAAAATGGCCAGAAAAGACTTCAACAAGATTTTTGAGTTATATGATAAGGTAAGTACTTGCTACCAATTCATCTTGTGTGAACATGTGCGTAATTATATAAAGTAATGGCATACAGGTTCTGCAGTCTGTTTTGCTGCATATATTTTAATCATAAACATTAGTACATGGGTCAGTGAGGCATTCACAAGATGTGAGTCTATTCTTGGGTCCTTAAGGTAGAAGTTATTAGTATGCATAGAGTGTGTCCTGTCTGGATATTACCTCCAGCAGTATTGGAGTTCTTGGCTCTGGCTTCAACACAATGTATTAGTGTGTCTCTGAATAGGACGAATTCTGTGCTACTGATGACAGCACCTCTGATCCTTATTGACTGGCAGCTTTAGGTTGCACACTCACCTCCCTCCTTTCTCCTTTCTCCCCCCCCCCCCCACACACACACACACACACACACAAACACAATCACAATACCCAGAGAGGAGATTTGTTATAAAAAAGACAACACATACTTGTTAGCAAAACTGAGGTGTCTCAGAGCAGGCTGGCATACTGTTGACTCATTTGGCACAAGTCTGTTATGGCCATATACTGTTTGCTGATTAATTTTGCCCCATTAAGCTCTGGAGGTGGCAAAGGGTCACAGGACTGCATTTAGGTTAAAAGTGACAGTGCGTGATAAATGATACCCTCTTCGTAATGCCTACCACAAGCAGTTCCACATCATTAACGTTATCAAGACCAACTTACTGTTTCGGCTTTTCAGAATAGGAACAATGGCATGGTTTTTTTCTGATACTGAAGAATTAATTTTTTAACCAAATATTTATGTTTGCAGCATGAAATGAGCAGCTTAATAGCTAGTGTAGCATTGGACTGACTGTGCAAAACCAATCATCAATGCCTGCTTTATCTCATTCTCAGAGAGCGCCACATGAAATGTTTCTAATGACCGAATAAAGCAGTTGGAACGGTATGAAACAGACTTTACTGTATATCAAAGAAAATATCTGTGGTTATCTGTATTCTTTGTGTTCCAGGACAGGAATGGCTATATGGATGAAAACGAGTTGGATGCCCTGCTCAAAGACCTATGCGAGAAAAACAAAAAGGTGAGAGTCTATTTCACAAGCTGTCTGAAAGGTTTTGGTTAAGCAAATTACATTGAAACTCACATTTTTTTTTTTGTCAGCGCTGAGGTGGGCTTGTACCAACACAATTTCTTGAAGCGGACTCATGAAAGCATGCTAACATCAGTCAAAATCCAATCTCCTGCTATGTGTGTGTGTTCTGCATACAGATGTGTGGCTACAGCAGTACTTGAACATGGCTTACTTTAGCCTCACACTAGGCTGCAAAAACCTTTTATATATACTCACTGAGCACTTTATTTGAAACACCTGTACCTGTGCAATTCTCTAATCAGCCAATTATGTAGCAACAGTCGAAGGCATATCATTATGCAGTTATGAGCGTGTGGTTTTGTGTAATGTTCACATCAACTATCAGAATTTGGAAAATGTGATCTCAGTGATTTAGACCATCACATGATTGTTAGTGCCAAATAGGTTGGTTTAAGTATTTTCAAACCTGCTAATCTGGAACTTTCTTTGGAGTTCACAATGGATGGTGCAACAAAGAAAATTATATAATAAGCTGCAGGCTTGTCGATGAGAAAGATCAACAGAGAAAGCACAGGTGAATTCAGATCACAGATTCACTCTGAACAACTGTAGTGAGCAGAAAAGCAACTCAAAATGCAAAACGTAAAGCGGAAAAGTTACGACAGTCCAAGAACATGTTGCGTTCTAGTTCTGTCAGCAAAAGACAGAAAACTGAAGCTGCAGTGAACACAGACTCACCAAAACTGAACAGCGTATGACAGAAAAAAATATCCTGGTAAATAAAAGCCTGAATTCAGTGTGTCCACAGTTGAGGTTGTAAATGGTGTAATGTTGTGGGGACAACTTTGGGAATTTTCTGGAATAATTTGGGCTGTTAATACCAATCAATCATGACTTGAATACCTCAGATCATTTGAGAATTGTTGCTGAAAATGTGTATAACTTCAAGTCACACTTTACCATCTTCTAATTGATACTTTCAGCATGATTATGTATCAACGCTGGTTTCATTAAGATGAGTTTTGTTTTATTAGTGACGCTTCGGTCAGCAGATCTGAAATCAAGAAAACAGGATATGGCAAAAGGGGTTTCGCATGATGAAAATGCACCTGAACAATTTATAGGAATTGTGGAATACAATTATTTTAACCATAATGTCAGAGGCATTTTTCAAACATCTTATGAATTTTTTGCCACATGGAATTAAGGCTGTTTTGAGAGCAAATAGGTTAAGTTTATTTATTTAGCGCTTTTTACAGAATTTTAAGAGTTAAGAAACCAGACTCAAAAGGGGAACCCATCCTCATTTGGGTGACATCAAGAGTGTGATTATAAATCTTTAAACAATACAGAACACTAAAGAGTGAGAACTAACATGAGCACTGGAATGTTAGATTATAAGTAAATATATAAGGAACTATCCACTATTAGTACAGTCTTCCTAATAAAGTTTTCATTGAGTGTATACATGTCTTTTTAAAATTTTTATGACCTGTAATTGTAGGTATACAATTAATTACTGTAAATCATCTGTTCTAGTTTGCCAGACAACCACAGGATCACAGAAAGACATTATTTTTTTAAAATCATTACATTAGCACATACTGTAATAGCAGTTACTGTGTATATCTTGACTGTGTAGACTCAATAATCGCATTAAGAGATAGCTGTACATTATTGTACAAAGACATAAACACTTATTTTCAGCATACACAGTAAACATTAATCATATCCAAGGTGAATATTTTGAATGTTTTTCAACCACCCAGTGACACTGAGGTGTAAATCCCGGTACAACACCCACTGATATGCCACCATCATATCAATGTCACTTCATCCTTATAATATCTGTGCTACTGTTTCACTAATAGGCCATGTGGAGGAGTGTTGACATATGATGGATTGATGGTGATAATTATTGTACTTTTCAAATAAAGAATTTGAGCAGAGTTGAATGATTTGCAACACTAGGAAGGCATTAGAAATCGTAGTTGTACTGGTGATAAAGAAACTGTCTATTAATGAAAGCCTTTTTATATCTGACAGGTTCTAGAAGTAAGCAAAATCCCTATATATAAGAAGGCCATCATGGCTCTTTCTGATGGAGGAAAACTCTACAGAACGGAGTTGGCGCTGGTGTTGTGTGCTGAAGACATGTGAGATTTGTCCACCAGTTGATGTCTTTTTGATCTACTACATCCTCTCCATCCACATCCCACCGCCAGCAAAGCTGTCTGCTCACTCATCATGTGAACATAGCTAAACACTGGATGTATTTCTGTTCATTTGGGGAGCCGGTCAAGTACATGCCGAGTGTTTGTAGGTACACAGATCAGAGACCGATGCCACATACTTTTCAATCTATCGTTTCTATACCGTTTCTAAATGTACAGATTTTTGTAAAGACAAGATTAGTTCAATACTTCACAGGACAAGAATCTTGGTCGCCACTTTCATGAAATATGTTTTCACACCCAGAAAATGAGACATATCCCAAAACACTGAAGCTTCATGGGTATAACAAAATTCAGATCATAATTCAACATAGGCTCAGCAAATCATTTCATGATTAAAAATTCAATTGATCTACCTTATGATATAGCCAAAGCAATAAAGTGGTAGAGGAATGTGGATGGTACGAAGCTGTAAAATAGGAAAGTACTTGTATGTAAAAAGCAGCAGGCTAAATTTCCGTTCGCAGTGCATGTTTGCGACTGAAGGCACACCTTGCTGTGAGGCATTAGCAATTCCAGCAAGATTCTATAAGCACATACCACATCTATATAAACTGCATTGCCCCTGCCAACTCTTCAGTCTCATATTTCTGTATTTGCACTGTAATGAATGATGTGCTGAACCCCAGTGACACTGTGTATGAGGATATTATACTTAATAAAGTGCTATCTGAACTACTAATAGTGTGTTGTGGTTTGTGTCCATGGACTAGTACGTGTTACTAAAAGACCTGTTTTTCAATTACATATACTGTACATAGTCAATTCTAAACATGTGAACAATTATAGCTAGAGACCCCATATAATAGGTTTATTTGACCTCCTTCAGCACTTGTTCATATGAATAGTATTGAAACAATTCTGAAGTACATTAATGCATCACTTAAAGGTTTACAATAATATTGTCTTTTTATTGGAGCCAGTGTTTTTTTTTTTGTGAACATTCCACCAAAAGACCACATTAAGTTCAAGCTCACATTATTACAAACCTACTTGTTATTAGTTATCAAGTTTTAGATTAATCTTCTAAAAAATATCTATAGAAGACTTAATTATATAATGACTGTGATAACACCGATTTGTGATGTCCACTACAACCCTGTTCCACAGACCCCCAGAGAACTTTAAATAGCTTGGATCTAACAGAATTTGGACAGATTGTAAGATCCACAGTAGGAATTAACTCTAAAGGAAAAAATAAATTAAAACTTACTGCAAGACATGTGCTCAGTTCTACCCAAAACAAAAAAAAAAACACCTCACACATCTATGACAGGACACAGATACTGAAAGCTCAGTTCATCCTTGGGGTATTAATGTGAGGTGATTATAAGGTGAATATGAGATATTCTGAAAAACACTGACAGAGCCATTTAACAGCATTAACAAGACCTGCCTCTCTGCTCCAATACTGCATTTATTGAACAGCTCAAGTCAGAGATTAATGATCTAAAAAAAAATCATGAGTTCCACAAACCCTGTTTCTTGGGTGTTCTAATAATTATGCATTGTCAACAGTTCTCTATTAAGTAAAGCTGCATGAAAATTAAGAAGCATGTAACCATGTGTTAACATGATTTCTTGTGCTAATTTTACTTTAAACTTTTAGGTTTTCTTGTAAGAAATTCAAAGAAATAAATCAATAGCTCACAGCTTTCCTGTGCATCTGAAATGAACGATAAAACAATAAAAAAAAAAAAGAAGTGATTAACATGTTACTACTACCCAACCCTCCCCCCCCTTTTTTTTTTTAACAGTGAATGAACTGGCACTGACAAGCAATTAAAGTACCATATACTGTAGTATTACTAAACCCTAATATTCCATTGCTGAAAAGAAAATTGTATTAAGTTTCAGAATATGTACACATTTATTTGTAAATACTTTTGTAAATAAAAAACAACTAGTGGATTTCTTTTCTAGAAAATGTATTAAGTTGCTTATAGGAACAGTACATTTCAGTGTTTAAACCATCATTTCCAATGATACGATATAAAATTAAATACAATATGAACTACATTAATCTAGAGTGAATTGACATTTTGAAGAAAAAAAAAGGCTCAACAATCTGAGAATAAATTCTGTTTTTTTTTTTATCCCCCAATGACCACTTTTCTGCAAATACTCCAACTCGACCATATTGTTTTAATAAATGGCCATAGTGTATTGCTTATTGATCCTATTAGAATGTTCACATCATTTGTAAATTCTAAGTTAAAGAATTGCTGACCATCTTGATGAATTATATGAATCGCAAAGATGTTAGCAGTGAAATGGGTCATCTGCCATTAAGAACCCTTTGTGCTTCTGATCATGGCCTCCATCATAACCCACTGCTCTGGTGTGACCTGTCAGATCAAAATAAATAAATACACAGAAAGGCAAACACGAGAAAACAACAATTTAGAAATATTTAACAAATCTATTAAAAACCCTACCTTGATTAATGAATTGAACTCTCCAGCCATAAACACATATTCACCACCATCCATTCTGATAATCTAAAAGAAATGTACACACAAGATACAGGATCGCAAGAGTGACCTTCAGGACTGTGGGGTTTTACTATGACACATTGGCAACTGCAATATTGTCTACTTAAAGTGCACCCCTTCTCTGCCTCCCACAACTGTGTTTCCTGTCAGAGGGCACAGAAGATGGTAGTACTATGTATTTGGCTAGCTCATGCTGTAGCTGAAAGGGGAGAAGCCCTGAGGGAAGCTGTTATGTGAGCTGCAGTCTGAAGAGACAGCAGTTCTTTCCCACAAGGTCAGAGCATACTCACCGCACCCGATACCCAACTGGCATAGTCACTGCAGAGGTAGGCAGCCAGATTGGCAATCTCCCCTGGAGTACCAAGCCGACCCACTGGTATCCTTTCAATCATTGACTTCTCAAATATGCCTGTGGGGTCCAGGCGGCTGAAAGCACCCTTCAGAATTCATAAGAAAATATGTTAGCCTAAAATGCCACATCGTTTGGCAATCAAGACAGTTTGCAGATGACGGGAGATATAAAACTCTGCTTTATAAAAGAGCAATACAGAATTTAAAGGGGTACAAACGGTCAGTGAGACCTTCAAGAATCTGTATCAAATAATTTCCATCAGTGGGTGACTAATGGCTCAACTAAAAATTGCACAATTTCACATAAACATATTCTTGCATGCACTACCTTGGTTTTGATTGGCCCTGGCTGAATAACGTTAAATCTCATGCCATATCTTCCCCACTCTGCTGCCAGAGACCTGCAGATGCAAAAGAAAACAGCTTGAATAATCTTCAGCACCTCACATTCAAACAAACATGTTAACGCAACCACACACACACACAGCCATTATCTCCAGAATACCGTTCACTTTTCAAATAGACCATAAAGCAATAGTAGGTACGGAAAACAAATTTTATCAGGCTGCTTTAGGGGGTCAGGCCAAGGTAAACTGATCTATTTGTTTAAGCTGCTTTCTTAGACCGGGGAATCCAATCCACTGGATGTATGATGCTAGACAGGGTCTGAGGAAATAGGAGGCCAGTGCAATATAATTGTAAGATGAGAAAGATAACTGAAGAGTCCATTTGTTTGTTTTTTTTATCTCCTAGCTTTGGGACTATGAAGTTTAAGCAGACCAACAATACATTGGAGGTTTGCTTTCTCACTTGGTTTTAAACTACACTATATGGACAAAAGTTTGACCATAAGATTTGTATGCACTTTTTGAACATCCCATTTGATATTTAGTCCACATTTGCTGACATAATATCCTCCACGCTTATGGAAAAAAGCTCCACTAAAACATGTGGGTTTTGTAAGCGTGTGTTCATTCAGCCAAAAGGGTGTTGGTAAAGTCAGGCACTGATGTAGGGTGAGGACACCAACACTCCAATTCACCCCAAAAGTGTTCAATAAGGTTGAGGTCAGTGCTCTATTGCAGACCACTCAAGATCTACCGTCTCTAACCCATGTAAACCATATGTTAAAGGACTTTGCATTGTGCACAGGAGCACATGGACCATGTTTAAGTCTTGTAGTTCAAGTCAAGGGAGAATGAATTCTAGTATTAGGTGTATCAGTTGTCCTAATACTTTTGTCTATATAATGTGGTTGCATTCAATAATCCATATTATAAAATATGGTTTGAATCCATTTCTGGTTCTGCTCATGTCCAGCTGTCCAACATTTCCCACTCAAAAGAATATTTAGGAACTGGACCCCTGAAGCATTTAATATTCTGCATGGCTGCATGGAGACCACAGATTGGCATGTGGTACACTTGCAGCAGTGTCATCAAAGCAAGAGAGACGTCTAACAAACTGACAAGAAAAGCTGGACAGGTCATTGGGACCAATCTGGACTCCCTGGAATCAGGTTTCCAGGACAGGAAGCTGAGTAAAAGGCTACTCATTATGAACAAAGTCTCTCACTACCTTCATGAATACCTTATCATGCAGAGGAGCACTTTCAGCTCCAGACTAATCCAACCATGGGGCAACATGTCACTGTCAATTGTGTTCACTGTGTGTTGTTTGTCCTCTTGTCATTTTTTTTTTCTGTTTATTGTTTTGCTGCAACAAAATATTTTTTTTTTCTCTCTCACCTCAATCTAAATGTAACTTAAATCTAAAAGGACTGTCAGGCAGAGAAAGCAGATGCAATGATTAAGATCACTATTAATCACAGTGATATCCGCTCTGCCGCCAGTACACACGGGGTGGGGAAAATACCACAGCCATCAAAACAAGCACAGAATTCAACATTGGAGTGAAGGAGACTTTTTTTATAACGATAAAGTAATCCGAAAAGGGCTGATCATCATATTCTCTCTGGAAATGAAAATCTGAATAATCTATTACAGCATATATGACAAAGATAGTTTAAATATCTTTACATAATAAAGGCTGTTTAGCAAACTACAAGAGAACTGGATGTACTACTGAAAATGCATACATATGTGAATGTTCTCAGTAAGCCTTCAATTCATGATGTATTTGTATTCCATGGACACGAACTCAAAGAATCTTATTCAAGTAATTCAGCATTATCTTTTAGTTATGCACATGCTTTCTGAAGACAACCCGATTCAAAATTTCTAATAAAAAAAACCTACAAATTTTGTGTCTGATTATCCTAATAAACATATTGTGGCATTGTGACACATACTTAAAATGATACCAAATCAGGAAATGCTCGCTGGTTACTTTACCTACACAAATAATCTAGTTCCTGTGCTCATAGGTGTGAGCCATTCTCAACAGTTCATAGGTAAATATTAACCGCAATCGAGCCAATAAAAAGCCAACTACTCATTCTATGAATGTGCTGCTGTTTGGAAAATGACCCAGTCTTTCACAGGTCTTTAGATTTTTACAACACTATAAATAAATATACTGATGAAAAATTATCATTTGTTTGGTAGCATTCAATACCCAACTGTGTCATTTTTATACACAATTAAATGGGCATGACTATTTAAAGACCATTTGTAGCCTTTGATTTTAATTCTGAGACTCTATTCTCTTTTTTCACACATGCTGAATTACAATGTTAAAAATAGCAGTTCTCGCTATCAGACCCTACAGGGCACCACAATAAAAGGAACTAATAACTAACGACGGTGTGTGTACAGTGATAACATGACTTAATGAATAAGCTTTAAATACAACATAAGCTGCAAGTGATTTTATGGTTTAGATAAACCATAGAACATTGGATAGAATGGGAACTTATAAGCCTTCATTGCTGCATATTTAGTGCCAATGTATATAGGAAATGAGGGCATTCAATTAAAAGCTGGATGCAGACAAAAAGTGGATTGTAATGATAGAGTTTGTATGAAGGTTTAAACCGACACATTTTTAAGAGGTCTACACACACCAATACACTGTTTTGTTTATTCTTATGAATTATTTTGTACTACTTGTTGTTTACTACATTCTTATGCTATTTGGTTGTTAATGAAAGTATAAGGAAAAAGACATCAACATTACTTGAGATGGTTTACCTACTTGAACAGTGCCTCCACTCCTGCTTTAGCAGACGCACTGGGCACAACAAATCCAGATCCACTCTCAGCATAGATGGTAGTGATGGCCAGAAAAGCAGCACCTGAAAACACCAAATTCGCAAACACAAATTAAACAAAAGAAAGAAAAAAAAAAAAAAAGGATTGGATCAAAAGCAACAAATCAAATCCAAAGTATGCATCACTGGAACATGTTCCAGTATTCAAAAGCTGACCAGCAGAACAAACAAGTAACAGAGATTAGCAATTATTTTTAATAAGAAAATTGCATTTTCTATAATTCCAAGAAAGGAAAAGGTCAGAATAATCACACAGGGCTGTACCACTTTACCTGTACAAAAGATTTTAATCAAAATGTTCTGATCTGTTTTATTCTTGGATACTGAACTGATACACCTCTATCAACAACAAACAAAAAATTAAAGTGTATGATTATGGTGGCCTGTACTTATAGCAATAATTCTCACTATGCATCATACTGTAGGTAACCACAAACACAAGCAAGCTGTGTATTAAAATTAAAGTGATCTACATGTCCAGTTAGCCAAATTTCACTATTCCTGAATCCATGCAGTACCTATATACAAACATTTTCATGATAAAGCATATGTGTAATATGAAGTAGAATAATCACATATGGAACAGAACTGAGTAGGAACTGGTTGGCTGACAGCTGTTGATGCTACGCTGCTGGTGTCACTTATGTCTCCCTTTCAGTGCAATTTCTGTGTAATTAAAACAATTCTGCATAACTGCTCCCCTCACTGCCTTTCATAAGATTTGTTTTTCCTCATTTATTTAACATTTTTAATTACTGTTCCATGGGAGTCACTAGTGTGAATGCTGGTAGCAGAGATAATTGAGTTCTATTAACTTTTTTACTACTTTCTGCAATTTTTCAGCAATATCACAAGCTGCATTTGTTTTATTATATATTTCAATTACAATTTAAAGTAAATTAAACTGTTTTATGGACATGAAATATGTTTGTTTTCTTACATATGGTAAATATACAGTTAATTTGCTAATCTGTTAAGTAATAATAACATATGATCATAAAATGCATCTGTGAAGTGATAATAAAGATAAAAATTTTATCTTACACTGTAAGGGAATCACTGGCAGTGGAAATTAAGAATCTTTCATAAAATACTTTAAATCCCATAGCAGTATTTGTTATGTTTCATATTAATCATGGTTCTGCAAGAGCTTATAATAGTGGGGCCCTGATTATTTACTGCCATCTTGTGGTTGGATATTGCAATAAAAACAATTTTCAGAACGTTATAAATAGTGAAAAACTAGGTTGTGAATAATTAAAGTCCAGAGCAAGCTATAAACTTTGAGGAAGCAAACTAATTTGCATACACTATCAAGTTTGGCAACAACTTAATTATCTTAATGCAACAATAATTCTAACCTTTCTCAGCTTTGATTAAACGTTTCCCAATGTCCAGCGTGATGTAGGCTGTGCCATTCAGAACTATGTCTGTTATGGTTCTCCACGCGTTGGCAGAGAGCTTTTCAGAAGGAGAAATGAAATTCCCCGCAGCGTTGTTGATCACCACCTGAGTATGAAAGAGCATATGGTTCATAGGATTTTAAAACTTGTGTTCAACACTATTCACATTTTTGTTATAAAACTATTTTAAGTCTAAAACACAAAATTGATTGTCAGGCAAGGGACAAACTTTACAGACGTACATCTGGAAGCCCAACATCGTTGACCAGCTGGTCTACAGCAGCTTTTACAGAGCCCGGGTCCCTCACATCACACTGGACTGCATGAACCTGAAACATGCAGCATATTGTTTAGCATTACAGGTGCACAAATTCACTGATAAAAACTGTCCTTTTTTTTTTTTTACACAATTTAAAATAAAGCAGAAACAATGCAAATCACATAAAGTGCATGATTTTGAATGCAGAACAGGCTTATAAGACGAGAATCCGGGAAGGAAAAATACCCACTTCTAATCAGCACTGACACCCTCTGAGCAGGCCAATTACGGAAGTAAAAAATAATTAGCAACAAATGTAGATGAGGTCAATTCCTGTGTGTACTGCATTAATCTCAAGTTATTACCTTATTACCAGTCTGACGTGAGATTTCCTCAGCGGTTTGCTTCAGAACATCCAGTTTTCTACAATAAGAAAACGTTTCATTACATCAAGAAAAAAAACATATACATTGGGAATGTATGCCAAAAAGACATTATTTGGGTTAAAAGAGAATGGAAGTAAAATGGGCTGGTCAGCAAATTTACAATTCACTTTAATGAGATGGTTTTGTCAGCATTTTATAATAAAGTCATACATTAAATCGAGACAAAGGTTTGGATTTTGTAGTGAAGCTCTTAATTTAAATCGTAAATGTATAAAATGTACAACATTTTCTCCCCCTTCCTTATTATTATTCCCCCCCCAAAGATTGTTATCCAAAATGAGTAAAGATTATTATCCAAAATGTATCATTAAACGGGGGTTTTCCATATTTATTTTAATGCAACACTACTGTTAAGCTGGCCAGTTTATAAAAATCTGTATTATAATTGATGTTCTGAATCAAATGAAAGATTTTAGACAGTTCTGAAGATATATTTATGTCACATTGCCCATCATTCTTCACAACGAAATATAGTTCACACCCCCATGATTAAACTATACTACACACTAAATCTTGTAGATGTAGTGATATTTGGTATCATAGACAAGTTTCTCCCCATACAGTGATTTGACTGGTGATACTCTTCTGGGTGGTGGTTGTTAAGAATGCCCATCTGACCTGTTGATGTAGTAAAGCCTGGTGGCGAAATATGACTGATCAGCTGCCACCAGTGCTTAATTAGTAGCGTGTGTTTAGTGTGGGCAACATAGCGTTTGAATAGATGCCCTTTTCCTCTCCTGTGGATGAGAGATTTCCACAAAGTTGTTACATGCTTAAACTGGTACATTTATTATTTGGGCTGTTATGTTTTTTTTTATATATATATTGTTAGTTTCTCAAGCTTATGTTGCTTTGCAGATTAAAAACGTATCTTTTTAGCAAAGCCTACACATAACTTACATCTCACATCATCATCCAGAACATATGATCAAATGCACATTATTAACTTGTGCTGTTAATATCATAACAGCAGCTACGCTAATTTCTCTCCACTGCTTCTCTTTTTCTCCCCATCCCGAGGCATCCTGAGCTTTGGCCAGCCCCAGTTACGTCCCACCTCATGAAGATTATGGACCTTTAAAGAAGTAGATGCCGAACTCCCAAACATCCTGAACCATCTAGAGACGTACCAGTGCCAATTGGATCCCGCTACATGTGTGAAGTTTTGACATTGGTTTGACATTGGACCTCCTGGAGGGTTTAAAGGCTCTGGCATGGAGAAGCTGATGCTGGATCTGTGATGATCACAAATGTTGAGCTCAGAAGCTCCTAGTTTTATAACCATAAAGACTGTACAAGACTGTAGAAAGAACATTTACTTATATTCTTATACTCCAGTACTCATGTTAGTTCTCACTCTCCAGTGTTCTGTATTGTTGAAAGATTTATGATCACACTCTTGATGTCACCCAAATAAGGGTAGGTTCCCCTTTTGAGTCTGGTTCCTCTCAAGGTTTCTTCCTCATAACATCTAAAGGGAGTTTTTCCTTGCCACAGTCGCCACGGCTGCTCATCAGGGATAAATACACACCATTCAACTTAACTGTTGATTTCTGTAAAGCTGCTTTGAGACAATGTCTGTTGTGAAAAGCGCTATAGAAATAAACTTGACTGGATGTTTGCTATAAATGTCTAGGTTTATTAGACCTGTGATGTACTGTGATGTGTGCATATATAATTGGGATTATTCAAACATCATTTAATATGAATTTGTTACATTTAGCTAATTGTAATCTATTATGTGATGGTTTATGATTTTAACTGTTATTGATTTATAAAAATCTCTTTGTGCTTTCTTGTTTAATTGTTTACCTACCATGCAGCTCTATGGTTTGGCACCAAAAGCTGCTATTAAGAAATGATCATGGAATAAGAACAGGATATAATCATGTGTTTTAAAAGACACAACATTATAGTGCCACCTTTTGATAAGCAGCTTGATAAATATAATACTTGTACTGGTGGAGGATCAGTGGTTCTGGGTTTATGATCAGAAGGTTAGGTGCTCAAGCCCTAATACTTCCAAGGTGCAATTGTTGGTTGTGCGTTTGAGTAAGACCCTTTCTGCTTCAGGGGCACTATGTGACAAATAAACGCTTCTTTTTCTTTATTGCTGAAACACAATCCTGTAGAACATAGTGATACATCTTGATAGTACTTTCAGGTTATGCACTAAACAAGACATACACCAGCCCCTATGGCTTCCTGTGAAGCTAAAACATGCTGTAGATTGACAGAAATATGTCAAGAAACTGGTGAATAAGTGCATCACTGACCTGCTGGCTATCACACACTGTGCCCCGAGGGCAGATAGAGTAGTGGCCATGCCTTTACCCAGACCTGTACCTCCTCCTGTGATGAAGGCCACTTTGTTTTGAAAAGTCCCAGGTGGAAGCATCACCCCTTCCGTTTGAGGAAAGAATCCTGCCTGAGGCAAAGAAGGGCTGTTTTGCCACAAAGCCTTCGTCCCATTTCCAAAGAACTGTTAGAAAGAAAGTAAAATGCCATATCCATATCAAGCAGCAGTAGAAATTAAATTTTACCTAGTTTGCAACTGTTTGAAGCTATATAAAAGTTCATCTTTATTTACTTTAAATAAAAAAATGCATATATTCCCTTTGAAAAGAGAAGCCCAAACTAGGGCACATGGCCAACGTTTTTGTCAGTTATGACATATATGAGAAAAGTACAAAACAAACAAACAAACCAAAAATAAATAAATAAAGGGGGCGCTATTGGCACAGATCTTTATTTGTAACATAACATTTTAATATTTTTCGTTTTGTTTTTTAGCTGCAAAACCGTTGCCAGTACCTCCCATTGCGAGCAGACCTTCAGTCTGATCAACCTGAAGTAGTGGAAACTGACTTGTAATAACTTACATAATATCCTGACTTTGTCAAAAAGTCTGCTTCAGCCAATTTAAAAAAAACTTTTGAAAACTAAGGAGCGGCTTCATTGGCGATCAGTGAATAGCTGAAATATCCTGTTCCTTTCTTCTTTCTGGACATGCTTGATTCATCCTGACACCCTACCTCTGGATGGAGTTCTGTTCAACTGAAGACTGCTCGCTGCTGCTGAAGAGAGTTCCCCATGAACAGTCTAAAGATCCTTGAGGTTACTGTGGAGCATTAATCTCAAGAACCTTGTAGATGGATTTGGTCTGTAATTTATATAAACAGTCTTCTACAATGGCTTAGGACTACAATCACCATAGATTTAGCGTTCAAGTCGCAATCAGTGAACAGTTAAATGGACATTTCTTGCTACCCAGATGAGGATGGGTTCTATTTTACATCTGGTTCCATTCAAGGTTTCTTTCTAGTCCCATCTCAGGAAGTTTTTCCCTTGTCACTGTCACAACCGGCTCGCTCATTAGGTACAAACTCATAAGTGATAAGCTTTTATAAAAATGTAATTCAGCTGTATTTGGCAACTTTATTGTACTATAAATTGAATTGTTTCTTAATGCTTAATGTTTATTAGAATAGAACTTTTAAAATGCATTAGTTAAGCAGAGAACAGTAATGTTTTCTATTTATTTCTAAATATTATCATATCACACATGAAGGGAACTATAGCCACTTTAATTGTAATATAATGTTTATATAATGCAACAGTTAATTACAGCCCACAAACAAGCTTCATTTATTGCCCTTCATTTGAGAAAGTTTGGGCGCCTCTGCTTCAGAGAAGTTCAGTGTCATGATTATCGACAGCAAGCCTTTAAATCTATTATGTTACAATAAATAAATAAATACAATCTGTCAGAATGCTCCTCTTACCCGGGTGGAAGATAAACATGTCCATAGAGATTTCTGTGCATATGAAAACCTCGAGCACAGCGCCATATTCTCCAACCCAAACAACTTCAAGTGTACCAGTTCATATAGAGAATAAAACCAAAATTCAACCTCTTTATATTATTTCACATAAAGACGGTGACAAATTCTTTAAAACAGAACACGATTTAAAAGAAAACTATAATCATAACTATTCTTAAACATAGTTGTATGTTTATAATCGTGATGTATATATATATATATATTTTTTTTTTTTCCTGCTACATATATGCGCAAATCTTGCACTATGTTGATGCACTAAAACACTGTAAAGGGGCGTGGAATGATATAAGTAAGCACCACTGACATTGAGCAAGCGGCGCTGTTTTTACGCAAACACCTTCTAGAAACGTGCAGTGCACTATACAGGGTAAAAATAAGAGTCCCCATGTGCACAAGTCACATTCTGCTGTCTGTGATTCAGCTGCTTTTTCTTGATAAAAGCTACAGCGCGGCAGTTAACATTAATTTTATATAAGTATAAAATATATATCTAAAAAAAAAAAAAAAAAAAAAAAAAATTATATATATATATATATATATATATATATATATATATATATATATATATATATATATATATATATATATATATATATATATATATATATATATATATCTGTCTGTCTGTATACCTAAATCTGCCATGTATATGTGGCTCTTCCGAAAAAAAAATGGTTACCACAAAGTTAGAAGCGCATGCATTTTAAACAACATTAAGTAAATATTTCATTACATATGTATCTTTACATAATTACTCACACAGAAGATTTGAAATTAATGTATCTCTTAGTGATGTGGGGAATATAAATCTATGTTTTTATTTGGCTAATGTACACTGAACAATATTATAAATGCAACACTTTTGTTTTTGCCCCAATTTTTCATGAGCTGAACTCGAAGATCTAAGACTTTTTCTATGTACACAAAAGGCCTATTTCTCTCAAATATTGTTCACAAATCTATCAGAATCTGTGTTAGTGAGCACTTCTTCTTTGCCGAGATAATCCATCCACCTCACAGGTGTGGCATATCAAGCATGATTATTGCACAGGTGTGCCTCAGGCTGGCCACAATAAAAGGCCACTCTAAAATGTGGAGTTTTATCACACAGCACAATGTCACAAATGTCGCAAGTTTGAGGGAGCGTGCGATCGGCATGCTGACTGCAGGAATGTCCACCAGAAAGGGTGCCCGTGAATTAAAAGGTTATTTCTCTACCATAAGCCATCTCCAAAGGCGTTTCAGAGAATTTGGCAGTACATCCAACCGGCCTCATAACCTGAGACTACGTGTAACCACACAAGCCCAGGACCTGCACATCCAGCATCTTCACCTCCAAGATTGTCTGAGACCAACCACCCGAACAGCTGCTGCAACAATCGGTTTCCATAACCAAAGAATTTCTGCTCAAACTGTCAGAACCCTTCTCAGAAAAGCTCATCTGCATGCTTGTCCTCCTCATCGGTCTCGGCCTGACTGCAGTTTGTCGTCGTAACCGACTTGAGTGGGCAAATGCTCACATTCAATGTCGTCTGGCACTTTTAAGAGGTGTTCTCTTCACGGATATCTCCCGGTTTTCACTGTACAGGGCAGATGGCAGACAGCGTGTATGGCATTGTGTGGGTTGTGACAACGAACACAGGTGCCTTTATTTTTTTTACAGTGCCTTTACAGAGATACCGTGACGAGATCCCGAGGCCCATTGTTGTGCCATTCTACGACCATCACCTCCTGTTGCAGCATGATAATACACGGCCCCATGTTGCAAGGATCTATACACAATTCCTGGAAGCTGAAAACATTCAGTTTTTGCATGGCCAGCATACTCAAAAGGATATGTCACCCAATGAGCAGGTTTGGAATGCTCTGGATCGGCGTATACAACAGCGTGTTCCAGTTCCTGCCAATATCCAGCAACTTCACACAGCCATTGAAGAGGAGTGGACCAACATTCCACAGGCCACTATCAACAAACTGATCAACTCTATGCGAAGGATATGTGTTGCACTGCGTGAGGCAAATGGTGGTCACACCAGATACTGACTGGTTTTCAGACCCCCAATTCAGTAAAACTGCACATTTTTGAGTGGACTTTTATAGTGGCCAGCCTAAGGCACACCTGGGCAATGATCATGCTGTCTAATCAACATCTATGCCACACCTGTGAGGTGGATGGATTATCTCGGCAAAGGAGAAGTGCTCACTAACACCGATTTAGACAGATTTGTGAGAGAAATAGGCCTTTTGTGTACAAAGAAAGTCCTAGATCTTTGAGTTCAGCTCATAAAAGATGAGGCCAAAAACAAAAGTTTTATTTATATTATTGTTCAGTGTATCTACGTTAGTGAAATGTTTACTGTGGCTGTTATATTGGTTCGGTGTCTATTTTTTTTCTATTTCTTTCTGTTTGTCCACAACATAGCATAATCGTCAGTACAACGGTTTTTGTTTGCTTGTTTGTTTTTGTTTTTTATTATGTTGTGCAGTATTAAACTAAAGTTGAGAAAAGCATATGGTGAGTAAATTGCATACAGCTGGTTAGATATGGGTGTGGGGATGTGGAATGAAAGTTGGAGCTCTGCAGTGTTTACAGGGAACAGGGGGAATAGTACAGCAAAGGTTCCCTCCTGTAGGCGTTTCATTTAAGTCTCACACAGCTCTGACACTGGGCATGTTTCACATCGCACAGGCTGACACAGAGCAGAGTTACTTCAGCTATTAGATCTCTCTGTTCACATACAATTTAAGAATCCAGATTAAAGTAAACATGGTATTAAGGGGTATTGCCTTGTTCCTGTGTATAATATGTCCTGCTCATGGCCTGCTGGAACAGAGCATACAGACACAAAATGAAACAAAAGGCAAGTATACTAAGAAAATTTTATTTCTTTTTTCTAATTCTATTAGTGTACTCATTAAGGTTAGACAAATGAGTGTTTATTGAAATGTAAAAAATGGTAAATAGTATAAGAATGTATAATTAAGTGTATGCTTTGCTGAGTTGTTTGCTTCATGAATGTTTAATAGATGTGCTGCTGGAATCAAAAGATGCTCACAGCACTGCCATTGAAGAGCTGAGGAAAAAGATCGATGAGATTGTGAAGGATTTGAATATCCTGAAGCAAGTGCATGCTCTGCAAATAGGTACTGAATAAAACTGGCATGATACAATTAATCTACCTGTAGAGGGCAGTATAAATTTATTATTAATAATAATTGTGCATTTATAGTGGCCTCTTAATGTTGTGCATTTACTGTATATTGAACTTGTCATTCTGCTGAATTAGGTGTGTGAGAAAGCATTTTGAGTTGGGGACACTGAAATTAATGCATTTACATTATTTTTCAACAAACTAAATACAGCACTACATTTAGTGGCCCCATTCTAATGTTATTAGAATAAACTATGCATTTACATACACATTTTTGTCAGCATAGACTGTAACATGTTTAGTACTGCTGGAATCTAATAAATATCTAAAAACTTTATTTAATGTAGTCTGCAGTCTAGTTTTCAGTGCAAAACATTTCCCATTTGCAGTTTTAAACTTGGATCTGAAATGCACTTTTGGGATTATATTTCATAAATTGATTAGCAAAGTATTTATAGTCTGTTTTCCTTTGTCTAACCATGCTAATAAAATCTAAGAAGAATAACAGCTACAATTACTGTTGGTTACAAATCTAAACTTGCAAAACCATTCCAACAACCTTCTTACAAAACAATTTATTTTATTTATTTTTTATGACAACTCAGGCCATGTGTGTGTTTAACAAATTTCCAACATGGAATTCCCAGTTGAATCATTATTCCATTCCCCCTTTTTTTTTTTATTGGAGGTCAGTTTTTTCCAAATGCTGAGTATAAAGGATTACAGCATTCACCACAGTGCTCTGAAACACCTGTGTACAATAAAAGTGTCATAAGTCCTTAGTATAATGTTACCTGTTCCTGGAACAACCCAGGATCTGTTAGAACATGAATGTTAGTCACAATTAGATTAGTTTCCTTTCCACAAAATATGGAAATGTTTAAGGCAGTGATTACTTGTGCAATGGGAATACTTTACTGTTTCTTGTTACTCTTTAAGTATACCATATTGAATGGATGGGATGATGTGGCACTGCTGTCATTTGCCTCCTCACTGATTTAAATTATAACTCTTGCACTGTATATAACACTCTATTCCCTGAGCCACAATATTTCATCACACTATCAAACATCTGTATGGACAGATGGTAGTCAACCCTGTTAAAGTTGTAGCTGTGTATACATATCTTCTTGTAGATGATAAGAATACAGTACAGGGGCTTTTTCTATGTACATTATCACTACTTATGGGAGATTAATCTTTACACATTATCAAACAAAATGATCTTATTTGGGTGCCAATGTTGAAATAAACAGTACTGCTGGTTTGAGAATTAATCCGCACTACGATGTGAACACTTGAATAGATATAACATGTTGATTGTTTACTACCTAAACAGTTTTTCAAAGCTAATCTAACTTTGTTCTTTATAACATTTTAAAATGTATACTATTTATTAGTAATTGGCTGCTTTAGATTACTTTTTTTTTTTTTTTTACTTTGCACCAAATCAATTGGAATTGACATTCCTCTTGCCATACATTTTAGCATCTGCTGGTTGTCTTTTGAAACTTTAACATAGCCTTGTGTCATCCTTTCTATTCCAGTTTGTCTGAAAGGCATTAAGGTTCCAGGCAAGTGTTTCCTGGCCAGCCCAGTAAAGAAGAACTTCCATGCCGCTACTGATGATTGCATATTACAGGGTGGCAGCCTGAGCACTCCTGTTACAGGCAATGAAAATTACCAACTTTATGTCTATGTGCATGAGACGATTGGACCCATGGAACAAATTTGGCTTGGCATCAATGACCTTCTGAAAGAGGGAGAGTGGGTTGACATAACAGGGTCCAGGATACGTTTTCAAAACTGGGAGACCGAAGTCACCCGTCAGCCAGTAGGTGGCCGCAGCCAGAATTGCGCCTTCATGTCTATTATAGACAGTGGGAAATGGTTTGATGCAAACTGCCGTGCTGAGAAGGCCTTTGTCTGTGAGTTCAATATTGTCTGAGCTCCTGTTGCTCCTTTTTATCTTTAACCATGTCCTTTAGACATGAAAGTAACAGCTTTGTATAGTGCATTTGGTTTCAAAGGCTGAAACCTGGCTAATAAGTAAGAAACAAGCTGAACTCAAAGCCAACAGTGGTGATGAGGATGCCTTTGCTAACAAGCCAAGCCTTTCGTATTACTTTTTGTTACGCAAGTAGACATTCATCCACTCGTTTTCAACACATCTCTTACTAATGAGAAACAGATGCAGAGTCAGCTGAATTTTACAGAATCTAGTCCAAAAACATAATCAAAATGTGATTGATCTGTTCAAAAAAGAACAAAACCTGATTTTAAATAACAGAAATACAGGCATATTTGCGATTTGTGTTCCATACTGATTTTTATTCAAACTTATTAATGGCTTGTTATAAAAACTGATCAGAAAGGATTAATTTACAGTAAGAGGCACTTACTTCTGAAAGTCCATGCAGGATGCATAGTTTTTCATAACAGATACTGCAGCTCTAATATACCCATTCATATTTGCAGTTTGCCACATTTCTGTACACTGCCTAATAAATCAAACTACATTTCTTTTGGAATTGCACTCAGTGCACAGATTCTGAACAGTTCTTATTGTAATAAGTGATGTATTCCAGTTAAACAGATTACTGCACTCCACAATAATGTCCAATAAAACAGGTTTTATTAAGAGTTACATAATATGGCTCTTGTTGCTTCCAAATAACATTACAACACACTTGCGCCAGATGTGTAAATTATCTGGCGTAATACTGACATCATCTGAATTTAAAAATAAATATTCTTATTTATGTAACTTACTTGAATGGAGCATTTTGGGCTCTAAAAAACCCTTTACACATATAAGCTAATTTAGCACCTAGGGTGCACTTTATATGCGTCATATGTGACAAAAAATTTTTTTTCATCTGTAAAAAAAGGTGGTAGTAACACTACCGCATTCAACACAACACTTCTATTATGTCGCACAAAATAAATTGTTAAATGTGATAAATTTTTCATCAGTGTCTTTACATGTGTTTTAAATTAATTCAGCATTTTGTGGTATTAACAGGAAGATATGATTCAAGGCACATAGTCAAACGGGCTACACAGTACACAAAGAGACAAAGTAGTTAAAAAATAGACATGGTCCTCTCTATGTTTGCTTCCAGTGCATTACAAGATTTACAGTAATTAAAACTCTCCAGAAGTTCTTATTAATCCTGTTCTTCCTCTGTTTTCACTACTTTCTGAATGTTTGGCACAGTTTCCTGTTGCTGAATGGCGTCACCTCCTATGATTTCCTCATCTGCTTTTTGCTTGTCTTTACATGCCAGATTCTCTTCTGAAGTTACAGGTCTATCAGGCATATCTGAAAATCTCTGATGCCCAATGAAAGGCCTGTAGACCCCTACTTCTGGCTCCTCACATCCTCCATTCTCTGTTAAAGGCTGCTGTTCTATAGGTCCAGTGAAGCTCCGGTACACACCTACAGCTGACTTTCCAACCTCATTCATTTCCACTGAGTCTTTCAAAAGATGCCCATATACCATGTGGTCATCTATGTAATTATAAATGTGAAAATCTTCATCCTCTGTTTCCTGTGGAATCCTGTTAGTGCCTGGTAGGAAGGAATGGCCATTGGGATTGTACACTGCGACCTCAGGAGCCCTCTGCTTCTTTTTTCTGTTTAGTGTAAGAGAATACATTCACGACCAGACTTTCATGCAGATTAAAAGTGATGTTATTCTGGACATAGACTCACCTTCTTATACAAAACACAGCTAAAGTGATTGCAATCAGCAGCAAAACAACACTGACAACACTCAGGATGATGCTCAGAAGCACACCTGAAACAAGGTAAAACTTATTTTTATCATGGCATCAAAGTATACTACATAATGCACTTTTGTAAATGTAAGACTGTGGCCATCCTTTACTGTGTGAATCAACAACACCAAAAGAGAATGATGTGAATAGAAAAATATCAGAGATCAATAAAGAAATTTGTACTTTTGCCTGTGTGCAAGGTGACCTGGCTGACCACGCTAAAGCCTCCTTTCAATGGCAAGCAGTTGGACATGTTGAGGTAAAAACTTTCTGACAGAACCACATCCTTAGGATTTTGATCTTGCCAGCTGTACATCTTGTCTTGTGATTGTTGCCTGTGCAATTTAATGTACGCGGGGCGATTCTTACATGTGAGCTGGCTAACATTGGGAAATCTCACATTAGCCTCAAGCTGTGCAGGGAATGAGACAAACCAAGAGACAGTGGCATAATCCTTCATTCCCAATGGCCATGCTGGAGTTGCTAAGAGCACTGGTATATCCTTTTTTGGCAAGACAGTGAAAATGTAGTGCTCTGAAACAAAAGAGATAGAAATACGTGACCACTTTACAAAGATATCTGTTTAAAAAGGAGAGTGATCATTAAAAAATTAGTTCAGCCAAAAATAAAATACAATTTATCCTAAAAGTAATCAATCAGACTAGACAATTTGGGAGTTTAAGGTTTGATTAATTAGTTATACACTGGATTCCAATTAATGGAAGTCTATGCCATTTAAAAAGCCTTACATTCTGTCTTAAATATTTGTCTATAACACCTTTACATCAGCTATAGAATTTAACTAAAGACATAAACAGGCTAGTTCAAAAACATTAAATACTCTATTCTCTATACTCTAAAGAGTTGTCTATTCAGAATGTGATGATTCAAATCTAAAACAGCCTTATACATAAGTTGAAAAAACGAGTGTCTTCTGAGTGTTTACCTTTTATAGATTTAATAAATGAAACTTGTAAGAGGGAGTCTGTGATCCGCCTTAAACTCTTGCCTCCTGCGGGAGAAGCACTCACTGTAATGTTTGCAACATTGATTTGGATCTTGTGAATAGCTCCCTGAGGACAAAACTGTCCGACAGTGACGCCTTGGGGCTCATATTCTGACACAGTCAGAAGTACAGTGTTGTTGCATCTGTGGCCAGGCACAGCCTGCTGCAGGCTGCCCGCTGATGACAACAGCTCCACTGCGCCATGCTGTGGGCCATACAGGTGCCATTGGACCTCTTGCACAACTCCCATGATGCATTTCTCTAGTGAAGGCACCCGTAGAGATCCAGGGGATGGGCAGTCTCTTAGCTGCTGACATTCTGGTAATAAAACGATAAATGGAGAATTATTGTCTCGTGGAAAATGGTCATGATTAGCATTTAAAAAAAAAAATTAAGGTCTTACTTATAGTTTTGTTAATAGTGATAATCAGGTCCTCCTCCTTGCAGTCGATAAAAGATACAAAAGAGATCTTTTCTGAAGTAATGGTAGCTGTCTGCTGTGCCAATGAATTCAGTTTTAAAATACAATCCGATTTGGGGTTTTTTTTCTTTATGAGTATCTGTAGCGCCTTTTCCCTCTTCAGATCCACAGTACAGCGCACTGAAACAGTGAGAATCACCAAAGCCAAAAGCTTTTTATAGCTTGAAAAACACAGGAGCTATTAAATTTATAAAAATTTAAAGAACTAGTGTAAAATGGACATAAAATTTGCAGGCGTGAGATTAAATTCCTTGAAGAAATAAATAGGGTTTTTGGTTTCTCTATAAAAGTTGACTAATGAAATGGGACTTTCCAAATGAAGAACTGACAGGAACTGGAGTCATCCAAATGACTCATTATTACACATCAACAATACAACAATCATATAACTATTACTGTACAGGTAACCTTAATATTAATTAGAAACCTGTTTCTTACTGAGCTTTTGTTTGAATTTTTGTTTAAATCAACTTGTGAGATGATTAAAACATAGACCTTAGTGCTCTTTCTGAGTCTCTCTTTAGTAGTAGCCAATCAAGACAGGCATTTAGGCATTTGTGAGCGTGTAAGCACAGCAAACAATAAAAAAGTTAAATAAACAGTGGACATCTGGTGAAAGCAAAAAAACCCGGGACATCACATTTTAATGGGATTTAAAATAATTATAATACACTGCACAGTCCATGAAATATGGTCAGATGTTCAAGCCTTCATCTTAATCATCATTATCTGATACCTTTTTCAGTGTGAACTTGTTAACTGCGTCAAAACAAGCCATCTCTATTTGTACACGCATTTAAAATGCCAGAATAGAAGGGTAAAATAATGAATAACTCATAATTACACAGGGATGAACACAATTAAAACATAAAACAGAATCAAGTATACTGCATAGCCAAAAAGCAGTGATAGTAAAGACCTGTTCTTCCTTATGCATTAAATGTCAAGTCAAGTTTATTTCTCTTATATATTTTCTAAATTCATTAAATGATAGTAACAGCTAAACATAAATTACTAGAGAATAACTGAGAATTGAGATATATTGTAAGCTGTTTAAAAATTAGGCATAATTAGGGCCAGTTCCCTTTCAGGAACTCGAGCTGCTTCAACAACGCTTCGCAAACCTCTCTGCATTGTCCACGCTCTAAATGATGTGTGTAATCCTGTGTTTTCTATGTCAATTGTTTGTCCAAAAATTAAGGCTGCAAAAAAGATTAAGCACACCTACCGACTGTGTGTTCCTCCCTGCTCCGCTATATTGGGGGGGATACACACAGGCTTTGTGTGGCTAGTCTGGGAGCGAAGCATGCGAAGTCAGTTCTTGAGGGAGCCCACTGTGCACATCGTGCTTGCATGTCCACCCTGGTGGAACCTGAGCAGGCTGTGCTCATGGAACAAGAAGTAGACACTCTTCTGAGAAAGGAGGCCATAGAGGTGATCCCTCCATCACTGTCAAGCAGTTACTGAGACTGCTTGGGCTTATAGCAGCAGCATCTAATGTGATTCCACAGGGTTTAAGACCCTGGGAATGGCGGATCCACCTTAAGGTGGTGGAGCAGACTTCGGAGAGATTCAGCAGGGCTCAAGTAGACCTGTTTGGGACTCAAGAGACCCCTCTTGGGCTGGACGCCATGGCTCGCCGTGACCGAGGCTATGCCTGTATGCTTTTCCTGCCATCGCGCTGCTCCTGGGAGTTCTGGAGAGAGTTCGCTGGGATGGAGTCTGTCTCCTCCTGGTGGCCCCGCAGTGGTTGGGCAGACCATGGTTCGTAAACCTGGTAGCCCTTCTTGAGTACCCTCCCTGAAAGATTCTTCTCAGGAGGGATCTCTTCTCTCAAGCAGGGGCACAATAATTCACCCCCACACAGAATTGTGGAGGCTGTGGCTGTGGCCCCTGAGGGGGGAGCTCTTCATTCCAGAGCTCCCTCTATGAGGAGGTCGTATGCTGCGAGATGGCGTTTGTTTAGTGTATGTGCAACCTGCACCAATTGGATCCAGTGAACTGCCCAGTTGGTTAAGTGCTGGATTTCCTTCACAAACAGTTTACCAAAGGGTTGGCTCTGTTAGTCCTTAGAGAGCCATGGTTACATACGTAACTTGGAGATGTTTCCTAACTAGCCCTTTTTTTCTTTAATCTAGAATGTTATGATGTTTTGTGCATTAACTCCTGCTCTGGACAGCTTCGTTTCCCCATAAAGCATCAGCTATAAACTACTACCATATTTAGCACTCTACAAATCTTTAATAACCTTTAATATTCTTCTATAGTCTTTATTGATTTATTATATTTCTTTAATCACTTGACCCTGCTCAGAATAGTTCTAGAGCATATCTGTATAATTCCTAAAAGCAACTGTGATTAAACAGTTGCCTTGTTCCATGCTTTTGCTGGGGCACAGTGAAATGCTTTTTTATAAACACATTATAAAATTTTATTTTAAAAAGGAGCATTAAACCACACTAACCTTCACTGCCTCTCCGGACGGCAGATATTTTGAAATGCAGAGTGAGACTAGTGGAGGAGGATTGTGTGTCTACATTACAGTTTTGCAGTGAAAGATTGAACGAGCCCTGGTGCTCAGATAGCTGTGCCTCACTCAGTTTTTTCACAAAGGTCTTGCTATGTAGCTGGTACTCCATTCGTGTATCCTTTGTATCACATATGGGCTCAGTGTAGTTCAGTATGTGCACTGATGAATAGACCTTGTTTGAAACTTGGAAGGCCCATGTGATTAGACCATCATCAGGAAAGCTCCCTGGGTAGTTTGGTGAAAAGAATTCCTGGGACGATGGCTCCTCTGGCAGGGTGACGTTGATAATCGCAGGTGCTGTTGAAGAGTAACCATAATGATTATACTGCGGCAGTACAGGCCAGGTGAAACATTAACTACACTTTTATATGTATAACCATCATATGAATATTTCTGCTGGCTGATCATCTGTACTACTTTTTCAACAAAGACCACTGTGTTCATTAAAGCTTATTTACATGTTATTTGCGATCCTATCGATACACCATAGTTTGCTGCGTTCAGCTGTTGTTTTCCAGGAACCTGCAAAGACACGCTGCCTTCCCGAAGCACCTGCATGCTTTTGATTGTGCCCAGACGACAAAACTTCCCAACTGTGGCTGTGGCTGTAGACACTGTGTAGATGTGTTTGTCTTGACATTGCTCTGTAGGTTGGATCTGTCTTAAACCTGCTTTGGTGAAGTCCAAGCCAAAAGCCTTGTGTCCCTGGACTTTCACGTTCCAGGTAAAGGTGCGGTTAAAGTTTTGGAGAGAAGGGTAGTCCTCTGCTATGATTGTACCATTACACGTACTGGCACATACTGCAAAAAGAGATAAGGTCAGTGATGGCCAACTGAACAGTTTAAATATTTTAGCGAAGGAATAATGCTTAATAAGCGTATGCAGCACTAGAACCCAAATATAAACCTGTATCCTTATAAATGTGCAATAGAAATGTGTGTAAAAAAAAAATCTGAATAATCATTGACATAAAATATTTGTAATTCAAAATTGTTGGTATGTGTAGTAAAAGAAGGAAAGACATGGTCTACCAATGTGCTGAACAATCTCCACCATGAAGGCTTTTTCTGGTTGTGGACAGTTGAAGACCACCTCCATGCTTTTACTGAGCGTCAGAGAGGACTTGCACGACTTTCCGATACACACTTCACATTTTATTGGCGAAATAGTTGTCTTATTTATATGTATGGTTGAATTGCTGTAAAGAAGTATGGAAAGTGCTTGACCTCCTGAGAAAAAAATAAAAGATTTTAATAGTGTGATGTCAATCAAAACCAAAATAGAAGTCAATGAGTACCTCTAATCCACTATATACAGTAGATCTTATCCTTAATACCATTTAAGGTGTTTTATTTAAAGACATGGGTGATAAGTAAAGTTCTTCTACACAAATATTCAATACAATTCATTGTGTGTTTTAATATCATTGAGTCATACTTGTCATAACCACAGCTCTTCCCAGCTTCCTTAAATTCAAAATGGGGTTTGAGCAATTGGATTGCATGAAGATGCAATCGGAACTTAAGGTCAAAATACAGTTAAGTTGTCTATATGCTTTTAGCCTTAGCTCTCATAATAATTATTTTCCACAACTGTGTAATGCGTTTACAACTGTTTCTTTGCAACATATTTAATGGCTGTGAAAGGAATAGAGTTTAATTTTAGTGATGCCAAACAGCAACTTTTTTTGTCACAATGATTTAATCAGCATCTGTAATACTATGGTTTAAATTTGTCTAAACAATTAAACAGGATAAATGAACAGTCTCATCTGATTGTCACATATTATATCTTACCAATCAAGTATTTACACTCCAGTAGTAACTATGTGTTTGATAACAATGATAATGGCATGTCAAGCTCAAAATCAGCTCACACCCAATGTAACACATAAATTAATTACTATGTCATTTTAGTTTCGCAATGAATTTCATGTTAATACACATAAGCATTATGTTCTCTTCCCTTTTCTAACATAGACACCATTTCTAATCACAGTACAGCAGCTGAGTGGAGCAAAAAGTTTTACACTAAACATTAAATTTTTCATAGATCTACAAGGTTAAATTAAGTTAAAGATTAATTATGTTCAACATATAATTGATAAAAAATTGTGTTTTGATATACTCCAATTTTACATCCTTTGAATAGAAGGTACACTTAACAGCAAAAGGGTCATATCACATAATGTGCATCTAAGAAAAACAGATATTGTCAAACTTCAACTAATCAATTTAACATAATTATTTAAAACATAAAATTTTTTTCAAACTTTACACATTTATTTCAGGCTTGGCAAATTCTGGTAATAGACACGTTTACAGGCCTACCTGTTTTTTAAATAAATCACATTTCTGGACATTTTTGGGGTGGAAATAATTTGTTTTTTGGACATTTTAATTCTAAGTAAGGCTATTTAGGAAATCACAACTATAGCAATCGTACAATAATGGAAAGAAATTAATATATCAAATCACACATACATACATACTGTACATACATACACAATATATTACACTTTACTTGTGTGTGTGTGTGTGTGTGTGTGTGTGTATATATATATATATATATATATATATATATATATATATATATATATATATATATATATATATATTTTTTTTTTTTTTATTATTATTATTATTATTATTATTATTATTATTATTATTATTATTATTATACTAGAACAAAACCGGATGAAACACTACCCCAATCTCAGTGCAGTCTAATAAACCCAGACTTTCTGGTTTGACAAATCCTTCTTACATTATAACTTGCTTTGTAAAATAAGTTTTCTAAAATATAAATATATCATTTCAACGCCTCCTGATAGACTTTATACAGCGTGTTCAGGTGGCAGGATCCGGTGCTGACGTTAAGTGCGTAGGGCATGAATGAAGTTGAATTTACCTGAGATTGAGATGATCCACAGCGGCCAGTGAACCAGTCCAAAAAGAACCAGCATGTCACCAAACAGCCTCATGACTTTCCTCCTCCGTATGGGTTAGAACGACTGAGTGTAAACCTTCTTCGCCATACACAACCAGATCGATTAAAAAAAAATGCGGCCAACTTCCGGGAATAGAGCCGCTTCCACGGTGTAGTTTCTCAGGTGGGCAGAAAGGGATCCGCCCTGTAGCTACACTGAGGAGCATGCGGGAACAGTAGACGGCCACAGGGCAGGGATTTCAGTAAGGTGTTTTAAAAGCAGTGTGTGGGTCGGTCAGGTTTAGATCTATTGTTACTCAATTTCCACAAAATGGACTTCCACATTTTATTAGCTTTTACAAATATAAATACAGTAAAGCCAACAAGGACATTTTTTGTGCGTCTTAAAAAATCCCCATAACAAATAAACCGTTTCTACAGTCTTCTCAATAATATGAAGAACGTTTAAGATTAAAAACAAACATTATTTAAGAGACAGCTGAATAAATATAGGCTAATACTCAGGCCTACTCTCTATTCATAGACCCATTAAAAAAACACATGAAATCTATTTTGCACGTTTTACAGATTCTATAAAGACGTTTTAAACATGATAATATTACTATCTGACCAGAATATCCTATATGCCAATTAACGACATTGGCGCACGGTGAAGGAGGTAAAGCCAGTTTGGTTATAAAAGGGTTTATCTGGGTCTCCGTTGCTCCATTCCGTTGGGTAGGAAGCCCGCGATGATGGGCACCGGCCATATGAGGGCAGCCACGCTCCATATGATAATAACCAGAGTCATGAAGCAGGCGACGAGCGTGGACTCGATGGGTTTCCGATTCAGCCTCCAGCTCCGGTCTCCTTTGAGTTCGTCTAAGGCGAAGTCAAGGCAGCAGAAGTGCACGCTGTCCGCGGTGTCCGGTCTGGATCGGCCGAAGCGCCTGAACCGGGAGAGACCGCATCCAATGCACAGCCTGAACTCCTGCTGCGCGCCCGCGACGCCCACGTGCTCGATGAAAACCGGCGACGCGGCGCGGTTAAAGGCGGCCGAGAAGAACGCCTTTCCGTGGCTGTTGGTGGTGTACACGAGCACGTCGCAGCGCAAGCCCAGGTCTCCGTCCCAGCGCGCCACCAGCTTGGCCGGCAGCCTCTCCACGCTCACGTTGCACCTGGACGACGCGTCGTCATCCTCGCTTGCTGCCACCGACCTTTTCGAGTAGCCCACCTCCAGGCTGGCCAGAAAGCCGCTGGTGGAGTTGATGGGCGCTGCCACCAGCTTGTCATCGCTCCAGGCCCCCGAACGCGGTGCGAGACCCGCCACGGCGCTCAGGGTGAGCACGAGAGCGGCCGAGCGGCTCAGCATGATGCGGCGCGCCGTGTATCCGAGGGCATGGCGCTCCGGTACCGGGTGCCAAGGCACACTATTCAACTTGTACACTTGCAAAAAAGACGTCAGGTGCGCACGAGCGCGGGGACGTCACATCTCAGCCACATCTCACAGGGGGTTAGTTTTGCGCTTGGGTTGTGCGACTGTCAGGTTTGCAAAACCAACACAATGATCTGTAGCGGAGCCATTTGAGCGCGCCTCCGGGTTCCTCCAGCCTCCAAAGACAACTCCAGCACCGTGGACTCTCTGTCTGTGTGTGTGTGTGGATGATGAATCAGATAACACATCCTATAAAGGGTGGAGGGAGGCGGAGGAATATAGAAGTCCTCATCCACACACGCCACAATTCACCAACTGACGAGTTCTGTCTCATTCTATACGAGTTCTGTCTCATTCTATACGAGTTCTGTCTCAATTCATAACAGCGTAAAGACATGGCACGAACACTAACATCATAAATCTTTTCCACAGCCACATTTCCAAGCAGATTTCAACACAAAAAGCAAATAAGCACGATTAAAAGGTGTTGAATAAACAACCACAGGAATGGATTAGCTCTAACAATGTTGGATAATTTCCAGATGGAGTGGAAATAAAGTGAATCCAATCCTATAAGTGCCAATCCATCCTATATGTGTTGAATGAAAAATGTGACCTTAGTGATTCTAAAAAAAAAAAGCTACTAGTGATTCCCCTTTGTTGGATTTTTACAGGAAAACAAATCAACAATCACATAATAATCAATAGTTTAAACTAAGTTTAAAATGTCACAGCCGAGTCACAGATTGTTTAGTTGATCTGGTATATGTGCAAATATGTGCACTAATAAATGTATTTGTCCAATTTCCTGCAGCAACATGAAAAGAACAGAACATAGTTTTGTCCTATGCTTTAAAAGTACTACATTCACTGGCTCCAAGGTTCAAAATGTCTGCATTTCTTGCATTCTTTTACTTTTACTTAATTACCATAGATTTTTTTTCCTCCCCCAGAATAATGGATTAATCTTAGATACTCTGGTGCAGGTATTAATGCTGATTTTTTAAGAAGACCTCATAAATGCACTTGTCTTTATTCCCGTTTATTGCAGAAAAACCTTTAATAATATCTCGCAGACCATCCAGCATAAAAACTAATTTGTTTGTGCAGATGTCAGGTCGGATGACCTCAATTTGTAAGCAAATTTGGTCTAAGTGTTCTCTGCATCACCATAAGCAGGCTCTCTGTGCCAAAACTCAATGAGTCTGGAGCAGGTGGCCACTTTAAACACTTTCACATCAACTGCCTTTCAAAATTCCAGATCAGATACATCTGTAGTGTGTCAAAATCTTATATTTCAAAGCAGAATGAGGCTAAACCATAATTCAAATCTAAACACCTGGAAGGAAGACCTTATTTCTGAGCTGGAGGGTGTTGAACCACAGAGGAGATATCTTGGTCTGGACAGATTGCATCATTTCCTCAATGTTCTTTTTGTCTCAAGGTGAACTGACTCCTGGGATCCCTATGTCTGGCTCAATATCCGGAATATATCTCTTAAAAACTTCTAACCACCATCTGTGGAGAACTATATTATGAACTGAAAGACACAGTCTTATAAAAGAGCCACAAATAAACAATATCAAATCATAGCTCCTTATACAGTGAGGAAAATAAGTATTTGAACACCCTGCTATTTTGCAAGTTCTCCCACTTAGAAATCATGGAGGGGTCTGAAATTGTCATCGTAGGTGCATGTCCACTGTGAGAGACATAAAAAAAAAAAAAAAAATCCAGAAATCACAATGTATGATTTTTAAACTATTTATTTGTATGATACAGCTGCAAATAAGTATTTGAACACCTGTCTATCAGCTAGAATTCTGACCCTCAAAGACCTGTTAGTCTGCCTTTAAAATGTCCACCTCCACTACATTTATTATCCTAAATTAGATGCACCTGTTTGAGGTTGTTAAATGCCAAGACCAAAGAGCTGTCCAAAAAGACACCAGAGACAAAATTGTACACCTCCACAAGGCTGGAAAGGGCTACGGGGAAATTGCCAAGCAGCTTGGTGAAAAAAGGTCCACTGTTGGAGCAATCATTAGAAAATGGAAGAAGCTAAACATGACTGTCAATCTCCCTCGGACTGGGGCTCCATGCAAGATCTCACCTTGTGGGGTCTCAATGATCCCAAGGAAGGTGAGAAATCAGCCCAGAACTACACGGGAGGAGCTGGTCAATGACCTGAAAAGAGCTGGGACCACCGTTTCCAAGGTTGCTGTTGGTAATACACTAAGACGTCATGGTTTGAAATCATGCATGGCATGGAAGGTTCCCCTGCTTAAACCAGCACATGTCCAGGCACGTCTTAAGTTTGCCAATGACCATTTGGATGATCCAGAGGAGTCATGGGAGAAAGTCATGTGGTCAGATGAGACCAAAATAGAACTTTTGGGTCATAATTCCACTAAAAGTGTTTGGAGGAAGAAGAATGTTGAGTACCATCCCAAGAACACCATCCCTACTGTGAAGCATGGGGGTGGTAGCATCATGCTTTGGGGGTGTTTTTCTGCACATGGGACAGGGCGACTGCACTGTATTAAGGAGAGGATGACCGGGGCCATGTATTGCGAGATTTCGGGGAACAACCTCCTTCCCTCAGTTAGAGCATTGAAGATGGGTCGAGGCTGGGTCTTCCAACATGACAATGACCCGAAGCACATAGCCAGGATAACCAAGGAGTGGCTCTGTAAGAAGCATATCAAGGTTCTGGCGTGGCCTAGCCAGTCTCCAGACCTAAACCCAATAGAGAATCTTTGGAGGGAGCTCAAACTCTGTGTTTCTCAGCGACAGGCCAGAAACCTGACTGATCTAGAGAAGATCTGTGTGGAGGAGTGGGCCAACATCCCTCCTGCAGTGTGTGCAAACCTGGTGAAAAACTACAGGAAATGTTTGACCTCTGTAATTGCAAACAAAGGCTACTGTACCAAATATTATCATTGACTTTCTCAGGTGTTCAAATACTTATTTGCAGCTGTATCATACAAATAAATGGTAAAAAATCCTACATTGTGATTTCTGGATTTTTTTTTTTAGATTATGTCTCTCACAGTGGACATGCACCTACGATGACAATTTCAGACCCCTCCATGATTTCTAAGTGGGAGAACTTGCAAAATAGCAGGGTGTTCAAATACTTATTTTCCTCACTGTAGATATTTTGATATACTTCTGATATGGACAATAGTCGAATTGGGGGTTTTATCGTAGTTCCGGTGTATAGCGTGTACATGCTGGAAATAAATGTTTCTTTAGGGCTATGGCGATATTATTCATCATGTAACATGGTAGCGTAATACATGGGACAAAATGGGTCAATCCCCAAAATGGTAAAATAGTAAACTTTTATTGGTTTTAAAAACAAATATCACTGGTCCAAAAATTACAAATGCACTCCTGAGAGCTCATGTACCACCATTTGCATGTTAAACTTGTGCTACAGTGAACATGTTTGGAAAAATCTAGAAACAGGATCATTCACTCTTTATGTGTGTTGAAGTAGAACCATGATAGTGATTCACATGTTTGATATCAAATCCAACGTGTGTGTTTACACCGACTATTTATGAAAAGTTTACCCACACAGCTTAAACATTCAGCAATATCAAAAGAAAAAGCTTCCCATACAAATTACTTTATCCATTTGTTTAATTCTTGCTAATTACCTAATCAATTATTTTTTCAATAAGACCGGTAAAAGCTATATAATTCATAATTTCAGGCTTGGCCCATATATTTTGTCCAGGAGTGTACATAAATTGCATATACATGAGACGGGTGCAATATACAATAAATACACTGGAAATGATCAGTTTATGCAAAAGTAAGAACAGTAAGCCCTAGCTTTCATGTTGCCTGAGGAATATGTATGACATCTGAATGAATTGTTTTTCTCAGTGCTGCTTAAACGGCTTAATTTGTGCTAGAGTCCTGCCTCCTATCGTTTGATGTTTAGGCCAACTGATGTGAAAGACATGGGTCACATTAGCCTTCCATTTACACCTGAATGAAACTCGTTTCTATTTATCTCTGTTGTTTATCAAATTGCTATTCATTATTCCTTATCTTTAGCTCTTTACTCTCTGCCACCTCAACCTCTCCACTAAAAACTCACACCCATTGTTCAAATGTTCAGTTTCTGATGGACTCAGACACTCAGGCAGCCAGCAGAAGCAAAATGTAAATGACTTTTCTTGTTCATTAATTATGCTATAAAAATGTAAATTGGTTCAGTGCCAAAAATGCTAATGGAACAGAGATAAAAAGTCTCTTGTGCCAAGAGAATATAAAAGATTCATTTTCCTAAATGTAGTTCTGCTTTCAAGAAAAAAAAAAGACCTTGTGGCTTCTGTGGGTTTCCAGTGACTTTTAGAGCAAGGCCACCTCATTTTTTAGCATGGCACATGCAGACACCTGTCTTTATTCGATTCGGGAAACTGGATGACTAAAAGCTTTTTGCTCCAGTGTAAATGAAACTTTAGAAGGTTATTGATTTTCTTTTAGAATTTGTTTTGCAGTAAGAAACACTTTGCAGTCTCTGTCACAGACAATTGTACCTTAAATACACATATGTACTTAACCATTAACATATTTATTGTTGTTTTACAACGTCATGAGAATTCGATGTGTATTTGTAAGACTTGTTGTTTCATACATCTTTATGAAATGGTGTGTAAATGTCTACTCAATGCTATACTAGAGACAACAGGCTTGAGACTGTGAAGCTCAGCTGGGGCATGGCCTCTGGAGCACAGTCTCGGTTTATGCACTCTTCCAACACCGTCTTGTAGGTAGTCAAAGGATCCGAACACTAATTAGTAACGTTAATTAGTGAAGGGGCCCTGTTGAGGCAGACCTCCAGAAAGGATAGGGCAGGAAGAGAACAGGAAGAATTCAGAGCACTGGGGAGGTGTTTATCTCTCTCAGGAGTCCTGTCGAGCTGTCAGCCGGATGAGTCATCAAAGAACACACAAGTGACAAGTGGCATCAGAAATATGATTACGAACAAACTACACTGACAAATGGTATGCTTTAGTCATGTAGGGATCAGTGAGATAAGAAAAAATGTTCCAAATTAGTGTTTGAGAGCAACAAAATTTTTAACAATTTTTATTAGATGGAAATAAAGTTTTTGAGGCATCTAAAGTTAGAAAAACGTATATAAAGGTAGAAAACAACTTTTTACATTGAATTTCCAAGCTGAAAATCAAAGTACAAGCATTTGCGCACTTTATGTAAGAGGTGCTCTGACGACTTCTCACTTCTGTCTCAAAAAACATCATTTCCAAATCAAAGTTTGATTGCACTGAAGTGTTTATTTTTCCTTGCACTTCCTCAAATCATGCTTAGTCACTCTAAATTACAGTCTTAACGCATCGATTCTATGCCCAGTGCTCCTTGGATGGGATCTGGATCTCTTGCAACACTGGTCACGATAAATGGTTATAACTAAAGCTGACTGAATAAATAAATATTTTTCATTTTTTTCTTTGATTTTTATTGTAATGCATGATGCCTGTCAGGCTTTAATCAACTGGAAAATAGTCTCATATATCCTGCCCTCCGTGGTTCTGTCTGTAAAAGAGAGGACAGTGTACAATACTGGACATGACAGGTCAGGTCATGTCCATTTTCACAAACATCCCATTTCTTGCTCTCTCCCCAACACTTTAGGGTCCCATGTGACTCTTCAAACCAGGTTTGTACCAGCCTTTAAAAAGAAATAAAGGCTGTTTAGAGTACGTGCCCAAACAGATTTCAGGTCTATGTTGCTCATAAAATGATTTCAGAAAACATGCCTCAGCACAGATATTGGAAGAATAGTGTTTGAACAAGAAGAAGTGATGGCAGACTGCAGCTCATTAAGAAGTCATCATAGCAATGAAAAAGAAATGTTTATTTGCAGAGGATGCTCATCAGAGGGAGTCTAATCATTAAGACACGCATTGTAAAATGTTATTATTAAAAATAAAATTTTGAAGATGCTTAACTGGGTTAAGGGCCTGTCACTGTACCAATCTAAGCCAATAGTATGCCTCATTACAGCACAAGATTGATGATTTTTCCTTTATTTCCTAATGAGGAATTAGGAATTGGTTTTGTCCTCTTTTTTTATTGATTGACATCATCTGGAGACATAAAACTTAGTATGTCAACTCACTGTGTGCGTTTGCCTCAGATCATGTGATGTGTTTTATTGTTGATCTGGACGAGTCAGAAAAGGATTACGTAATTTTTATTTATTTATTTATTTTTTGTTGTGCCACAACCTGATAAAACTACAGTACAGTAGTTTCCTAGTGATTCATGTGATTCAGGCACATATCGACCTTGAATTTAATATTGACTCAACACTGTCCCACACCATCGAACCTCTTTCTATTTATAACCCAGTGGTGAACAGTCATTATTTAAAATTGATACCAGAATTAGATCTTTGTTACGTTTGAATGCATGATGTGCAAAATGCTGTAAGCTATATATATATATATATATATATATATATGCAGGTTGATGATTTTATATTTTATGCAGGTTGATGATATGTATATATATAATTTCTGAAATAAACTAAATCAATAACGAATGTATTCTGACATGTATTGAAATGAGGTTAGTATATTATACTATAGTATACTATGGTACATTTCAGCCTGTGGTTGTGAGTTGTGAGTTGTCAGTTAGGATTGTAAATTTTGCAATAATAAAGGTTGTTGCACTGACACGAGGGGCTATTTGAGGGGGCTATAATTTTTTTTAGAGATATAATTTCTTTCCTCTTAGTCTTTTCAGTGGCATTTCATATTGTGCTTTTGTGTGCTTTTTACTCTGTTGTATGATGTGTGAGTTGTACTGCAAGTTCAGTAGGCTGATGTGAAAGCTGTTACTGTATTTTAGCGCTTTCATCTCATCTTAATCTTTTCTCCTCTGCTAGTTTTTCTGGTTTAAATGTACCGTGTGTTGCAGTTAGATGAAGATGGCAGGGATGGCCTTTTATTCACATGAAAACAGGCAAAGAAAGATTTTCTACTGAATTCACTGAGCAAGCAATGGGGAAGCAGACACATAATCATAATTGCAAGGAAAAGCACAGATAGAAATTAAACATTTCTGTTCATATCCATAGCCTACTAAACATTTTTCTGGTGTTTTCAGTTGACTTTAGTTGTTGAAAACATCAGGCAAAAAAAACAAGACGATAAATATAAATCCAAAATATTTTATAAATAACCATGTAGACCGCAGTGTAATTATAACCGACAATCAGTTACAAAGTTTTTCCCCTATTTAAGAGAATGACTTAATTTCATTTATTTCCTCTTCAAAATCATCAACCTGCATTCTCGATCCCTTGCCTAAAAGTTTATTCGAACAGATAATTCCAGAAGTAATTGAACCTGTTTTAAAATTAATAAAACCTTCCATCAGCACTGTTTATGTACCTAAATCCTGCAAACAGGCAGTTATCAACCCCCTAATTAAGAAACCTGACTTGACCCATGTCAGCTGTCCAATATCAAACCTCCCCTTTATCTCAGAGATTTTCAAAAAGGTTGTTGCACAGCAGTTATGGTCACATCTACCATACTTAGGAATAAATTTTTTTAAGTGTATCAGTCAGGATTTAGGCCTCATCATAGCACAGAGACAGTGAACTTTACTAGAGAACTATACTAGAACTTTAGAACTAAAACTAGAACTTTGCTGGAATAAAGGGAACAGCTCTCTCTTTTGGCATACGTCTCATTTGACTGATTGCTATCAGTTTGTTGATGTAAATGGTGAGTTCTCCACACTCTCTGAGGTAAAGTTTGGTGTTCTGCAAGGATCTGTCTTAGGCCCAGTGCTTTTCACATGCAGCTAGATGTAAACTTTCCAATTACGTAGCATCTCTGGATGGTGTTTCTGTCTCAGTGTGTACAGCAGTCAAAGACCTAGGTGTGATTATTGACCCTAGTCTGTCTGAGTGTTCAAGTAAGTGCATAAATAAGCTTTAGTTTTTATCACAATGCAGCAGCAAGAGTTCTTACTCGATCTATAAAATATGATTACATTACCCCTGTTTTAATCAGTGGCTCCCAATTAAATCTTGCATTGATTATAAAATGCTACTACTGACGTATAAAGCATTTAACGGTCTCTTGCCGCAGTATCTGAGTGAACTTTTGTACCAATATGATCCCCCACACCTACTTAGATCAAAAGGTGCAGGCTATTTGTTGGTACGTCAAATAACAAAGATTACAGCAGGGGGAAGATCTTTCTCTTATAAAGCCCCACAGTTATGGAACAGCCTTCCAATCAGTGTTCGGGACTCAAACACAGTCTCAGTGTTTAATTCAATTCAATTATTTTTTATTTGTATAGCGCTTTTAACAATAAACATTGTCTCAAATAAGCTTTACACAGATAATGTGGTGATTTAAAGTGAATATGTTCTTTATAAGTAAGTTTGTCCCTGATGAGCAAGCCAATGGTGACTGTGGCAAGGAAAAACTCCCCGAGATGGCATAAGGAAAAAACCTTAAAAGGAACCAGACTCAAGAGGGAACCCATCCTCATCTGGATTGCACCGAATGTCCATTTATAGCAGATATACAATGTTGCAGGGTACAGTGATGATGATCAGAAGTGAAAAGTAGACCTGAGTCAGTGTAGCAGACTGTTGACATTAGCTACAAAATAATAATAGAGAATAATACAGTTTAATAAACATATTTATTTAGTCAAGACTTTTATCAGTAGATTTTTCTTAGGTAAAGGAGCAAATCTGGAGGGATCATGGATATAAAGTGTTCGGTGAACTGGGATTTTTGTATGCTGTCGTCCTCTCACTCTCACAAGTTCACTCAGGTTTGTTGACGGTGGTGTGGTGGGTCGTCTCTTATCCCAGAGATCCCTTATGTCTGTGTTACCTTCTGGCTCTCTCTTTTAGTTATGCTGCCATAGCGAGTCTTGCCCAAGTCCCCAACTGCACAGTGAGATTAACTTTCATACAAAAATAAGGACATAAGGACACATAATAATACAAATCCTTCTCTTCCTGTCACCCCCTTCCCCCCCCCCCTCTCTCTCTCTCATTAAACATGCTCCTGAGGTTCCAGTGACCACTGTTCCTGCCCCTTTCTTCTCCTCAGATCTACCCAGTTTGTCCAGGTCTGCCTCTGGATGGTGCCCTGGGGATCCATAAAATTACGGAGTAAGAACAGGAGCTTTGAAGATGGATTTGGATTGTAGTTAATGTCAACAGTCTGCTACACTGACTCAGGACTACAGTTTGCATCTGATCACCATCACTACACACCTCAACATTGCTTATCTGTAATAAATGGACATTCAGACAATGGACACAAAGAATACTGGCTTATCTCTAATAGAGACATTTCTCTCAAAAGAAAATGTTTAGATTTGTGTTTAGATTTGCCTTATTGCTGTGACATGCTGAATGTCCCTAGCTTTTTGCTCTAATGTGTTTGCTTCTCTTCAGCTTCACAAATCTAAACCCTTCAACTGAAAACAGTCTGGTGTTGTACAGATAAAAGGGTTGCTAAGGTAACAGGCCAAATTGTCCAGTGTTGGATTTTCATGGCTGACAGATATTACACTAAACTGAACATAAAATAAACCTGACAAACTTCACATGAAAGTATTTTATGTGCTGTCAATCATACATGCCTCACTGTAAGCACAATAACCATGATGTATATTTGGATTCAATTGTTACATGTGGTCTATTGATTGTTACTGTAATCTCTGCCAATTCTGCACATAAAGCACTATTTACTTCTGGGCCATTTTTTTATTAGGTGTACATTAAACATATTAGAGAACGATCCCATATATTCTTAATATTGGGTTGCAAACAAAAACATTAGCCGGAAAAGTCAGAAATATTCAGTATGTAATATTAATTTTTTATTTATCAAATTCAATGCTCACCTTCTCAAATAAAGTACAGATTTATTTACAGGCAAATGAAAAGTAGTATATAAGTCTCCTACTCTTCTGAAAACCTCTCACAGCTTTTTCCAGCTGTTTGGAGCATTTCTTGTATCATCCTTAATATTTGCAAAGCAGTAAGTGGATTCCTCAAAACAATGTGTACAAACAGCACAAATCATTGGATTTCTTGCAAAAGCCTATACTTTTCTTAAGATCCTTAGTTCATCTCTTAAAGTATTTGTGTCAATGAGCATCTTATTCCCATCAGAATAAAGTCCCTTTGTCATTGTTCACAAAAAAGATTATCAAAATGTTTAATCATGATGTCAGTATGACGGTGCACAATTTCAAGATTTCTTGATATAAACTACGGTTTGCATCACAACAACTGAAAATGCACAGCATTTAAATTCCTTCTGTTTGGCATCTGTGAATTTCAGCAGCACAAATCCATTCACAGCTTTTCTCAGTTGCTTTTGAGCGTTTCTGAGATCAGAAATGAAATTCTCAAAACCATTTGTTCAACCTCCACATCATTTAGTCATTTGTGCTCATCATAAGAACATTTCTTGTTGCTTAGATCAAATTGCGAATGCTTTTGTACATTCATTTTTTATTTGATTATCTACAATTGCCTGCTGTTTCCCTCATTATCAGTTGTTTATGTTTTTTTTTTTTTTTTCATTTTCATCTTCTCGCGCTTATCCGTAATTCGGGTCGCAGAGGCAGCAGTCTAAGCAGATTCCCCAGACACTTCTCCGTGTCCAGGGATCGGGCTGTCAAGGCCCCCGCCTTCGACTGCTGCCCAATCCTCTCAGCACCGGTCCCTTACGGTCCCTCCTGCAGGTGGTGAGCCCACGGGAAGGAATGTTGTTTATGTTATGTTGATAAAATGTGAATTGAATTGATGAATTATGCAGATGAATTTGGAATGTCACTAATGAAGGCGAGTGAACGGCATCAAATCAACTAATATTTTGAAAGATTTTAGATGACAGATGATAACAATTGGTTTAACCATTTCGCATTCAATGACTTATACAATGAACTAATGACAAGGTGTTTTGGGGGTTAAAACTATTCAGGTAAAACCAGTATAATATATTTCAAACAACATGACATAAACAACTGATAATGTAGGAAACAGCAGACACTTGTACACAACTGATTGAATGAATGTACAAAAGCATTCACAGTTTGATCAAAGCAACGAGAAATGTTCTTCAGATGAGCACAAATGACTAAATGATGTGGAGGTTGAACAAGTAGTTTGAGAATTTCATTTCTGATCTGAGAAACGCTCCAAAGCAACTAAGAAAAACTGTAATAGTGTACAACTGGTTGTTTGTTTTAGTAAATTAACTTTCCTGGGCAAAAAGTATTTTGTATTTTTTTTTTTCACAAATGATTCACTTTATCATTTAAAACATTGTATGTTTCAAATGTATTTATATACTTTTATAACAACTGATAATTTCTGATCTGAGAAATGCTCCAAAGCAACTAAAAAAAATTGTAATAGATGTTTCTCAATAAAGGTGAAATTAATATCAGACATGACAGTTTCAGCAGGCATGTGCAGACTTGTCCTGTCTACTGTAATAAGTACTGTAATATATATATATATATATATATATATATATATATATATATATATATATATATATATATATATATATATATATTTTTTTTTTTTTTTTATATATTTTTTTTTTTTCACAAATGATTCACTTTATCATTTAAAACATTGTATGTTTTCACTTTATCATTTAAAACATTGTATTGTATATATATATATATATATATATATATTTATATAATATATTCTATATTTCTTATATATAATATAAGATTTCCATTAAAGTAAATACAATTAAATAAAAAAAAAGCTTGCATTAGCATTTCTCATACAGTAAAACAGCTCCTTGTTGTTCCTTTAGTCTATACTACAAAAATAGAAGTGCCATTATATAAGGTTAGCTTTTCCCTAAGAGCAGCTAACATTGTTGATTATATTAGAAATTAAATAATAATGTAAATATAGGACTCATGCATTTGTGTGTGTGTGTGTGTGTGTGTGTGTGTGTGTGTGTGTGTGTGTGTGTGTGTGTGTGTGTGTGTGTGTGTGTGTGTGTGTGTGTGTGTGTGTGTGTGTGTGTTTATTATTTCTCTATATGATGGAGCTGTGCCTTAGGTAACGTCAATGCCAAAGGTAATGCCAGAAAGCTCTGAATCTGTTTGTGATTATGTAAATGAAAATGTCAGACTGTGCTTTGATTCATATAAAAACAGTCAATCAGAGATATCACACTCAATACAGTGAGCAAGCAACACATTATTTTAAGACTGTTGTTTTGCAGCAGAAGATCTTGGCATTTTCTCGGCAGACAAATTCATTCTTTTATTATAAACACACAAAATAATTAATTATTATGGGAATAAAAAAATACTGTAATAATGACTATATCGATAGATAGATAGATAGATAGATAGATAGATAGATAGATAGATAGATAGATAGATAGATAGATAGATAGATAGATAGATAGATAGATAGATAGATAGATAGATAGATAGATATCCATTTACCTTTTGCTACTACTGCTGATGAACTTTTCAATGGCCAACAACAGATCCCAGATCCTCCAAGGGGATCTAAGTAGGAGATTCCTGATACATCTCAAGTGGGAGCCAACTAGAGGCATAAAAATAGGGTATACAGTATATACAGTGCATAAGGGCGCCATTGCAGGTGTATTTATTATTGTGTTTACCCCACTTTTTTGGGAGTAGGAGAGGGTGACAATTAAATATTGTACCAGCGAAATGTGCAGTTGTGCCTCTGGAGCCAACCAGATATATTTACATCCATGTAAATTGTCCAAACCACCCAAATTGCTTTAGTCAATTTAGAGATGGAGCAGCTTAACTCTGCATCTCTTCTTGATCATTGAGCTCAACACCATAATCACAAAGAATAAACCCAGCAGTGGTGTGGATGAACCCAATTTTTTTTGCCATCTGTACTCCTGTACTATTGAGCTGTATATTATTCCTGTGGTCAGTACTGGTAGATAGAGACCAAACATGATTTCAGAAGCATAACTTTTAAGGCACACAAGCAAAAGGCCCTCACCAAATCCATAAAACACATTCATTATCATATTTCTATGACCCTTGACAAAGCTGTGCAAAAATAAATAAATGGTCCACTCTTTTACATTTTCAAGTTGTAAGGTTTATACAGGTCCATCAAATATGTCCATTGTCTCCACTGCTATTTTCAGCAATAGAATGTAGCCAAAGTTAAGAAAATGTCCCGAATGGAGGGAACACCAGCACAGATGATGTTCTTTTGGCACTATAATGAATGAACCTCTGGTACACTTTGATTAGTTCATGACTGTGTGTGTGAAATGTCTGTAATGAAATGTATATTTACTGATCAACAGGTCTAGAGACATTTCAAATATACACGATCAACAAGCTAAGACGTTTAAAACGTTCAGTCAGATCATCAAATCATTTCATTCTGTTGCATTAAATACTATTTTATAAATTTCTCTTTGACTTTTAATAAGCTTTCTATTAATGTCCTTAAATAATACCTGATCACATTACTAAGCATTACCTGAGCATATCTTCTTACTGTATATCCTATATAAATAAATCAATCAATAAATAAATAAATAAATAAACAAACAATATATATATATATATATATATATATATATATATATATATATATATATATATATATATATATATATATATATATAGTCATTGGGTGTAGGAAAAAAAAATATTTCACAGCAATTGAGACATTGAGACAATCAAACGTCAGTAGAAAGGCGCCGCACTGAGGTTGTCTTTGTAAAGAAACTAATAAAGTTTTATTTGAACAATATGGCGGCGCCCTGTTCTCGGTGTGAGTACAGTCTGATCTGCCAGTGAGAAATATTAACCGAGCGTGACATGGATTGGACATGAATTAATATAGTCTACGTGACTCAGGGTAATCCTCGGCAATGGCGTTATTGTGAGTAACGTGGTTTGTTATATTGTGTTGATGTGATGGCTGATGATGTGATAGTGTTTTCTGCAGCTGATCCTGACATCCTTTGCTCCTTTTTCCCCCCTGCAATTGAATGACAAACTTGTAAAATCAATTGAATGCAGGAAAGACCAAAAAGTGCAGCTTTTGGACCATAAAAGCAAACAGAATAAGAAAAGATTGGTTTAAGCTGTATGTTATTGAACGCTCTAAAACACTATAAAAATTCACATACACCACATTCAATCATTTGGTTATCTGTGTGGTCCCTGCAATCAATGTGTCTGCAGTCAGTGTATCTGTTATGCCAGAAATGAAAATAATCATAATTAACTCTATTAAAATGAGGATTAACCATGAGACTATGGTATACTCAATGATATACATCATGCTTGTTAAAGGTACTATGTCGATTAAAGACTTATTTGTTTAATTTGAAAATATCGTGTCTCGATGCTGCTAAACTGTTGTGACAATATCAGTTAGCTTTTTTATAAAGATCTGTACCCATAGCAACCAACTCTCTCTCTCTCTCTCTCTCTCTCTCTCTCTCTCTCTCTCTCTCTCTCTCTCTCTCTTTCTCTCTCTCTCTTTTATATACACATCATTCTTTCATACACATTTAAAGACACACATTTTCCTTCTTTATTTTTCCCTGTTTTACTTTTATTCTTCCTCCCTGACCCCCTCTCTTGGTACAAAATCCAGCTGGACCACTCAGCTGTGATGCAGAGCTGCGACTCGAAGCTTGTGGGCGTTTTAGTTGAGAATTGTTGTGGCAAAAACACCTTTTATCCTCGCTAATTCAGTGCTGGTGAAAAAAAAAAACCAAAAACAATTCCAGTCAAGATCAGTATTTAATGTTAAGGTAGCAGAGTATGTTTTTGTGTATGATTCGATCCACCTGTAGAGGATATGGGAGTTTTAGTGTAAAAACTGTGCTTCAGGCACTTTGTTCCCCTTTGAACCTAATTTGAACAGAAGGAAAAAAAAAGTAATGGAAATTGTAAAGGCTAATAAAAAAAAAAGTCAATTTCCTTTTATGATCCCTTAAGAATAGTGATTGTTACTGCTTTATTATTTAATTTCTAGTTTCCAAGGTGATTGCTTAATAATTCCTTTACAGTATCCCATGTTGCCATAGTGACACACAGTGATGAGATTGGGTTTAGTGCCTGTTGGTTGAGTGTGTTGACATGTTTGTGATGGTGGAGGATTTACAGTGCAGTAGTTCGATGTGTTTGCTGATGCTTTTTTGATCATAGAGTAAGACTATCATTTCATTTTTGTGAAAAGTTTTAAGTGTTTACAGAGTAATAGATAAATGAAGGAGAATGTTTTCATTCCTTAATTGGAATGCACAGATCAGGCCAGAGTATAAGTGAATCCGCTGCATATTCATAACAGGTCGTTCACACTCTGGTTCACCCTTTGGCAAATTTATCACTGGGCCATGGCATGGTACTTGGAGGTTCATAAATTAAAAATGTTTTTTTCATTTGGTATGAGCGTATTGTGGAATTCCAGGGATTGAGTTCTTTAGTTCAATAATTCAGTGTCCATCAAGTGAGCATTTAAAAACTCCCACCATTTCTAGATTATAAGAGCACCTTTATACTTTCTACAAAGTAGCAGCTACTTTATATGCTTTTGTATTACTTTTGGATCTCTTATGTGTCTAAAATATCAGGCTTTCTAAAAATGGTCAAAGTTGGTGATATTATATGTCATATATACATTGAATTATCGCATATTAAAGCGATGATAGGAAGCTGGGGTTAAAACACAGGGTCAGCCATGATACAGCACCCCTGGTGCACAGAGGGTTAAAGCTTCCTTATTCTGTTTCTTCTTGAATGTAATAATAACATAATAAATCATGAAATATTCTGTAAGGGGAAAATTATAAACAGTGGGTGGTTTGCTGTACATCTTATTCTTCTTATACTACAAAAATTTGGTAGCAGCTAAATTTTTTTTCATTAAACAATCATGTCAAACTTGTGTATTTTAATCGCAGTGTCAGGGTTTTTACTTTGTTAAATAACAACAAATATTATTAATATTCTATGCCATACTTAATTTCTTTTGTACTGTATATGCTAACGGCTTTTCTTTGTCTGTTCCAGGTTCACGATGCCTTGCCAGGGTGCTATGCATTCTGTGGGACTGTTGAAGCGAGTGGGATGCCTACATCCTTGGTTCGTCCAGGCCACGTCTGCCATCAGGCCTGGCATTCGGAGTGTGTTTAGCGAAAGTGGAGTGTGGGAGAGAGACTACAGAGCAGACACCAGGCGAAGGGCGGAGAATTGGTGGCATCCGCGCATCCAAGAGCAATGGCGAAAGGACATGAAGGAGCAGGTAAATCACTGAATCACATTATGTCAGCAGTTATCAAGGTTATAATCGAAAGAAAGGTTTATATTGTAATCCATTCATTATCAGGTGTAATAATCTTCATTCTTCTTATTTTAAAAATCTGACCAGCTACTCATGGATTTATGTGAATTTACACTTTGCAGGAATGTGCTGGAAAAGTGTTCACATTACACTCTCACTCCCAGATCTTTACTTTGCTGCCTAGTTCTTGTATTTTTATTGTGAACACACTGACAAATCAGCCAATCAGAGTGGGTTGGAAGTTTTGACAAGTTTTGACCCACTTACAACTGTATGGGTGTTTGGCTTACACTTACAGGTGCATCTCAATAAATTAGAATACCATTATAATATTTATTTATTTTAGTAATTCAATACAAAAAGTGAAACTTGTATATTATATAGATTCATCACACAGAAACTGATATATTTCAAGTGTTTATTACTTTACATTTTTATTATTATGGCTTACAACTAATGAAAACACAAAATTCAGAATTTAAGAAAATTAGAAAATTGTGAAAAAGTTTAATATTGGAGACTCGTGGTGTCACACTTTGAACAGCTCATTAAACCCAAACACCTGCAAAGGTTTTTTGAGTCTTTTAAATAGTGTCTCAGTCTGGTTCAGGCTACACAATCATAGGGAAGACTGCTGACTTGACAGTTCATGTCAAGTCAGCAGTCTTCCCTATGATTGTGTAGCCTGAACATGGAGGGTGAGACACAAAAGGTCATTGCTAAAGAAGCTGCTGTTCACAGAGTGCTGTATCCAAGCACATTAATGAAAAGTTAAATGGCAAAAAAAATGTGGTAGAAAAGGTAAAAGGAGCTCATTCAAAAATTTGGGGAGTTTCACAAAGAGTGGACTGCAGTTGGAGTCAGTGCTTCAAGAGCCTTCACACACAGACGTATACATGAGCTACAACTGACGCATTTCTTGTGTCCAAGCCACTCCTGAACCAGAGACAACGTCAGAGGTGTCTTACCTGGACAAAGGACAAAAAGGACTGGACTGTTGCTCAGTTGACCAAAGTTGTCTTTTCAGATGAAAGGAAAGAAAATTTTGCATTTCAAGGTCCCAGAGTCTGAAGGAAGAGAGGAGAGGCAGAGAATCCAAGTTGCTTGAGGTTCAGTGTAAAGTTTGCACAGTTAGTCTTGGTTTGGGGAGTCATGTCATCTGCTGGTAGTGGTTAAATCTGTGTTTTATCAGGTCCAAGGTCAGCACAGCCATTTACCAGGAAGTTTTAGAGTGCTTCATGTTTCCCTCTGCTGACCAGCTTAATGGAGATGCTGATTTCAATTTTCAACAGGACTTTTGATTTACCTGGTTCAAGGACCATGGTATCCTTGTGCTTGATTGGCCAGCAAACTCACCTGACCTAAACCCCATAGAGAATCTATGGGGTATTGTAAAGAGAAAGATATGAGACACCAGACCCAACAACATAGAAGAGCTGAAGACCGCTATCAGAGCACCCTGGGCTTCCATAACAGCAGCGTCACAGACCGATCGCCTCGCATGCCACTGCAGTAACTCATGCAAAAGGAGCCCCAACCGAGTATTGAGTTCTGTGCATGTTCATATTTTTTCATTAGTCCAACATTTCTGTCTTAAAAAAAAATTATATACTGAACATTGGGTTTTTATTAGCTGTAAGCCATAATCATAAAAATTAAAATAAACAAACACTTGAAATATATCAGTCTGTGTTTAATGAATTTATATAATGAGTTTCACTTTTTGTATTGAATTACTAAAATAAATCAACTTTTTAATGATGTTCTAATTGATTGAGATGCACCTGTAGTCTACAGCTTTTTTTTATTGTCAGATGGGTTTAATCTTAAACCTTTTTTTTTCATTTTAACTGTAAATTAAATACTGCAGAACAGATTTACAGTGTGGTCAAAAGTTATTAGGTTCCTTCTGTTATGTTAAAAGATTTTATTGTAGATTTTGTTTAAAATGTATAAAATATTTTTTTTTTTTATTTTATAAATCAATCAATAATGACAATGCAAAAACATGCTTTTAACATATAAAAGATTTGACCAGACACCCAATGTTTACTCTAAAGAGTCTTTAGCAGAGATGGAAGAACCAAAATAATAACCATCTCAGACATACTTCAGCAATCAGGACTTTATGATAGAGTGGTCAGGCAGAAGCCATTTCTAAGTAAAACATGTATAACATGTTCGGCAATTAAATGCATGTTTTAAAAAAAAGATTGTCCTGATGAGACAGTAATATAACTTTCTGAAGTGAACTTGAAACACTTTGTTTGGAGAGAAAAAAAAAGGTGGGAAGAAATTAAGGACAAAACCATTGTAACTGTACTTACCGTATTTTTTGGACTATAAGCCGCTACATTTTTCCCACGTTTTGAACCCCGCGGCTTAAACGACGAAGCGGCTTATTTATTAATTTTTCCTGGCTTTTTCCAGGTTTCACAAACTTCAAGCCAAAATACTGAGCAACATAACATTAGACCAATGAAATTTCCGAACGGAAACGCACCTCACCTGTGTTCTGAGCTGCACGGCATCGGGAGAAAAAACCTTTTTTTTTAAACGCACCGCGATGCCAAAAGATAAACTCCCGAGAGAAATAGTTGTGAAAAGAAGGAGGGAGACAGTGAATAATGACTTTTTTGGTTGGCTACTGTTTAGATGCAAGTCGTTGTAGCACGTTGAGTCAGGGTCATGGGATAGCTCACTAACTTTAGTTGCAACAGAAATCATATAAGCACAGACAGGTTTCCAAAACTCGTGCTTTTTTATTTTTCTTGGCAACAGCGTTACGGGTTAATCAAAGAAACTTAGAAATAAGCACCAGAAAATAATAAGGACATATTCCTCGGTCTTGCACACATGCAGTAATAGCGGAAAAATGCGGCGGCAGGCTATTCCCAAATGCCGCTCTGCTCTGTGTAACAGACACTGTCTTTTATTAAAGCCTGTGTAAAGTTTATTAGTTTCAGTGTAGACTCTGCGGCTTATAGACAGGTGTGGCTTATTTATGTTTAAAATAAAATCTTTGTCAAATTCAGTGGGTGCGGCTTATATATGGGTGCCCTTTATAGTCCGGAAATCAGGGTAAGTGATTTTTCTTGTATCAGTACTTTACTTCACTATTTATTTCAGCTTTTTACTTTCACTCATTGATTTTTTTTACACAAATATCTGTACTTTCACTTCTTATATTTTCAACCCAGACTCATTACTTTAGTTTTAATCTATTTGATGACATGATCAATATTTTTTCTTTTCATTGCTCATTTTTAGCCCATCAACCTATTTATTGTCATTGCACGACTTTTTCAATCTACCACTGGTGTATTATTTCCTGATTCTCACACACCACAGACGTAGACTACAGTAACTTCCGGACTATAAAGCGCACCCATATATAAGCCGCACCCACTGAATTTTAAAAATATTTGGATTTTTAACATAAATAAGCCGCACCTGTCTATAAGCCGTCTACACTAATGTACTTTACACAGGCTTTAACGAAAGACACATTGCACACGGTGCACAGCATTCTTCCGGTATTACTGCGTGTGTTCAAGACGAGGATTATGTCCTTATAAAAAAGCACGAGTTTTGGAAACCTGTCTGTGCTTATATGATTTCTGTTGCAACTGGAGTTACAACTCGAGCGCTCCCTTGACCCAGACTCAATGCGCTACAACGGCTTGTATCTAAACAGTAGCCTACCAAGAAAGTCATTGTTCACTGTCTTCCTCCTTCCTTTCACAACTACAGTGGTACCTTGACCTACTCATAATCCTCAGTCTCATACACACACACACACACACACACACACACACACGCGCAGTAATACCGGGAGAATGCAGTGGCATGCTATTCCCAAAATACCGCTATGATCCTAATAGAAGCGCAACATATTTAACCCGTTACACCGTTTGTAACGTGTCTTTCGTTAAAGCCTGTAAACCTTATAGACAGGTGCGGCTTATTTATGTTAAAAATAAAAATATTTGTCAAATTCAGTGCTTATAAGGGTGCGCTTTATAGTCAGGAAATTACGGTAATGTGAGGTCCAGTTACCAACATAGTAGGTAAAAGGCTATTATTAGGTAGTAGTAATGGCTACTTTTTACTTTTTACTTTTAAGTACATGTCAGAGCCCAAACATCTTACCTTTAACTTGAGTGAAAAAATGTAGTCAGTACTTCAACTTTTACCAGAATCTTTTAAAACATGAATATCTTTACTTCTACTTAAGTGAAGTATGTGTGTACTTTTGCCACCTCTGACCTGAAAACAAGGTACCGCTTATCAGCTGGCTTGAACCCTTATGGTAAAGCATGGTGGTGGCAGCGTCAGTGGCAGGGTGACCTGGTCAATGTTGAGAAAAGGATGACTGCAACCAAATAAAGACAAGCCCAGAAACTCATTGATTATCTGTAGAGAGATCAAATGATGTAAATTCATGTTTCTCATTTAATCTGATTAAATTATACAGGTACTGCTAGGAGGAATGGAAATACCTGCCTAAATCTAACTACTGCCTAAGGTCAAGTCAAGTCAAGTCAAGTTTATTTGTATAGCGCTTTTCACAACAGACATTGTCTCAAAGCAGCTTTACAGAAAACAACAGTGAAGGTGAATGGTGTGCGTTTGTCCCTGATGAGCAGCCGTGGCGACAGTGGCAAGGAAAAACTCCCTTAGATGATATGAGGAAGAAACCTTGAGAGGAACCAGACTCAAAGGGGAACCCATCCTCATATGGGTGACATCAAAAGTTTGGTCATAAATCTTTCAACAAGGTGCTTCTACAGAGAAAGACTTTTTGTTTTCGGGGAACTGAGGAGACCTAGAGTTTTGGGAGAGGAATGTTGTCCTATTCGTTTCTGATACAGGATTCTACCTGCTTAAAAATTCCTTGGTCTTCTTTGCCATATTTTTCTTTTCATGGTGTGCCACATTTTAATCTATACTGCAGGCAGGCCAGTTCAACAACTGGATGCTTCTACTTTGAAGCCATGCTGTTGTAATAGATAGAGTATGCAGATTAGCATTGTCTTGTTAAAAATATGCGTTTCAAATTTCTTGACACATGGTCATCGTATAAAAAATGATTTTTAATGTTTTTTCTTAAAAGTTAACATTTACTCAGTTTAAACATTTTATATGTTTTCTATATTCTATTGTGAATAAAATATCGGTTCAAGAAATTAGCAAATCATTGCATTCTGTTTTTATTTACATTTTACTTGAGTATTCGAGTAATTCAATAGTGCATGAAATCCTGATTTACAGGATTAGCGAGCAAGCAAGTAATACTTCTTTGTCTTTCTACACCACTTGCTTTCTGATAGGAAAAGGGCACACAAAGAACATTCTAGTATGGTTCTGTAGTTTATAATATGAAATGGTTGAGGACAAGTTCTGTGGTAAAGAATGTCTATTGGGAAGTATGAGAACACATTTCATTTAAATATCACATAAGACAAACAGCCTATTTGTGTATGTTCTAGTTCTCCATGCTGGTGTAATGGGTATCATTACCATAAACACACTTTGCTCTGCAATTACAGGCTGCGTAATCAGAGCACTGTTGTAGATTATGATTTTAATGGATTTTGTGCAGATGAGGGCTCACGTTTACATGCAACTTGCATCTCACAGAGGCATGTGGGTCAAACTAAAACCATATATGTTGCAAGAAATAATTATGGTGTGTTTTGTGGACACCTGACCAAAAGAATTGTGTTTTTTGTGTTTAGTTTTACATCCCATTCCACATTTAGTCCACGTTTACTGTTGCAACAACCTTTACTTTTCTGGGAAGATTTTGTATTGTGCTTCTGGAGATTTGTGCTCATTCACCCACAAGGGCATTAGTAAAGTAAGCTACTGAGGTAGGGTGAGGAGACCTGGTGTTCAGTCTATATTTTAGTTTATCCCAACAGTATTCAACAGGGTTAAAGTCTAAGCAGGTGACTCAAGATCTTCCTTTTCCAAATCATGTAAACTATTTCTTCATGGGGGTCTTTTTGTGCATAGGGGCATTGTCCTGCTGGCACAGATCAAGTGAAGTGAAGATTTAATGCCATATCCAAATACACCCAATACAATTGTGTTCAATTAAACTTTGTGGTAACAGTTTGGAGAAGAACCACATATGGCTGGTAAAGTCAGATGTCCCAATTAGTATTATTTAATGTAGATGGCCTTGAAAGATGTTTATGTGGAAAGTAAACAGGTTCCTCCGATCTGCTCCGATAATTCATATATCTACAAAAGAAGATAAGCACAATGGACAGTGAATACACCTTAACATTCAACTTTGATGATACGCCTCTATTATATCCATTTAAATAATCATTTAATTTTTTTATACTTCATTTGTCTTTCAGAAAAAAAAAATCCTAACCTGACTCTGTAAAAGATGAATAGCTTGTTTGTAGTGTTAGTCTGTAATTAATGTTATGGTCACTGCTTTTTCTAAAAAAAAGAAAAACTTTATCCCTTACAGCTATCTCCAGATCATTAAAGCCTTCTGACATATATAAATGGTTCTCCGGTCTGCCTGAAGTTTCATGTGGTGTTTCATTTATTTTGGATAGTGTAGTGTGCTTTTCTCGCCGTGTGTGAAAGAAAGGGACTCATCTAATACGTGTAATACTACACTGCCATGCCATTATCTCTGAAATTCTGAATGAACCACTGTCAAAAGGTTTAGTTACACTTTCAACCCACATTTAATTCTAAACTGAGGTATTTTTCCCCTGTCACATGTAGTATTTTGCTGGGAATTTAGTGCAGATCTTTTACAAAGCTTGTGCTGGAGCAGTTTTACTGTCGTTTTAGAAGCCTGTGAATAATTCAGGCGTCTCATGACCTGAGCTGATTAATGCTTCCTGAACCAGCAGCCTTCTTCAAGCCTTTATGAATCATTAAAAGTTCTTAAAGTGTGCGCGCGTGCGTGTACGTGTGTGTGTGTGTGTGTGTGTGTGTGTCTGTCTGTCTGTCTGTCTGTCTGTCTGTCTGTCTGTCTTTACAAGATCACATCTATAAGCATGATAACACCATTCTGCAGATTTGCATTACGTAAAACACGTGCGTTTTTTTTGATGACAGCTTACCACGTAACAAATGTAAATAAATACCATAAATAAACTGAATGAAGGATTCCAAATATTTTGACAGGTTTAATGATGAATGCTGGAACAACCTTGTTAAAATCTCCATTTGTTTGCATGAAGTCTCTCTTCATTCAATAACCTTGTCTCTCGTTAATGCAGTGTGTTTGAGTTTGCTGTTTTTGGTTTACTTTATTCACTTGAAACTTAAAGTAGACAGGTAGTCAGTTTTCCTCTTTGAGCATTTCAGTTATGAGATGTTTGCCAAAGTATCATATGGCTGCGACATGCAATATATAGAAAGTTTAAACTTGCTTTAATATTTCTTTTCTTTTGTTATTCAGTGCACCAAGAAGAAGTTTTATATCCTGTCAATGTTTCCCTACCCATCTGGACGTCTGCACATGGGTCATGTGAGGGTCTACACCATCAGTGACACCATTGCCCACTTTCAACGCATGAGAGGACATAAGGTAGCTGTTATATGGAAAATTTGCACAAATACTTGTATTATTCATTTTAACTTTCACACTCACAGCCACAGAAACACACACACACACACACACACACACACACACACACACACACAGCATGACTCACCTTTTTGATCCTGGTATAAAATTTGCTGTATTATGTCAAAATATATATGGGATTATATACTGTGTGTGTACTATCCATAATGTACAGTATTGTACAGTATATACATAACGTTTGTTTTGCTTGGTTAAAAGCTTTTTTGCAAACTGTGCTTTAAATTGACAGTGTAGGTGTTTGTGCTAATATCTCTTGATCATGGTGATTGCAAGTTCGAGGCATCTGTATAAATGGAATAAATGTGAACTCACACTTCTAATTACTAGTCTGCTTATTAAAATGTTGAAAGATTGGTCTCTAACATCTATAGCATTTTATCATTAGCTTGATACACAGTCTCCTCCAGTATTGGAACAACATTTCAGCATTCGTTTCCTGAAATTTACCTCTGTGTTTAACAGCTTTTTTGAATAAACTATTTGTATGTAAAAACTTTGGGGCTTTTCCCATCAGGATTCGCCACAGCGGATCATCCACATGTTTGATTTGGCACATGCTTTACGCTGGATGCCCTTCCTAACGCAACCCTCCCTATTTATCCGGGCTTGGGACCGGCACTAAGAGTGGCTGGGGTTGGTTCCCTGACCGGGGATCGAACCTGGGCCGCAGCGGTGACAGCGCCGGATCCTAACCACTAGACCACCAGGGAAACTACTTGTATGTGATTAAAAAATTGGAAAAAGGTGTTAATATTTGCCCAGGTGTACTTTTCGTTGGAGCCCTAGGTTTCACCTGTGAAGATGATTGTTTTTGTTGTTTAAAAAAAGGAGCCATTTAAAAATGGTTATGCAAAGGTCATAACCGATACAACAAATTGTCATGTCCCGAAAATGAAATAAAACACTTGCATAATAACAGCCATTTATGAAACAGGTTGGCCAATGATAACAATAGCGGTTAATGTCAAACATTATAAGAGCTTTTATGTGTTTGTCTGGTTTCACTTTGCTGAACAGTTTTCTATATTAGCCACAGTGTCACTACCTGTCTGTCTAGCTCTCTTACCTCTCACCTTCTCATCTTTATACTCTACTACAACAGTTCTGTTTAATGCCATCAAAGCTTCAACTTTCATGCTAATACCACTAACACAATCATAATGCTTGCTAGCTAAGTCAAATCTGTTGTATCTTTACACAACTGTCATCCAGCTGAGTTCAACATTTGCTGTTTCCTCCAATTTAACATTGGGATTTTCATGGAAGTGAAAAGTATAGGTGAGAATTAACTGTAAAAAAAAAAAAAAAAAAAAAAAAGGAGCTCTTGTTGCTGCTAGTTTTTAGGAAATAACACTCAAAACTAATCATTATTTATTCTGTTTGAAATTTTTTATTTTTTTCCCCCTCACTAATAAATGCCATTGTAACTGTGTTAGCAATGTCCTCTAGTGACAGTCCTGCACACAAAAATCTCACAGGAATAAGGACAAACGTTAAAAAAATAAAAAATAAAACACGTTGGTACTATTAGTAACAAAGCTTTTCAAATTGAGGCCAATCTACAAATCACTCATCAGATGCAAACTACTCATCAGCACTAAGAATCAGAAGGCTATAAGCAAAGAAATACATTAACAGAGCAATTCATCCAGTCAAACTGGTAGCATCTTTATCATGCATCAAAAGAATGACTCGAAACATGCTACAAACACAACAAAAGACTTAATCAGGGGAAATTACGCTGTCTAAAGTTGAGAGTGAAGTAAGAACCCCCCGCCCCCCTGCAAATATCTGTAAAAAGCTGAAATTCTGAATCTTGACATTCGATTTTTTTAACTAACAACCCAAATGTCTTCAGCGGATAGCAAAAAAACAATAGAACTTGGACATTTCAAATGTTTTTAGAGAGGGCTGTATTTATTACATAATTCTGTAATGCATTTTTCCTTCCCACTTTTTTTTTTTGTTGTTGTTACTCAACCTGGTTTTCAAACACATCCTCAGTTGGCCTTTAAATGATCTCATTATCCAGTGCTGTCCGCTCCATGCTCATGTCAGGGACATGCAGCAGCTGCTGGGCTTTGTAAACGCAGCGCTTTGTATAGGTGATGGCTTAATGGACCTGGGCTGAGTGTCGGCACGGGCGCAGCAGCAGCTGCAGCACCAGCCCCAAAGCCTCTTATTGAATTGGAGCCTGACATTGCTCAGTCAGATTTCCTTATTACAGAAGGTTAAAGAGGGAGCAAAAGAATGGCCGAAGGGCTTTGTGAACTTAATCATGGGATTAAAATCGAACACAAACAGGGTTGTTTTGAGATGTGTGTTTGTGCTGTAATTTCCCATGACTCCATTTGGTTAACAGTTGCAGTTGCTACAATTCCATGCAAGAGTCCATCAGCAATCTGATGACTGTTATTAAGGGATTAGTGGCTTGTTAATGGAAAAATCCATCCTGAATGACAGCATTTATATTCGTCTTGTCTTTAGTAGCAAAATAATGATTTAATGATAAAATTTTAAAACTTTTTTGGGTTAAAACTTACTTCATTGATGTGTTAGTCTGTTTTCACTCTTTTTTCTCTATTAGAAACAGTGTATGGCTATCTGTAAATAGTCCTGGCATTGCGATTTAACCTCCCATTTTGATGTCTGCCTCAAGAGAGCCATACAGCAGGGCTTTTGTCTTATAGTCTGTCCAGCTCTCTCACCACCTTCTGTATACTCTGCCAACAATTCAGTTAAATGCTGTCAAATCTTTAACTTTTATGCTAATAGCACATTCAAATCTGTTGCATCTCTGCACGACTGTCATCCAGCTGCATTGCGTTCTGCAACATTGAGTCCAACATTTGCTGTCTCCTCTAGTTTTACGTTGGGATTCTCATAAAATTGAATATTTAGAGTGAGAATTAAGAGTACAAAAAGAAGCTCTTGTTGCTTCTTGTTTTTAGGAGATAACACCAAAACCTATTCATTATCACTTCTGTTTGAGCTTGTTCATTTTTTTTTTCCCCCACTAATAAATGCCATTGTAACTGTGTTCGCAATGTCCTCTAGTGACATCAGTCCTGCACACAAACGTCACACAAGAAGAAAGAATATACAGAACAACCTAAGAAATATTTATTGCTGAAGTTGACTCTGAATAGATATTAAATATTTATTCACCTGGATCTATCACTGACTGATGATCATGTGATTCATAACTGAATTGTTTGCTTAATCTCAGAGAATCAATTTGCATCTCAAGCATTTACTCGCATATATTAAAAGTTTCAGTAGTTGCACAGTAAGGAAATGATACTTGCAAGCTTATTTCCTCTCATTTTAGTTCACATTTGTATCTTTAATAATTTTCTCCTTCCCCTGCAACAGACAGTGTTAAGGTTTTACGTTTTCGTTTTGTTTTGTTTAGTTTCTTTAATATACTGAGTGTCATATAAAATGTGGTGCAAATATATACAAGGGAATATAATGAGGAGTCTCTTGAACTGATTCCATTTCTGGCTTAACAAACCCTCTCATGCTGCTTTCTCTTAACATGGTGGTGTGTTTTGTTGCTGTGTGATCAAATATTTGGCACGTGGCCCATGACAGTGGGCCTGATGCTTTATGTGGAGTCCTGATGTGAGGGTGAGTCAGCTAACAGAGCCAGCAGGAAATGTGGACATGATAGAAGCGTGCCATCTCAGTAATGAACTGATTTGGATGTACTGTCACTAGTTCAGATGAAAGAAAACAGCATCTAGAGACCCCCTTATCTTAATGATGATGTAATTGGAAAATCGCATTAGTTTCAGTAGCAGCGGATGTGCTTTGACCTGCGCAACACCACCAAGACGGCTCAGTTCAGTTCAATATAAAAGTCAGAGTGGAAAAAAATAAATAAAATCAACTGATTTTCTTTCAGCTCGCACTTCTCCTTTACAGCCTGTTAAGGAGAGCCAGCAGACCAAACAAAAAAAACACAAAAGATGAAAGTAGCTGCAGCAAAGCAAAGGGGGGAAAAATATAGCTGGTTCTGTCATATCACTGCATCACATTCTGAGCGTGTGTAAGCTGATTTTAAAGATGATTTCCAGCTGTAAAGGCAACATCCTAATTTTGGATATTGGGCTATGTGCCACTTTCACCCTTTTTTTTTGTACTTTGTTATTTTGTTTGTTTAATTGCAAGATGATTTAAATAGTAGGGAGTGACACGAGTTAGCATGTGAGTGCGTGTTTGCCCACTGATTGTTAATTTGCTGGTCCTAATGACTTTGTCTTGTGGTGGTGCTGCCATCTCCACCCTAATCTAATTAGCAGGCACAGATTGTGTTATATTTTTTTCATGTTTGCCTTGTCGTTCCTTCTTCTTGGTACAGTGGAGTTATAGCACCCTCTTGGCTTCGTAGCGAACAGCTTTGCTTAACAAATGAGGTTCAGGCAGTTACCAAGGATACTGATTCTCCTCCGCTTCAACACGAGTGGCAAACCTTTCAGAGACAAAGTCTCCTCTATCTCCCTCCCTTTCTCTATACATCTCTTTTTTTCCTTATGTACTTTTTGCAAGCCTTCTGTTTTTTTCTTTTGATTTTCTCTTTTACTTTCTTTTAGCATCTCTCTCCCTCTTTGGATCACCACACTTAAAAATAGAACTCTTTGCACTCATTGTCCACGTTTAATTAGTACAATAAGCAAAGAGGACATTTTATCCAGTGTATGGAGTGAGAGAGAGAGAGAGAGCGAGAGAGAGAGAGAGAAAGAGATGGGGTAGAAACGTTGGGGGGGTATTTGATCTTTACGGGGATAAGACAAATGAGTGTTTCATTAATGTAAACATTAATGATTTATGTATTTTTTTAATGGTACCGTGAGTCATCATCGGCATTGTTCATTATTCACTGACAGTTTTCTTCCATCGCCATTTTTTTTTTTGCATCACTGTACAGATTACAATTTTACATCAAGTTTTCTTACAGGGAATGGTACTGTACATTGTATAAGAATGTGTATTGTGTGACATGACACTTCACTTCTGATACAAAACTACTGTATTACACTATTTCTCTGTCTGTGAGTGACAAATGCCTTTCATAAGGGCTTTATTTCATTGTGCAAAAGGTTACTCCTTTAAAAGCCCATACTACGATAATGAGGCAGATTTATCATTAGGATCTACTGTAGCTATGATGAAACTTCTGCCTTTAAGCAAATCCGCACCTCTAGCACCATTTTAGACATAGATCTGAAACATGCTTGTGTTTTAATGGCAGGTATTGAACCCGATGGGCTGGGATGCTTTCGGCCTTCCTGCTGAGAATGCTGCCATCGAGCGCGGCCTCGACCCTGAGCACTGGACCAGGAGGTAGTACTGTGTACGCTCTCTCTTCTCATCTGTTTTTGTTTGTATTTTTAATATCCTGTTTGTCATACCATGGATGCCTGCACAGCATCGTTTACTTTGATAATATTTGTAGCGTGTGTGCATGCGTATGTTTGTACGCTCATGTACATAGAACGAGGTCAAATATGAGACAAAGCTCTGCAGTACTGCTGATTGCTATTCTGTAATAATAGAAGTGTTCGCTGTTCTCTGACCTTTTCTTTCTCCATAGTGTGTCTCTCTCTTTTTCTCGCTCTCTCTCATGCGCACACACACACACACACACACACACACACACACACACACACACACACACACACACACACACACACACATACACACACACACACACACACACACACACACACACACACACACACACACACACACACATGCTCTTTGTCATTCTCTTAAACTGTTTGAGGCATGCCCAGTGATGTCATTGATTCCTTTTGCAATGAGCCTCGGAAATTATATGTTTATAAGCAAGTGCTGATAATAACATTGACAAACACACAGGTACCGTTAGGATTCATCCACCTACACACATCAACGTGTTAGTTCCTTGTCGTCCCTGACCTTTACTTTACATTCTCACTCTCCCTACAGTAATATCCTGTCCATGCGGGAGCAGCTGAACAGCCTGGGGCTGTGCTTTAATTGGGACAGGGTGAGTAGGGAGAAATCTGACACGTGTGTGTGGTTCTCCACAGGTGAGGGGCCACACTGCTTTCAGTACAGCCTGCTAAACCTGCATCATTTCATCACCTCAACTGTTTACTCCGAAGCTTGAGTTATTGTTGCCATGAAGCTTCCTAAGGCACATGTTTAAGAAAGTGACTGGTTACCATGTGAACAGACAGCTGGTATTCCCAGTACTAACAGAAATAATGCCCTTAAAAATCCTTCCAGAGCTAACACCTGGCCGTACTTGGCGCATGTAGAGAAAATATGTTCTTTTTTAGTGTCAGCAATGTATCTTGACTGCACTGATTTACATTAGTGTGTGTGTTTGTATGAAGTACTCTATTAAGTAACCACAAGTAAAAGATCAGACTTTATTTATTTGATCAACTCTTTTATATGTATTTAAATAACCTAATAATTGTCTGTGTGAGCCGGTCAGTATTCGGATATTTAGCTTCACTACAAGTAACAGTGCTGTTACTTTAAATACATTTTCTACTAGTGAAAGCATCACTACTGTCAAGTAGCTACTGAGTAGTTAAATTGTTTTATTGACCAAGTAAAGAAGCAAAGGTGATACATGTTTTATGAAAAATATTCATTTGCACATAATGTGGTTCAAATTTCATAGATTAGTTTTCTTGCTCAAATTGGCTATGTTGATGCACAACCCTTGTCCAAACATTTGTTTGTCTTTATGCACAATTATAATTTTTTTTTTTCATATAAATGTAATTCAAATTGTAACCACCCTGTTTTTAGAAAAATCGGATTTCATTAAATCTGATAGTACCTTTGATCTGGTATTAGATGTTAAACTAAACTGGATTGTACTGTGAATGACCACATGAATAATCTGCTAACCTGATGGATTATACGCATGTGTGTTGTGTGAATGAGCACATGTATATTCCAGGTAACAAGTAAAAAAACAGATTTAAGTGAGCGCATGTATGAAGTTGCTCAAATAATTTGGTTTTAATTACAATCTGTTGGCAGGAAGTCACTACTTGCTTGCCTGACTATTACAAGTGGACACAGTACCTGTTTGTGAAGCTTTATGAAGCAGGACTGGCCTATCAGAAAGAGGTAAGATAAGAAAGCACAAGGTGTTACCAGAACAGATGCAATCTTTTGACTATATCGTTTTCTCTGAGCATAAATGTCAGACTTATAGAGATGGTGCAGAGAAGATTTGGCATGCACACCACAAAAATTGTTCATGGTTCATTACTATTTTCTACAATTTTAGAATAATAATAAATAAACTGAGCGTGACTTTAAATTCTTAGCACAATCTGTTTAACCAGATTCATGAGGATGTTTCACTCAAGGTGCTTTTTTTTATGACTTGCCATTTAGGGACTTTTTATGGATAGAATTTATTTCTAAGCCAAAAAAAAAATTTTATTCATATTTTAGGCAAAAAAAAACTATATTCTAAAATATAAATATTTTTTAAACAGAGAATTATTTATTTAATGTATTATGTCTAATTATAGTGGGTACAATGCTTGGGGGGGGGGGGGGGGGCACATTGTGAAAGTGTTGTTTACAAATTAAGAGAATGTGGTGGGAACATTGGATGGAACCTACCTACTAGAACATAAGGGACTATTGTCTAAAAAATAAACACTGAGTTTTTTGTATACCCTCCAACAAGGTTTCCTGTTATTCTTTCTCTTCCCTGGTGTGAGATATACACAGGCCTGTGTGTGAAAGCGTGCTCAAATAGTACGGCTTGTGCCTGCGTTAGTCAAGTCAAGTAGGCTTTATTGCCATTCCTCACATCGCATACAGATTTAGTGGCACACATTATGTATATTAAATGTAGATGTGAAATGTGACGTACACCTGAAATCAGAGGCAGGAAACATGATCTCTAAGAAAGAGTGGGAAGATGTTCTCTCCTGCCAGGCAACATATACATTCTTCCTGTGTTCCCAGCAGCTTCTCCCCTGAGCACTATATGACTTTATCTCCCCTAAGACATGAATGCACAGGCACACATCTAGAGTCTTTAGTTAGCTCACAGATCTTTGCTCACCGATTGCTGAAAAAAATAATTAATACCAAAGCGTGTGTCTTTTTAGGCGCTGGTGAACTGGGACCCGGTGGACCAGACAGTCCTGGCTGATGAGCAGGTGGATGAAAACGGCTGCTCGTGGCGGTCTGGTGCCCGTGTGGAGCAGAAGCTCCTCAGGCAGTGGTTCATCAAAACCACTAACTATGCCAAGGTGAGTTAATATACAACCTGACCATTTTCAATCCTAAAAGAAATAACTCTCAAGTCAAAGCACTGTCTGGTGACAAGTACCGTTTGTAGTGCTGCGGGAAACCCGTATTTAACAAAATTTAAGATTTTGTATGCCTGTAATATACTTGATGATCACAGTCATAATTTTTTTCCCATACAAGAAAAAAAAAGAAAGAAATTACTATCATCATTAAACAATAAAATGTAATAGTGTAGAGAAATGCTTTCTAGTACTACTAGCTATCAATACCTAAAAGTGCACACGTGATTCTCTTTTTTTTTCCTTCATGTTCACCTGGGCTATGTCAGAATTTTCTGTCTCCTCCTGGAAAGGCTTTTTCAACAGATTTTATCTTTTGCATTAAATAAGTTTGTTATCCAAGGGAAATATCCGCAGAAGACATTGATCCCACAAGTTGATTAAAAGGGGCTGTTATAGTATCAGCTACAGGTAGAAAGCAACATCTTTTCACTATACAGATATACCACAATATCATGAGTCTTCTAGTTTTCAAGAAATAGTAATAGAATGAGCAGTTGTATTGCTCCCAGTTCTTTTAAAAATCTAACCCTAGATTCTGCTAATAAATACATATAGGCATTATTGTTCCTATGATTTTTTTTCTATATTCAAAACAGAAAAAAGGTTTATCACTAGGCATTAGAAATACCTTTAAGGAAAAACAACCATGTTAAGCATGGCTGTCCAATAATTTAATTACCTTCCAGATGTCAAGGGAGTTTTCTAATGAGGGTGTTGTGTAAAATATTTTTATAGATGTGGATAGGGATTAATTATTCAGATCCAGGCTTAAGACAACTGGCCGTACATGTAAATGCTTGTGAAAGCCAAACTGAACTAAAAAATTGTTCACTTGCATATGTTAATCACCTCTAAAGTGCACAGTATGTTCCCTGACAGTGAAAAGATACCCACAAAACTTTTTATTTTGCTAACAAGATTTAAATAATAAAGATTTAATAATAATTAAAAGCCAGCATTAAGGTTTTTGATAGTCCAGTCATTTGTTTACTGCGCATGTGACTTTTTTATCTATTGATTGATTTTAAAAAAAATATTTTTTCATTTCATATCAATGAGTTTTCAATAGAGACTTCAAAGTCTTGTTGGATAAAGACTAATGTGATTGTAATAAAAAATTGCTAATCTTAACTCGGAAATAAATACCATATTTTAGAAATCTATGTTTTTTTACACCAAATTTCTTGCTAAAGCTGTTATCATTATTGTTGTTATTGCTGCTATTGTCATTGTACACATTTAGAATTTAATTTACAAATAAGTTTAACTGAAGAATTTGTGGCAATGTTCCACAATTTCTTCAGAGACATATTTCACATTAACCTTCAGACTTGCCCCCAAGTTACCTTAGACTTCTGCTGTATGTTTCAAGTAAAAAAAAAAAAATTTTTTTATCGAAGCAAAATTGCTGAAACCCTCGTCTATGGGATCCCAGATATACTGTTATCATGGATACAATGGATAGTGATTAGGTGTGGGGAAAAAGAATCCTAGCTTTTACTAACTGCATTGCCGTATTTGCTACTGTCAGTCATATAACGAGGTCATGTGTTATTCTTGTCTGGAATTTGTTCTGCTTTTACTGCAATTTCAGCTCCTTAAGTACTGTAGTTTTGGACAGATTATAATGATGTAGTGTTTTGTGCTTTGCATAAAAAAAAAAAAACTAAAGTGTGAGGTCTAAGGGGATTCAGAAAACTGCTGAAAGATTGTGAAGCATCCTGTTGGCCTGAGATCAATCTGGCTGTTACAGAGATCTGTTGTGTTATAGCGCTGTGTTCCTGCTATGCCTTTTAAGTAGTTGCAGTGCCAAAGTGTAGCTCGGCCTTGGCGTGATTTTGTCTCTTAGTGGTCAAGCAGCCAGTTTCACACATCTTAATCGACCATCTCCCGTCTTTGCCAGTTGTAAATGGTAAAATGTACTTATGCTTCATATTACTAATGTGGCTTCTTTACGAAGTGGTTTCTCTGATGACATTAAAACTAAAGCAGCAGACTCCGTTTTTCTCTTTAACCATAAAAAAAAAAAAAAAAGCCTCTGGATTTCATTGTGTTTGTTATTTAGACAGACAGATGTAGATACAGCCAGATATTCTGTGTGCGTCTTGCTTCAAGAGTCCAATATATATACTTAGGATAGGACATATTTCTCATATTATTCTTTTGGCCTTTTTGCAATGATCAAGAAATTAAATTCTAAAACCTTGAAAGGCCTGCTCTGTTCCTGTTCATCCGGAGTCATGTCTGGGTGAACAGTTCTCCAGGGTTTTTCTCTTCTAAATTGCTATTTAAGCATTACGTGAGGGGAGTTCTCAAGATAGACTAAATCAGAAGCTAAAATTCTACTTTTTTTTATAAAAATGTTGATTTCTGTAGAACTTATACAGACTTGTTTCATTTTTGCTGTCGTTGCTGCTGTTGCTTTCATTTGCAGTTACATTTATGGCATTTGGCAGACACCTTTACCAGAGCGACAATTATCATATTTATACAACTTTGGGCTTTTCTCAAGAGCCCAGCAGTTTTGGTTTGGTAATGCTGGGATTTGAACTGTCGACCTTCTGATTAGAAGTCCAACATATTATCCACTGAGCTACCACTTACAGCTTTCCTTACTACAGTAAAGCTTCTAGGAATATGTCAGAATCCTTTGAAAATCGCTTGAAAAATGAAAACTTTAAACTTCATGTTGTTAAAATATAATCCAATGCTGTAAATGTTGTTATTTAGTAATTATTCTTATTGTATCACATCAAATCTGTCCCAGGATTTGTAAACCTTTTTTTTTTTTTTTTTTTAACCTGCATTCCGTGTGACATTGTGCTTTCTGGTGTGGTGGAATCCAATCCTGCTTCATCAATAGCAGTGTTTCTACAGAAGTACTTGCACAGACTCTGCTTGTTCACTGAACTTAAATGACCATGTTCTGGCTGAATAATGAGACGTAGACTAGTGTGGATTTTCAAATGGCAATCAGCACTCATTCCTACAATCACATACGGAGCAGTGCCTCATGCAGGTCATCGCTCTTTCATGCAGCACCGTTCGAGTTGATCAGCTTATGAGGTCTATAGAGTTTTGCGATGTCAAATCGAGCATGTCCTTCTCAGTTCCAGGAATTTTCGACTGAAAGAGCCCGCACAGCAGCCAGCTGATTTGACTGGGTCTCGCTCCCTGATTGCATGTGTAACATGATGTCCTCAAAGTGTAGATATAAGGCTGGAATTCCATGTATCTCAGCTTGGATACTTTATCATTGAGTAGGGCCAATTCACTCTTAACATTTTTTTTATTATGTTAATTTTCCAGCCTGCCTCAGAGTTTTATTTTGGGCTGCCCTAAAAAGTATAAAAAAATAATAATAATAATAATAATAATTTACCAGTTTCATTTGTGCTTTAAATTGGTTTGATTTAAATTCGATACATTATAGTTTTAATGCAAAGTCAGGTCACTTATTATTTCAATCATATGTTAAATTATTATATCAAATCAAAATTACACTAAAGGGGTCATCTGCATATCTTCTGTAATTAATTAAACAGACAGTATTGAGAAAATGGGATCAGTGCGACTGTAAATCGATCTTGGGGTGGTCCTGTTCTTTCAACATGTGTTCAGATGAAAACATTTTCACTGTGTAGGAATGCTATTAGTAAGGAAATCTACAGTTATTATGATGCTGACAGGTAAAGTCGGTTTTATTAAAGTAGACAGTTGCTATATTTGTTCAGGGCATATGTGGGGCATATTTTCTGTGCCTGCTGTTATTTCTTCAAGCACTAGAACTGCGTCTGTGTTATGTAGATGTTTTTCTCTGTTGTCAGATGTTTGGCATGTTAAGGTGGGCTAGTTTGTTCCTGTGAATTCACAGATTCTCTCATTTGCACAGCAGTGGAGCTGTGTGGATGCACGTGTGCGCATGTGTGGATGTGTGTGTGTGTGTCTGAGTGACAGAGTAAGTATAGTTTGCAGAAAGAGGGAGAATAAGGGAAGTATCATTACTCATTAATTGTCTCTCTAATTAATGATTGAACCATGAACATTAATTATTACAGGTTTTTTTTTTTTTATCATTAAAGCCAGATTAGAACTGAAATATGTTTCCTTTCTGGGCTACATTTACCAGAAAACTGTAACACACAGGTGAATTAGTGATGGTGCATTTTCAATAAATACAAACAACTGTGTAAGAAATATTCACAGATATAACGCAATTTAAATAAAATTTCTGTTAACAAAGTAGAATGCAAAATACTAATTAAAGGTTACATTCTACTATAACAATAAAACTATTAGAATGAGACAGACATTGCAAAACTTTGTGGAATCCACGTTAAATGAAGAATTGGTGAATGTGCTCTCTAAACGTTTCCATAAACCAGGGGTCACCAACATGGGACACATGAGTAGCCCGTGGGCCTTTTCTAAAAATAGCTGTTTTCTACTTTGTTAAATCATTGTTGATAATAATTATGAGAAATCATTAACATGATCAGTGTCTTCACATAGATGAATATCATTAATTATTAATAATAACATCATTAAAGGTAAATTGAGAAAATTTGTTATTTCAGATCAAACTGAAAACTATGTGTATCAAACTGGTAGCCCTTCACATTAATTGGTACCCAAGAAGTAGCTCTCAGTTTCAAAAAAGGTTGGTGACCCCTGCCATAAATATTCATTGATTGGCCAAGAACTTCCATTAGACATCCACAGTAAGCGAAGTTTGAGTCAAGTGTGTTTCTGTTGGTTTTGCAGTACAGGAAAATGTGTAAAAATTATTGCCTGTGGTAATAACACGTCCCCAGACATACACTTTTCTCCTTTGTATACTTTGTATCTTCACCATCCTAGGATAAACTCTTTTGCCATGGTTCCATGGTTTGCCATTTACTTTATCCCTATAGTGTCTTTCATTTCGTGAAGGACATAGATCCAGATTGTGTGCCGTTGTTCAAGGCCACAGAGGCTGGCTTAATTTGTTTTTGACACCTGATTTGTGCAACTCCTCGGTTTGGATATTTGGCCACATTTAGCTCTGACTGAGGATACTGTGAGAGGTCTAATAAAGCACCAATTTCCTGTTTTTATTTTAGATTACTTTAATTACCTTTGGTTAACAAAATAGTAATTAATATAGGTAGCTAGCTCTAGCTACTCTATATACAAAAAAATAAATATATATATATTACACACAAAAATCATGTCAGGTATGTTTCTACCACTGATGTTGTATAGCAGTAAAAATTCTAAATAAATAAAACGTTATAAACCATTTAGGAAGGAAATAAGTATAACCTGGTTGCGCACTGGTTATAACCTGGTTAAAATGGGGCATGTGCCTGTTTACAGAATTAACCAGTCACATTCAAACTAACGTTCAAAATTACATGTCATCAATAAAAGGATTCTGATAAACCTCTAATAAGGAAGCAGCTGCTTTTGCTTTGGTGTTTTCTTGACAACTTTGTTTCATATTATTTCTAAATCCATGTAAGCTCTGCAAAGAGTTTTCAAAGCAGGTACGGTATCTCACTGTGAAAAGGTATTAAGCAGGAGAAAGTTACAAAAGAAAATCCCAATCATTTGATGTGCTATAGAACAACATAAAGTACATATTGAACAGATAGACAACATTGCCTTACCAAAATGATACCTTCAGGAACATCTGAGACAAAGTTAGGACTTTTTGGGCAGCATTTTAATAGATATGTTTGGCACAAAAATCATAACATCTGATCACTCAAAAGTGCATCATAACCAGGATTAAGCATGATGATGATGGCAGACTCTATTCAAGGTTGGGAAACATAAATAAGCTCTAATCAAAAAATTAGTATTGATTAGTGTTGATAATGATTTATATTGTATTGATTAGTATTGATATTTTCACCTTATCGCCCATAATCCCCCCCCCCCATCACTATCACTAATTATAGTAAGGAGATGACACACGAGCGTTAACAGTAGAAAATGTTTCCAGCAGAGACGAGTGGGTCTCCATTGCACTACAAGAGCTTTGTAGTACCATCTTCTTGAGGTAAATGGCAGAAATGATGATGATGATGATGGTGAGATCTACAACATCTTTCGCAGCGAGACCACACACCTGACCCTCTTTTACCTCCTGTGAGAGTGCACGCTGTCTCCATTAATGAGAGAAAGGCAAAGCCGGGAGCAGTCGTAGGGTACGGACAATTATTTTGTATTTGCCTTTCCTCTGGGGAGCCGAACCCCTCAGGGCCTGTTGTGGTAATAGAGAGTGACAGAGAGGAGAGAGATATCACAACAGACAGCAGCGACTGCTCATATCCTCTCTTTTCACTGCCTTTCAGCCCAGCTGAGCCACTTGGCCCCCATGATCGTTATTATGCATAGCTCCCTTTTTGTTATTCACCTGTGCCAGTGTTCACATCCTTCCAACTCACTGTCCCCTCGGCTTCTTCTGGGAGTCTTTTCGCTCGTCTGGGTCAGAGGTGTGTGTGTGTGTGTGTGTGTGTGTGTGTGTGTGTGTGTGTGTGTGTGTGTGTGTGTGTGGATTGGAGTGCATGTGCATGTGTGTAGGAGTGGATAAGGAGACAGTTATTTTCGATTTGCTTTACTTAAAGACAGTGTGTGCTTATTTTAAGACTCTGTGCTTTTGTGTTGCTGTAACTACATTTTTATAATGGTAAATTATATTCAAATGACTATTTACAGATCATTAGCTATGAAATAAAACTGCAACAAAAGCACACTATGCATTCTGACACAGCCATTTGCATTTCCTGAGGTTAACCAAGCTCTGCAATTTCCATTTAAGCACCTTCTTTTTATTTATTATTTATTTTTTCCCCGAAGCTGCATGTATATTGCTTTGGCTTATCTTGCAGCCTCTCCTGGATGCCTTGGCGGATCTCCCGGAGTGGTATGGTGTGAAAGCGATGCAGGCCAACTGGATTGGGGAATGCTCAGGCTGCTATTTCGACCATGTGCTGAGGGTGAGCCTGCTCTTTCTCCTGATTTGAAAAGCCTTTTCTTTCCTTTTTTTTACTCTATAATCATCTTTTCTCAATGTATTTAACTGTTCTGAGTCTTTGTACCCATGAATTTACATCATGACGTCTGAACGTTTTATTGCGTTTTGTGCACTTTATTATACTTTGTGTCAGCCTGAGCTCAAGGCTACGCACGCTGCTTTTCCTCCATCTCCTTATGAGATGAAATATGTTCAGTTAGCAGTGGCCTTGCTTATTAAATCCTTAATTTCATTTCCTAATGTTTGAGCAAGTAGAGAGTGTAGGTGGGCTGAGACAGATGATATGTCCAGCGTCACCGTGACATCCTGCAAATAGCCTTCTTGTTCAAGTGATGTACTTTACATTGGAAAATTATTAATTGCAAACTGTACTGATGTTTCTCCTTATTATGTTTTTAGTCTTATAATCTTGGCAAACAATTTGTTTTTGTTTTATATGTAACCCCCTCTCTCTATTTCTTTTTTTTTCTCTTTCTTTTTGTCTTTTTCTTCCTGTGTTAGTTGGGTGGCAAAGAGACTGGTGAAGTGCTGGCTGCTTACACGTCGGCCCCTGAAGCTGTGTTCGGAGCAGCGTTTCTCTCCATCCTGCCTTCTCATCGGCTTTTGCATGGCTCCAGTCCTGTGGGACCTGCCCTGCACAAAGCAGTTCAGCCTGGAAGAAGTGAGACAAACACACACAATTCTTACATACCAAAATAAATTCAACTGCCAGTTTATTAGGTATATTTGCTTTTTTTTTTTTTTAAGCTTGGGTCACTTTAACAGATTTCCCTACAATCTAAAGTGTGTATATAACTGTTTTCTATTCTTGTTGTGTACTTGTACTTTTATCCCACTACACATATGATTCATTTACCATTTATTCCCAATAAGCAGGCATAGACTGAGTCAAATATTTATACATACGAAGCAATAAAAAGCAGCCAATATCAAAGAATAGACTGGAATAATAGTATTAAAAGTGGAATGATGTTCTGAATGCATGCAAATTAGAGATAAGTGTAATTTTAAATTTAATCATACAAGTAACAAGTCCCTAATTTATCAACAGTTTATTTAGTTATTTTAAGTCTATATATATATATATATATATATATATATATATATATATATATATATATATATATATATATATATATATATATATATATACACTTAAAATACCTAAATAAGGTGTATTGAAACCGTGAAAATTGGCATAATAACAAATACCATAATATCATAACATCAAATACATAATATACCCAATAATGTGTATTTTAATAGTAGTTATTAAATTTGAATCTAGTTTGCTGATTATTTTGGTAAAGAAAAAAAAAATAGAAAAATCATGCAGAGCTTGTAGAGGGTCTTGGGTTGTGCTGTAGGTTGTACAGCGCTATTCCTTTCCTGTGCAGATTAATCTCAGTGCTGCAAGTAAACACATTTAGATAGAATTCAATTCTGTGTCCCAAGCCACACAATGCATGCTAAGTAGTGTGCCTGAATATTAATGACACCAGAGGTTCAGTGGAATACTGTTCAGAACGGTAATATGTAGTTTGAAGGGAAAGGCGTTGCTCCACTGTAAACTCATAGTGCACAGCATGCACTAAACATGAAGCTTTTTTAAAAACCCTGTATATCTCCTTTAGCTAAATAGCAAGTTAAAATGTAGAATAGAGAGCAAAACTATAAAGTCTGGTTATTACCATTTTGTTCTGTGTATATTTTGTTTTTCTGTACAAACTCGATAGCATTATCTCTCTAGCTAAACTTCACACCTAAGAATGAAAATGAATGCAAAGGTGTTTTCTTTTTTAAGTGTTTCTTCACAGTACTCACACATGGATGTGGTATAATTGGGAGTCCCAGGTGGTAGAGCTCCCTCCCATGTAGATGAGCTCATGGCTGATAATCAGTCAGAGGTGCACACACCCACACAGAGTTAACACTTTACTATTTGGTCTTATATGCTGACTTCTGACCCACAGACTCACTCAGTGAGGTCACTGCACTTAACTTATTCACCGGGCGTGAGGTTCCAGTTGTTGTCTCCGCTAAGTCTGAGTTTATGGGACACCTTGATACTGTGATAGGTGAGAATTTATTTGTGATACAGTATTCCTCTGTGAAATTGTGTCTGTAGTGTTCCATGTTTTGGCTGTTTGTGATCCTCTGTATGCTGGTAAACATTCCACATTTTGGGAGTGAGTAAGCCATTAAGTAAAAAAAAAATAATAATTAGGAAAAAAGTCTGTGAGGAGTGAGTCTGTGTATTAAGGGGTGCGTGTGTGATTAGGGGGGGGTGAGTGTGTGAGTGAGGGAGTGAATGGTAGTGAGTGTGTGAATAAGTGAGAGAGAGAAAGTTAGTCTTCTGTGAGGGTGGAAGGGGGCTTGTGAGTGAGTGAATGTGTGAGGGAGGGAGTTCAGGAGGGAGGAAGTGTGTGTATGTGTGAATGAGTGAGGGAGTGAATGTGAAGGATGGATTCTGAATGAGGGAGGGAGAGAAGGACAGAGGGGGTATACAGTATGTGGGAGTGAATCTGTGAGTGAGGGAGGGTGTCTGAGTGAGGGAAGAAGTCTGTGAGGGAAGGAGGGAGTCTGTGAGTGAGGAAGTGAATATGTGTGAGGGAGTGAATGAGAGAGAATGAGAGATGGAGTGTGAGTGAGTTCGGAGTTAGTCTGTGAGGGAGGGAGGCGGGATGGACACTGTGTGTAGGGAAAGGAGTGAGGGAGTATGTGAGTGAGTTAGGAGCTAGTCTGTGAGGGAGGGAGGAAGAAAGGGAGTTGGGATGGACACTGTGTGTAGGGAAAGGAGTGAGGGAGTATGTGAGTGAGTTAGGAGCTAGTCTGTGAGGGAGGGAGGAAGAAAGGGAGTTGGGATGGACACTGTGTGTAGGGAAAGGAGTGAGGGAGTATGTGAGTGAGTTAGGAGCTAGTCTGTGAGGGAGGGAGGAAGAAAGGGAGTTGGGATGGACACTGTGTGTAGGGAAAGGTGTGAGGGAGTATGTGAGTGAGTTAGGAGCTAGTCTGGAAGGGAGGAAGAGAGGGAGGGAGGGGGGATGGACACTGTGTGTAGGGAAAGGGGTAAGGGAGTATGTGAGTGAGCGACCAAGTGTGTATATGTGAGTGAGTGGGTGAGGGACTGTGAAAGTAAATGTGTAAGGAAGTGAATTTGAGTGAGTGGGATTGTATTATGTATTGAAATCCTTTGGAAAAATATGCTGCTCTAATAACACCAATAAAATTTCTATGTATGTTTGTATGTATGTTTGTATGTGTGGGGTGAGGGCAGGCATCCCTGACAGCAGCGAGGAGGATGCATGTGTGGCACAGGAGCTGGGAGTTAACTGGGAATCAGTAGTGAAGAGTGAAGACGATGGAAGTCATACTTTGATCAACTCTGCTGAGGTACTTCAGTCAGCTTTCACTTCCCAGCCTGAAATTTTTGTGAAAATGACACAGTTGGTAACTAGATGTCATGCGAACAGAGAGATGAGAAATTGGGGTGGTTAGAAACGGACAAGGCTGTTTCATTCTTCATAACACACCAGTCAGTTACAATGGGCATGTGGTGAAATGCTTGTCAGCCTCGTCTCGGTTAGTGTCATGTTTTCTGGTGACTTACATAAAAGCCTCGGAGGCAGATTTCACTTGCAGAGGCGAAGAAGAGAAAACCAGTCAGTGTTCGACAAAGCATAGAATTATTATCATGGCTGTAAAGTAACAAATATATGTCCAAAAGCATTAAGTCACATGAATGAAAAGAGTATTAACCAGAGATCCTCAGTGAATTTTACTTTTGTAGTACATATTCACTTGAAAAAGTGGTATGTGTGAGCTTTTACATGTTTTACGTGTTTTAATGTACTTTGATAGATTTGTTAATTTGCTGTGGTTGAATGTTAGGTTTATTGTGTATTATTTACCATTTGAAAGAACCCTTTAGTTAATGTGACTAATTTAAAGGAACAGAACCATAATACAATAATAAAGTGTATAGTGTATAGTATAGAGTGTAAAATAAAAATATTTTACTTAATTAATTATTATATATAATATATATTTTAACATTGAGAAAAAAATGAGATTTTTTTCATTCATAATCATTATCTGAATTATTGCAGTTTACAGGTCAGACCCGAGACGAGGCCTTCAACTCAATTACGCATAAAGCCCGGGAAAAAAATGTGGGTGGTTACCTCACAAGTTCAAAGCTGAGGGACTGGTTGATCTCAAGACAGCGGTACTGGGGTACGCCTATTCCCATAGTGCATTGCAGCTCATGTGGTCCGGTTCCTGTTGCTGTGGAGGAGCTGCCAGTCATGCTGCCTAAAGTGGCGTCACTTTCAGGGAAAGGGGCATCGCCCCTGCAGTCTGCCCAGGATTGGGTCAACTGTTCATGTCCAAGGTAAAATTAAACTTTTCTGTGTCCCTAACTGATCTCCACAAGTGCCAGGAAATGACATTGCATTGTTGTTTTGTTTGCTTAAGAGTCTTTCAGAGATGTGAAGAGAGAAAGATGTTTGGTTAAAACAATGGACTGAGAAACTGAAAATATATTATATTCCCTTAACAGAACTGATGTCCTTTGTGAGACTGTAGACACTGTCAGAACTGTGTCAAAAAGCCTGTAAGGGTGTCTGGATGTTTGATGCTTCCTGAGATTGAGCTGGTTTAAGTGTAAAAGTTTCATAATGCTTTCATAATGCTAAAACCATTGAAGATTATTCAGTTCTTTATTCTGGGTAAATGCCAATCAGACTAAGAAAAAGATTATGGTAAAATGTCCAGTCTGTGCAGAGCATGTTTTCTGACTGACTTGAGACACACATTCTGTGTCTCTGCATTAAATTGGCAGGTTAAGGAGAAAATTAAAAATTAAAATTAAAATTTTCCTCTCACAAATGCAGGTAAGCCAAGTGCCATTTGCCTCATTTGGTCTAGCTGACTATCAAGGGCTTGCATTGTCACATTATCACAATATTTCTTTTGAAAACATATATTTAAATAAACAGTGTCATAAGTTACAAAGAAAAAATCTGGTATAATCTAATGCAGCATGTAGTGCTGATGCTTCACAGCTTCAAAGGTTCCAAGATTGATCTGTTTACTGTCTATATTTGGTTTTGCTCCTTCTGTCTATGTGGTTTTTCCTTCATGTTCTCTGGTTTCCTTTCACTAAAAAAAAAAAAGGAAATTGCCTCAAGATTTGAATACATGTGTGCATCTTGCCCTGCAATTGACTGGTACCCTATCTCATACAATCCTGCCTCATGCCCAGTATTCTCAGAACAAGCTCTAGATCCACCATGACCCTGAACAAGATTAAGAGTCAGGAAAGATGAATGATTACTCACTGAGCAAACTTTGGATGTTTGATAGCCACACTTTTTGTTAGAACCAATACGCTGAGTAAGAACTGTACTTTTACCCATTTATATAGATAAATATACCTTGCCGTGTCAAAAACCACAGAGGTCTGTTTGATGTGACTTAGCAACCCAGAATTATTCATTATATTTAAGTAACTATAGTGTTGAATTTCTCCAACCAGAATATTCCTGTAACATTTTTCAGTTCTTTTTCTGTTTTAACTTGCAGGACTGCTGATCCTCAAGGACTTGAAAGGGTTTTCTTTTGTATAAAGACAATACAATCCTTAAAGTCAGGTGATTTTGTCACAGTGAAAAATTTAGTCGTTGAGGTCGATTGATTCTTGTAATTATAGAGAGGCTAGAAGACTTCTTATCTGTTCAGAATGTCGTGGTGACTGTTTGAGGAAAATGACTTCGGTTTTAAACTGATCCTCCCCCATTCAATCAGACAGGCTACGGAGTAAAGATCGAGTGCACGATAAGGCTTATCGGCCGAGTCTTGCGAAGTGCTAAAAAAAGCTGCAAGTCATTTCCTGAGCAGTGATATTGTCTCTGTCTGGTCTTGTGGTAGCAACCAGAGGACTAATTGAAAGTCTGCTGTAGGCCAGCATTCATAAAACCCCAACTGTTGTCCTGCAGGCAGCCAAACTGGTGCCGAAGATGCTCATGACAATTATTACATTTATGAGTGATGAATACAAAAACTGAACACTAAAATAAAAATAAAAAAATCCTCTACCCATTCCTTAGCCGAAGCCACCAAACATTTCAACAATTACAGTTAAGTAAAATCTTTTCAATCCAAATGAATGCCGAGCCAAATTGAAGCCATCTTGGATGTGCATGTATAAAGCACTTTAGGAGTGTCTTATTACAACAGAATGGCATAATGAGTTTGAAAATGATTCAAGCAAACACGAAGCAGCTGAGTCTGGCTCACTTCAGCAAAGCACCACTCTATCCAAGAGCCAGTAGTGTGGGCAGACACAGAACACACACATACCCACCCACAGTCTCCTCTTCAACAAGCCTCAGCTGTTACTGTCTGTCTAATGGGGTCTCTCATCTCCTCAGTGAACAAATAGCTGCCATTATCTCAGTCAGGTACAGAGATATAATACGCCACCGTAGACCCTTTTATAACATAAATCTGTGAGACCGGAATTACACATTCACACATTCAGACTTACTTAACAAGAGACGAAATGGCTTAGGGCTGCTAAAATCCCCATTTTTTTCATTCTCACAAAATGACATCACATCTTATTTTTCCCCTCGATCCTCCATCTCACACGCACGCTTCCGTCTCAGCCGGACACTTCATTATGGTTTGCGTGAAGATTTTCAGTCTTTTAAATGGCACCTGGCTTTCAACGAATTAACCTGCTTTACCTTGAGGCAGTTGCTTAGCAATGTGGTAGCCTCAAGCTCAAACTGTAAGCATCAGATTAGGCAGAGGGGTGTAGCAAAAATTAATATATCATATACATGACTATATTTACAATCTGTATCGCTATATTAGGAATATTGAAAAATTTTACTGTACATTAGGAATTTTACATTCATTTTTATTTGTATAGCGCGTTTAACATTGGACATTGTCTCGATGCAGCTTTTCACAGATAATGCGGTAAGAAACAATGAATAAAATTGTTCTTTGTAAGTGTTTTATTGTTTTCTATTTTTTTAAAACTTTTCATATATGTTGGAATGAATTTGGAAAAGAGGAGAAAAAAGGCTGATAACAAATCACTGGTTTGTTACTGAAGAGCAGCTTTCATTAATTGCAGACTCTGGTCCTGATGAAGATCTAGCAAAATATTTCAACAAACTGAACTGGGACAAAATGCTATAGAACAGCTATTAGCTCTTTCACAGGTTTTTTTGTTTGTTTGTTTGTTTGTTTGTTTTTTTACATTTGGGTGATTACTGAAGTGACTATGACATATTGTTTTACACTATATGGACAAATATTTAGGCCACTCTGTACAGCTGGGGATGGTTCCACATGAAGATCCATGTTCAAGTTCTAGGAGATCAGCAGTGTTTGACATACACAAAGATTGTCCATTTGGAACGGACAACCATGCTAAAGCCAAAGTGGCATTCAAATGTTTGGTTTGAATATGAACTGTAGCTCTTGACCTATATAAGCATGATTTTTTTTTTTTTTGTATTGTAAATATGTATCCAAATATTTATATCAACTTATTGTTTAAAAGGGTGAGCAGGTGAGCATGGAACTGATTGGGACTAATTGTTCAGTGGACATTGGTGGACAAGTTGTTCTTCAGATTTTTGGCATGGAAGTGTTTTGGGTGACATTTTGTTTTCTTTGAAAGAAAGAGATAGAAGTTGGAACTCCAATGCACAAAAACAGCCGCATATGCACTGTGCTGCTCTGAGTTTGGCTTGAAATTTCCATAACTGTGTCCATTAGCAGCCAGTCCCTAAATAACACACATGACTGAAGGACAGGATGGAGTGGACCAAGCGCTGACATTTTCATTCTAGAGTTCATGCATGGATGGCTGCTTATTAGAGAAACATTATTATACATTATTGGTATTTTGCATTTGCTGTGCTTTCGGGTGTAGTGTCCTGCTGGCCAGTGTAAACCAGCAGGGGGTTCAAATGTAATTCAATCTACTGGGAGGAGTTGTTCAGTGAATTTAGCAGCATGGATAAATATGCTTATTTGATGTCATTTGGGATGTAGTTCCCATTAAGTAATAATGCAGTTACAAAAGTTTCATTAGTCAAATGTATACATATCATTTGAACTAATATTTCATTATTAAATTCACATTTACATGGCATAGCTTAAATAATCTCTCTCTCTCTCTCTCTCTCTCTCTCTCTCTCTCTCTCTCTCTCTCTCTCTCTCTCTCTCTCTCTCTCTCTCTCTCTCTCTCTATATATATATATATATATATATATATATATATATATATATATATATATATATATATATAGCAATAACAGTTTCTGAATGGAAACTGTATTTGCTACAGTGTTTTCTATTGTATCATTTTAACTTTTAACTAATATTTGCATGTAAAATGAATTATGTACATTCCTTCAATAGGTACTGATTTGATCTGTTTTGTATTCAGGCTATATTCGGGAAAATCATGCCATAATTTATGTCTGTATTGTAACTGCTTTTTTCCACTCATTTCTTTTATATGACAGGTGTAAAGGTCCTGCTCAGAGAGAAACCGACACTATGGACACGTTTGTAGATTCTGCCTGGTACTATTTCAGATACACTGACCCACACAACTCAGAAAGGTAAGAAAGAAAGTTCATGAGATTTTTTTGTTCCCCTTTCTAGTCACATTTTTGTCTCACTTTCTTTTGACCTTTTATGCCATTTATGTAACAGAATGGAGTTTAGTCAAGACCTAGCAAATACACGGCATGTGATTATCTAACATTAGTGCTAATGGCCTGAGAGCATTAAAGAGATTATAAACTAATTTGCATCTTCCTAAGATCTTCAGGAAGTTCAGATAATTCAGCTTCCTGTTTAACACCGCTGATTTAATGTTCTAGGATACAAATAATTTTTCATTATCTGTACTGGATTACTGATGCAAAAGGATATTCTAAAGTATGATATAGTATAAAGTATGATTTTGTGTATATATATATATATATATATATATATATATATATATATATATATATATATATATATATATATACACACACACACACACACACACACACACACACACACACACACACACACACACACAACCACTGTCCACTTCTATAATAGGAACATCTGTATACCTGCTCATTTATTCAGTTGTTTAATCCCCAATTACATGGGCTGCAGCACAATGCAAAAAAAACCATGGCGCTTCAAATCCAGAGTTTCAGACAATGTTCACACTAAACATCAGAACAGGTGGGTGTGATCTCTGTGTCCTTAACCATAGTGTGATGGTTGGTTTGATGAGTTGTATGTACAGAAACATGCATTTCTGCCCACGATAGTTGCTTATTTGAGTTACTATAGTCTTCCTGTCAGCTTACCCCAGTCTGGGTATTCTTTTCAGTTCTCTCATCAGAAAGGTGTTTCGGCCAGCAGACTTACCACAAATAGGATGTTTCTTGCACCATTCTATCTCAGCTCTAGAAACTGTTGTGTGTTAACTTACACAGTCAGTCAGCAGTTTCTGAAATTCTCAAACCAGCCCATCTGTTAACAGCAACCATCTCTTGGTTAAAGGCACAGACATCACATCTATCCCCATTCTGATGTTTGATGCAAGCATTAACTGAAGTTCTTACCCCTGAATCTGTATGATTGCAATATTTTGCCTCTACATCTGATATCAGTGGGATGCAAATGGCACCCTAATTGTAGAATCACCCATGTAGCAGCCTGAATAATATATAAATTTCTTCCACTCAGACACTCAAATCATATTTCAGTCTGTTGCTCTGCCAAAGCTTCACAATAGAGGAGAAAAGCAGTGCTGGTTGTGGAACATAATTTCCTAAGCTGCTACTAATTCATCAATATGATATACGGGATTTACTTATTTATCTCCGAGATATGGGTGATTTTAAGTGTCAGTTTGATATCATGCATCCATCTGAAGTTGAGCTCTCAAGTGTTTAGATGCACACCTAGCACGTGTGTGCTTAGTAATAAACATCAGATTGAATGCTTGAACTGGATGGCTATGCAAGGATGTCCTCTAGTGGTAGTCTTTGTATCCATCCATTCTTAAACTGTATTGTGCAATATGTTGTTTTAAAAGAATTCACAGACAGTTTGTACTTATTTACACAATTTAACTGTGTCCTATCTGCTGCAGGCCTTTTGACTGCTCTCTGGCAGACCAGTGGATGCCTGTGGATGTGTATATAGGAGGAAAAGAGCATGCAGTCATGCATCTGTACTACGCTCGTTTCCTCAGTCACTTCTGCAAGGATCAGGGCTTGGTCTCCCACAAGTAAATCACACTAATAGCAATTTTCCATTTAGCTTCACGTATAGCACTTTTAACAGACCTCACCTTAAATGCAACACATTCTGATATTAGCCAGGGTAAAAACATATGTACATATGACATTAAAAGTCAGAAATGACCTAATTATTGTGTAGTAATAAAATGTTTGATGAAGAATTTGATTATGATAATATTCAAGTCACACATCACAAATTGATGGATAATATTGCTTTACATAACAGTATTAAGCCTCGTTTTTTAAACTGCACAAGAAACTGATTTATTTATAATCATTTACAAAACTAGAGTTCATATCCTTTAAGAGTTTCTGAGTTTATATAAATGTCCATATAATAAGACATCACTAATGTGAAACTCAGCTGATAGACTTTAAAACGTTTAAATGTCTTGGGTTTGCTACAGTTTTATATATGGATTATGCTGTTTATTATTTTGACTGCACACACAAATTTAATGAAATACTTTGTAAAAGTTTGTTTGTCTAGTGGCTTAAAAGATCTTAAAAGAAATCGATTTATTAAGAGAAATCTAAATAGCCATTAGGTCAAATGAAATGCTGCGATTTGATGAGCAGAGTAAGTAGTTTGTGCCTGTGATGCTCGACAATTTGCAGTGACTGGGCTACATTACTAGAAGATTTAGTGCACACCATTTAGTTGCTATTACCTCCTTTTCAGCTTTGTGTGCTGTCAGTTATGGACTTTCGTGGGCGTCACAAAATGCAAATGATCTTTGCCGTGAATGCGCTTGGCAATTTGCAGCTGAATGGCATTTATCAACATGTGCACATGTCCAGAAAGAAATTTAGCCCCACTGAAACTTTGCAAGACTGACAGGAATTTTTTGTATCTGTCATGAAAAACATTTACAAACAGCTTTTTTAATAAAAAGATTAATAAATGAAGCCTGTTGAATGAGTGCAAGTCATAATATCTCAAAGCATAGCATAATACAATTTGAAGTGGACTGAAGCAATTTATAATCAATTATTTTCTTCTAAAGGGAACCATTTAAGAAGCTGCTGGTGCAGGGTCTTATTAAGGGTCAGACCTTTCGAGAAGCTGAGAGTGGGCAGTATGTGAAGAAGGAGGATATTGATTTTACAGGTGTGTGTTTAACGCTTTCACTCTGGTGCTTATTGATTATTATACCTTAAACTGCTGGTATCTTGATCCAGTTATGGTTTGCTTGTTGCTGTGGACAAAAATAGATTATGCCTCAGTGCAACTCAACAGCAGTCAGTTTAGTCATAGAAACCACTCGAGACAAATGCAGTATAAATCTCTATCTTTCCACCTGTCTATTTCTCTGTATTTCTCGCTCTGTGTCTGTCTCTGGTGAGTATTAGACCGTACATGGCTGAACTGTTGCCAGGCAACCAGGTAAACAGGGAATTTCTGTCTGGACTGTGTTTTTTTGGTATCAAAGGGATTTTGATAAAAAAAAAAAATACAAAAAATAAACACTTTCTGTGTCAGGAAGGACAGGGATGATGATTTGGTTTATGCTCTGGTTTAATAGGGTTAATAATTTAACATATTTCCCGCCTTTAGGGTTGTTTTTAAAGAAGCGATTACCGTATTTTTCGGACTATAAGCCGCTATTTTTTTCCCACGTTTTGAATCCCGCGGCTTAAACAACGAAGCGGCTAATTTATGAATTTTTCCTGTTTTTTTTCCGGTTTCACAAACTTTAAGCCAAAAAACTGAACCCCATAACATTAGACCAATGAAATTACCGAACGGAAACGAAAAAACGCACCTCACCTGTGTTCTGAGCTGCACGACATCGGGAGAAAAAACTTCCATCGGGTGATTTTTAAACGCACAACGATGCCAAAAGATAAACTCCCGAGAGAAATAGTTGTGAAAGGAAGGAGGAAGACAGTGAACAATGACTTTCTTGGTAGGCTACTGTTTAGATACGAGCCGTTGTAACGCGTTGAGTCTGGGTTAAGGGAGAGCTCGCTAACTCCAGTTGATCCAGAAATCATATAAGCACAGACAGGTTTCCAAAACTCGTGCTTTTTTATTTTTCTTGGCAACAGCGTTGAGGGTTAGTCAAAAAAACTTAAATGAGCATCAGAAAATAATAAGGACATAATCCTCAGTCTTACACACACGCAGTAATACCGGAAGAATGCAGTGCCAGGGCTATTCCCAAAATACCGCTATGCTCCTAAAGGAAGCGCAACATATTTCACCAGTTACACCGTGTGTAACGTGTCTTTGTTAAAGCCTGTGTAAAGTACATTAGTGTAGACACCTGCGGCTTATGGACAGGTGCGTATTATTTATGTTCAAAATAAAAATATTTGTAAAAATCAGTGGGTGCGGCTTATATATGGGTGTGCTTTATAGTCCGGAAATTACGGTAAATAACCTCCATTTATTAAGAGTTTTCTGCATCTCAGCTTTTTAGTCCATTTCAGACTGGTGTACATGTGTTTTTTGTTATCTTTTAGCCTCTGAGCCTGTCCAGCGTGAAAGTGGAAAGCAGCTGAAGGTGAGCTGGGAGAAGATGAGTAAGTCAAAGTACAATGGTATAGACCCTGAGGAAGTGGTGCAGCAGTATGGCATAGACACTGTGCGCCTCTACATCCTCTACGCTGCTCCCCCTGAGCAGGACATCCTGTGGGACGTAAAGAGTGAGATGTCTTTAAATTCTAATACTCTATTTTGATCCAGCATATCCCAGATCGGTTTAACTGTATAATTTATTATTTATTAGAAAGAATGAAAATGAGATGGACAGAAGCAGCTGGACCTGGATTTCTAGCTCACACAGTAGCTTGCCCCTATTCTAGTATTTTTCATGTGTTAAAACATCCTTAAATCTGCATTAGACATGCTTTAAATGTCCAGTTTCTATATAGAGTCCAGTGCTTGTTTCCAGGCCAATTATATTTACAGTCAAAATTATATAATTTAATTTAATTTTTTTATTAAAATAACAAGAAAAAAGTCTGAATCTGAGGCATTTCTCTGCTAGTCGGTGTCAGTCCAAAAACATTTTTAACACAAAATGAAAAACACGTAATAAAGAATTTAGGCTTTAGGCAGAATTCATAACAATATATAAAAATCTCTAATATTATTTGATAATTATGGGCCCAGAAATGCTGTACACATCAACATGTATATAATTTTTAACAATTCATAATGTGGGCAGGAAACTATGAAAGTTTTGACTGTACATTTGTTCAAAATGTATATTTTATGGCTTATTAAAATACTCCTACTACTCCTGCAACTAAAAAATAATAAATAACTAGTAACTAACATTATTTTTGCCCTAACAAATAACTAAATCAATTATAAGTTATGTTGAAGGGGTTTTTTTGTTTCTAATTGACTAATATTTCGTTTTTAGGGTCTTTTTTCAATCCAAAATTGTTTTGATTTTTTTTTTTTTTTTTTATATTAGCCATTCTAAAACAAAGAAAAAATGTAAACGTGTTAAATAGATTACAGAAAATGTTCTATTTCATTTTATGTGTTTATGTATACATTCGAACATATGAAATTATTTAAGATACTTTTTAAATTATAATTTAAGCTTCCAAGTTCCATACATGTTATTCATTCATTCATTCATTCATTCATTCATTCATTCATTCATTCATTTTCAGTGGTTGTGAATAAAGGTCAAACGGACAAAAGAACTTATAGTACAAAGCAAGGCATGTACTAGTAATTTGATATGGTATGTTGGACTGATTGTGTGTGTGTGTGTGTGTGTGTGTGTGTGTGTGTGTGTGTGTGTGTGTGTGTGTGTGTGTGTGTGTGTGTGTGTGTGTGTGTGTGTGTGTGTGTGTGTGTGTGTGTGTGTGTGTGTGTGTGTGTAGCTGATGCTCTCCCGGGAGTGCTGCGTTGGCAGTCTCGTCTCTGGGGGCTTGTCACTAAGCTGAGAGAGGCTCGCGAGGGCAGCGACACACCCGACCCTTCTATCCTCAACAAAAAAGAACGCTTGGAGGCACGAAAGATCTGGGAAAACAAAAATCAAGCCATTGTTCAGGTTAGAGGAAGTATTAACACTGATTATGATTGCATCTATAATGATAATGGAGAGCGTACATTGTACTGTATTATGCTCTGCGACTTATACTGAACAATATTATAAACGCAACACTTTTGTTTTTGCCCCCATTTTTCATGAGCTGAACTCAAAGATCTTAGACTTGTTCTATGTACACATGGATCATCTCGGAAGGAGAAGTGCTCACTAACACAGATTTAGACACATTTGTCCTTTTGTGAACATAGAACAGTCTTAGATCTTTGAGTTCAGCTCATGAAAAATGGGGGCAAAAACAAAAATTGTTGCATTTCTAATTTTGTTGCATTTCCAATTTTGATCAGTACAGTATATAAAACTCTTGCGAGGCTTGCACTCTTTGTCCACTTGGTGTCGCCAGAGTGAGGGCTGATGTGCCTACGTGTGTTCAATGACTTGAAAGGGACAAGAAAATGTATTAAACAGAATGTCACCATTACCACATGCCTGTTTTCCATCACTGAAACGCAACCTGATCTTAACTTCTTAACAGTAAGTGTGTAGGGGAAAATCCTCTGCCATCAATCATGTTTTTTCTAGAATAAGGGGCATCTTTTAGCACCTGCAGTTCCCCACAGCTGATTAAGGATCAGTTTCCCTAGCCCAGACCACCCAGACCTTAACTTAATCAGCATAGGAAAAGACACCACACTGTTCTTAGATCATCATGAAACTTCTGGTGTAAAAAACTTTCACCCTCAGGGCCCAATTTTTGGAATACTTATGTGTAGTGTTTGCTTGTCAGGTCACCACTCACTTGACAGAAGACTTCCTTTTGAATGCGGCAATCTCACGGCTGATGGGCCTGACCAACACACTCTCAGTAAGTCTTCCATGCACATTCATCCCTGCACACACACTCAGGACGATTGTATTAAGTCTGCAATGGTACAGCATTTATTTCACAAACAGAATAACAAAGGAAGTAGTAGGTATGTACATTATGAGAGATGTTTGCAAGACCATGTCTGGTTGTGCTCTATACGGTTAAATCCTTAGAGGGTGTAAGTGCAGAAAATGTACGTCTTTTATTTAGTTTTTTGTTTTTTTGTATGCATTTACAGATAGGTTGGTCGCACAGGTGTAAGTGGGTATTTACGTAATTAGTGTTTTCCTGTTTGAAGTGCATAGAGAGGGGGTGAGTTGGTGGGAACACTAACTCTGTGTTTTAATAATTCTCAAAGGGTTTACAGTTTCAAGTGTTTTCTCTTACGGACTTTATTCAATATAACATCAATAAATCTACATGGTTTTAAATGCTGAGAAAGGAAACGCGTCACAGAGTTTGTCCTGCTGCTTAGCCTCTCAGCGGCTATATGTTGCCGCTATACAGGGGTTAATTATTTTGTATGAGAAAACCAGCCAAAGTACACAGTTTTGCTTATTTTCTCTTTCATGACATGCCTAAAACTGGAAGGGATTTATGGTTATATGTTCATAATATATACACCGATCAGGCATAACGTTATGACCACCTGCCTAATACTGTGTTCGTCCCCTTTTGCTGCCAAAACAGTTGTGACCCTTCGAGAATTAACAGCATGAACTTCTCCAGCAGTTTAAGCTACAGGAGCTCGTCTGTTGGATCAGACCACACGGACCAGCCTTCGCTCACCACATGCATCAATGAGCCTTGACCCTGTCACCGGTTCACCACTGTTCCTTTCTTAGAGCACTTTCGTTAGATACTGACCACTGCAGATCAGGAACATCCCACAAGGGCTGCAGTTTTGGAGATGCTCTGACCCAGTCGTCCATCCATCACAATTAGGCTGTTGTCAAACTCACTCAAAACCTTACGCTTGCCCATTTTTCCTGCTTTTAACACATCAACTTTAAGGGCAAAATGTTCACTTGCTGCACAATATTTTCCACCCACTAGCAGGTACTGTTATATTCAGTGTTATTCACGGCTCATAATGTTATACGGTCATAATATAATGCCTAATCTGTGTAAGTCCTCTTTGCTGTTATAGAATTTTCCATAACAACACAGAGCACTTTGAACTTGGTTTCTTTGTAAAATGCCAACTGTTTGGGTCTTTTTAGGGTGGGGTTTTTTTTTTTGGCTGATCACCTTGTATCTTGTACATGTACCACAGCATTAAATGTAACTGAAATCCGTTCAAAGTATGGCATTGTGTTCATGAGTAAAGAAAATGTTATAATTGTGGCCCCAAGAGGATTAAATCTATCTGTGAGTTGCTGTGATGAAAAAATAAAAAAAAAACTCTTATTTTTCTTATATAAAATAAGAGGCAGCATTTTTTTTTTTTTTTAATGAAAAGGCACTCAATATAATAAAAGTAATTTGTCTTCTGTTGTTATATTTGCTTCCCATTGTGGGTTTGCAGACGTCTAACGGTATTATTACATGATGCTATTCGGTGTACACTGAGGTGTATTATCTTCAAAGTAGATTTTATGTGCTATAAATTGTACATAAGATATTGTCTAATCTCACTGGCCGCACCTTAATTATAACATTTATTTTTACTTGTTTGCTGGATGTAAGTCTGAGTAATAAGTCACTTATCCACTCATAATAGAGGCTAGAAAACCAGTGTAGATGAATTATATGCATATAAAGATGCCTTGATGACATTTCTAAGTATGTAGGGATTCTCTCCTCTCCTTTAATCAAGACCTGTTCTAAACAAAGTTATGTTATGTGCACATATGGGACAATGATTATGCATTTTTTGCGTTATATGATGTATTTTATGTTTGCAATTGTTTTTTCTTTTAATCTATATATTTATTCCTTATGTGCTGCATGTTGATAATCCACAACTTGATTTTTTTTTTTTTTTATCCCCCCTGCTTGCACCTGGGCACAAATCTCTATTTTCATCTCTCTCTTATAGCAAGCATCTCCTCGTGTGGTGCTACACAGTGTGGAATTTGAGCAGGCCCTAGTCTCGATGTGTGTGATGGCTGCACCCATGGCTCCTCATCTGACCTCTGAGCTTTGGGCAGGTAGGTTTGAGCATAAAAAAAAAAGGTTTAAGAAGTATTTATCCCCATTAGCTTTCTCTAAGAAATACCCATGCATTTTAATCCCAGGTATAACTTGCGTGCAGCCTTTGTTATACTGAATTCCACATGGATCAGTGGTTTATATTAACACCAGATTCGCAAAGAATTAAACAAGGAAATAAAGAGCAGACAGATTTAGAGCGTCTTAACTGATCTAATTCCAAAACATTTATTCCACCTTCAAGTATGTTAGGAAAAAAACAACTGTGTATGTTTTTTTTATTTTATTTTCCATTGTGAAAGTTGCTGATGATTGACCTACATATATTGTATATACAAGAATATTGGAAAAAAATCTTCAATGTGCCTTGGTATCCATTCTACATATCTCTGGATTTGCACTTGAAGAGCGAACAGCATTTTTGAAAATTTTGTGATGTTCTGTCTTACACAACCAGTCCAAAATCTTTCGTGGAAGCTCGTCTATTGAGATCTGGTAACCATAAAGGCTAAAGCATGTCATTTATACTATTTTTACTTAAGGATATCAATGATTTATCATTGGATAAAGGTTATCAGTCAAAAGATTTTTGTTGCTTTGCAGTTACTGTTTGTCTTAAGGGGGCAAGTGGCAGATGAACATGCATACAGAAAGTTTCCAGAGTATAACCAAGTCCCAAGATTTTCCTCACTGTATGGGTCAAGGGTTCAGCCCTATACGGTTCTCTTGATGCACACCACACATGCATTTACCCACTGTTTAGCATTATAGGGAAGGATGACTCATCTGATCATATCACCTTTTGCACAAACCTTTAAATCCTACTATAATCTTCTTATTTATGTAGTTGGGGACAAACTGTTCTTGCTGAATGTCTATCACGCCTCGTATTGAAATATTCGCTCACATGGAGAACAGATGCTTTTCATTGCCTACTCCACAAACATCACAGTCATGTGAATGTGCACTTTTTTCGCCACAGTTTCCTGGTGCTTTTTGAATAGGTTTAAATGCAGATGTCACTTCAGTCATTGTTCCTATTTAAACAGTAGCCAGTCGAGCGGGCTTGAAGACTTCCGTCCTTACAACAATATTGAACCTTGTTTCAAATTCATTTAAACCTGTTATCTAACAAAGATCTTCATTCAGAATTTCCGTCACATGGCCCTGCTCAGCATTTTTATGACACATAATAATAGTAATAATAATACAAAATAATAATAATGTGCACAATAATTATTGTTACTATTAGTATACATTAATTTAATGCTTTTTTTTTATCTAGTTATTTAGCACCTTTCATTTTAAAAGTATAGAAGGTATTAAAAAGCATATAAGAATAAGCAACAAAGCATATGGTGTTCAATAAAAGAAGAAACATTTGCATTAAACATTAAGAGAAAAATAAATTCTTCACTTATTGTAGTATTTGCTTGTTCAAAGTTTAAGCATCGAAATAAAATGAATAGGAAATGATGATGAAATGATGTTGAAATTCTTATATTCATTCCCTGATCTTAAACCCATGTTTTCATGGAAGGTGGTAGCTTAGTGGTTAAGGAATTGGACTTTGAATCCGAAAGTTTAAATCCCAGCCACACCAAGCTGCCACTCCTGAGCCCTTGAGCAAGGCCCTAAACCTCATAGCTGTTTAGGTGTATGAATGGCATAAATGTAATTCGCTCTAGTTAAGGGCATCTGCCAAATGGCATGAATGTTAATGTGAATAAATGTCTTTAACATGTAGCAATAGAACAATAAACAATAGAATTGGCCTTGTTGTTACAGAACTATCAGAATAAATTGTATTAACACAAAACAGTCTACACTACTAAAGTGGGAGAACTTTTACAGTGAAAAAGTGGTAATTGCTTAAGTATTCAGCCCCTATATTGTAAAATGCATTGGCTGCTTCTCTGCTTCAGTAATGTCCACTTTACTTAGTGACTTTTTGTGAATGTCCTCAAGAATGTCATTTTTGTTCCATTTTATTCTCATAAACTCTCAATGGCGTTTTCAAAGGTTACAAGTTTTGTTATTCCCAAACCCTGACTGAATATTTTTTTTACTTATTTTGCTAGCTCTTTGGTCTTTATGCTTCTATTTGTTTAGGTATGCTCACTCTTCTTTCAGGAACTGTTTATATAGAGAACACATGACACTTTAACTGCACACAGGTGAACAATTTCTTGTAGCAACTGGCTGCATAAGAACCGATTTAGGATTTTCACAGGAACAGGGTGAATTTTTTTTCGTTTTTGTATTTTTATTTCTGAATAATAGTGCAAGCCATATTGATTTCCTCCCACTTTAGTTACAGGTTTTAACATCATCTGTGTGTTTGTGTTTACACATCATTTGTATAATGACACTTGTGGAGTCAGACAAAATAAATCATTACATGAAAAGTATCAATTTGTAGAATATTTGGCATAGAGACAACCTACTCAAGAGTTATGGGCTGTGGAAAACACCGGAAGAAACTGGGGAAACAACTGTCCGGTACATCCAGCTATTGTCGCACATGTAATTTGGACACAAGGCCTGAACTTCTCGGCCTCTGCATGGACACATCCCCATTCTCTTGCTGATAACTGCAAGGAATGCTCACAATAGAGAGACAGGATGGATATGTGTGTGTGTGTGTGTGTGTGTGTGTGTGTGTGTGTGTGTGTGTGTGTGTGTGTGTGTGTGATGGGGGTCGATATGCATTTATTTAATTAATAAAGAATATTATGTGATTCTGTAAGAAAACACAAAATCAAATTGTGTAGTGAGAGCAGAATATCTTATTGTTCCATTTAAAATTAAATTACAATTGTGCACCATCCCCCATCTACCCAACATCAATACGTAACCTCACACAAACACACTAGGACAAAGTTAAGCGGAAACACATATCCTTCCTGAAGAAATGGTGTGGGTCATAGAGAGAATGCTAATTTGACCATGTCCCAGGAGAGAGGGCCTTGCCAACTGATCCCAGTGTTTTTTGCGTTGCAAATTCAATTACGGACTGCATACATGAGTCCTGAGTGCTCGCCCTCATTCTTTATCAAAACTCTATCTCATTCTAATGCAAAGGAAATTTGCATTAGGTAAGTGCCTTTTTACACATTATGGAAAAGAACAGAATAGTATAATCCATAGTGCATTTGTATATTCTTGGACAAAACCTGGTTTGGTGAGTGTTAATGTATTGCCAATGCAGTGTACAATCTACAATACAATATCAAGTCATTAAAAGTAAAGAATAGGAATACCATTATTATTGTCTTCATAAGTATTATGTATTATTATTGTTGTTGTTATTAATGGGTCTTTATAATAGACAAAATCACTCTCTCTATGGCTCTCAGGGTTGTCACAGGTGAGAAACCCTCTCGATCCCACTCTCTTTGGGAGTGGAGATGTGCTGCAGCAGCGCTGGCCTACCGTGGACCCGGAGTACCTGCAGACTCCTGACACTGTCGAGGTGTCTGTACGGGTAAGACACACAAATCAGTTTGCATTACACACCAGGTATCTAAAACGTTTTTTCCACATATTGGAATAATAATAAAAAAAATGACTTTACTTATTAACTATAAATACAGTATGCTAGTAACGGCCTTGTTATGACGTGAATTCCGTCTTATTAAATCTCCTCTACTGTTCTATAATATGTGTTAAACAGGCCTGACAGGCGCAACCCCCAAGACTACCGAGTACGAATGATCTACTGTCTTCAAAAGCCTACTGACTCTCTCAGTGTTAACTTAGGAACATGAGTGTGTGTGATCCTCTAGAGAGTCTGCTGGAATGCAGGAAGCGAAACTATCTCCTCCTAACGAGACCAGTGTGTCTTCTTATAGCATGTCTGTAATTAATCTGGGTGGGAGGCTGTGTAGAAGTCCCTGGCCTTTGAATCACTTTGATGGTTCAACAGTATCAAGAGCTTTTTTTCGAATACTCTAGTGACAGACAAACGCACTTCTCTGCTTCAGTTTAAACCGAGAATTGACTTTAGTAAGTGTGCATACAGTAGATAAAATTTGACTGTGAAGGCTGTATGTATGTATGTATGTATGTACATTGAGTTAAAGATCAGACATCCTGTATGAATGCTCAGTTGGGATATCAGTCTGTGGTATAGTATATGATCTTCTTAACATAATATTAATTATTACATAATAGACCAATTTGCATTTTCAAATGATTTTATTAAAATTGATAGTATTTCAAATGCTGTTGATTGACCTGTAGGTAAAAATGCTCCATTGTTCTTATTGGTTGAATGTTCGCACTTTCATATTTTACACAAATCTTCCAATTGAGCAGATTTTCGTACTATGTCTGTTTATTAGGAACACTAAACTAATACTGGGCATGGTCTCATTTTACTCTCAAATCAGCCTCAATTCATCAGGAAATGGATGCCACTAGATGTTGGATACAATCCATTGGGCTTCTGGTCCCTTGATATAATTGCATCATGTATTTCCTGCAGATTTTTTAGGTGCATTCCTATGCCACACAGCTCTCGTACTATCACATCCCAAAGAGGTTCTAAGGATTCAAAAGAGATCCATTGACTTAGTTACTGTAGCTTTTCTGCCCGTTCTCATCAGCAGGCGTTTCTGACCGCAGAACTGCTGCTCACTGGATGTTTGACTGTTACATGTCAAAATCCCAGGGGATCAGCGGGTTTTAAAAAACCCAAACCAGCCCATCTGGCACCAACAATCATGCTACGGTCAAAACCACTGAGATCACATTCTGATGGTTGACATGAGCCTTACCCAAAATTGTTGGTTCAAATCTGCATGATTTTATGCACTGCGCTGCCACATGATTAGCTGAGAGAATTGCATGAATGAATACATCTACTCACACAAAACACCCACATATGAACTACATACACACAACCACCCACATGTATATAAATATAATAAATGAACTGTAAAAGATGTGTGGGATTTTGATCAGCCAACTGTATATACTGAACCTGTGTTAGATTCAGACATAATACCTGCACTTATACTCACAGAAACTAGCATTTACCCCATTTTTTTCCAGATAAAGACAATTCAAAGCATTGTGCTCAACTACATTTTCTTCTATTTGGAATGGTTCAAATATAGACTTAGGAGCCAGCAAGGATAATAAATATTTCCAAGGCACCTGTCTTTTATCTTCACACACCATTACGCAAATCTCTGCTCCTTCTGGCTCTTTCCTGTTCTCTGTGACATACATCCTCTGTCTTTCTTACATGCACACAGACACACACTCTCGCTCCTTCTCTCTCTGGGTTACTTTATCTCTCCCAGTCACCCTTTCTGTCCCTTACTCTATCTCTCTGTCAATCTATCTCTCTCTCTATCTAGCTCCATTTTACAGTTTAAACTGATTTATAAAAAGTTGTGTATCCAGGACCCTAGTTTATTAAAAGCCTGCTGCAGTTTCTCAAACTGTTTTCTAATCCTGTGTGTGTGTGTGTGTGTGTGTGCGTGCGTGCGTGCGTGCGTGCGTGTGCGTGCGTGCGTGCGTGCGTGCGTGCGTGCGTGCGCGTGTGTGTGCGCCCGTGTGTGTGCGCGTGTGTGTGTGTGTGTGTGTGTGTGTGCATGCGGAGGTGTCCTCCCCCCCGGCTCTACCCTATTAAGACTTACTGGTGAGGTGAGCTGGCTTTGTGGGCTTATGGGTGTGCATACTGCAGTATTTTGGGAATCCCCTGCCTAGTTGCAGAAGTTAAAGTAGTTCATGCCCTGTAATGACCCACAAAGCAGGGCGGCTTCTGTGGTAGAATAGTACCCACACACACGCAGGAAGATTTTATCAAAACACAAGTGGTCTCACTTGATCTTGGCAAATGCAGGAACCATATGAGGAATAGGGGCTGATTGTTTGTCCATTCATCTGCAACGTCAGGAAAATATTTTAGATTTTTATTAATCAAAAGAAATATGAATCAAGTCAAGTGTATTTTTATAGCGCTTTTCACAACTGACATTGTAACAGATAAGGTGAATGATGTGTATTTACCCCTGATGAGCAGCCAATGGCGACTGTGGCAAGGAAAAACTCCCTTAGATGTTATGAGCAAGAAAGCTTGAGAGGAACCAGACTCATAAGGGGAACCCATCCTCATTTAGGTGATATCTAGAGTGTGATTATAGTCTTTAAACAATACAAAACACTGGCGAGTGAGAACTAACATGAACACTGGAATGTAAGATTATGAGTAATGTACTTTCTACAGTCTTTTACAGTCAGTTGAGATTTGAGGACCAGGAGCTACTGAGCAACTCATAAAATAGCTCAACATGATCATAGATCCCAGCATCATTGTAGTAATTGCCATTTTGAGGTGTGTAAATGTATAAAACCCTTGTATGCCTTATATCTGGAAAATACAGAATTATCAGACATAATTTTATGTTCACAAGATCCTAATATCCATGTTTTTTTGGGGGGGGTTTTTTGCAATCTTTATGATTTTAAATATTTGTTAAGTCCAGAAGTACTTGGACAGTGACACATATTTCACAAATAAATGTGGTTGAAGTGCACCCACCTTAAGCTTTACCTCAAGAAGTTCTACAAAATACTATTGATCATTACAATTGATTTTTTTATCGTATTTGACCTGCTGGGACTTATTTATTCATATGAATGACATTTTGCCCTGATTTGTAAACACTTATTTTACTGTTGATTCTTTAAAAAAATGGTCAAACTTTTTTTTCTTCCCTTCTCAGATTAACAATAAGGCATGTGGGAGTGTGACTGTGCCTCGCCAGGCGGCTCAGGATGCTGAGAAGGTGCGAGAGCTAGTACTCAGCAGTCCACTGGGCATGAAGCTTCTTGCCAACCGGGTCATTAAGAAAGCCTTTCTCTCTCCCAGGACTGCTCTTATGAACTTCTTAGTGGACGAATGAAGAGTGTGAGAAAGAAGGAAACCATTATGCTTTTCCGGTATGCAAATGGTCAGATGAGAGGATCTCATTAAAGATCTCCAGACAGAGTGAGAGACAATGCCTTTGCACTTGGGCAGAGGATTGTATTGAGAACGATGAACAATGTTCAATATCTGTTTTTAAATTAAAGCCTAGGTTTTTTTTGTTTTTTGTTTTTTATAGAATATAATCTTGACCTTGATGATCATCTATTGAATGAGAAAAGATGTCTGTCAAGATAATAATGGATATTAAATTCTACTGATTGCTTGTCCCTGTTTGTTCTTTATTTTCAGTGTTCTAGGTCTTTTTGGTAGCAATTTTCATTGTTATAATAATATATCTTACATTTCCTCTTACGAAAAAGGATGTCTTATAAAACTGCCAATCCCTAACAGATACCCATCCTTGTAGAGATTGTGAAATTATTAGAGAGATGAAGAAATGGAGAGGCTGCTTTACTCTTAGAATCCTGCTAGTACCTGTGACTAGAGTCAATGACAACTGAGCTTTATGTGACTCATTCTGTCCTCTTTGGATCAGTGAGTTATATTTGGAAGGTCTAGACCTGTTCTTTTCATTTTTCTCTTTCAAAGTGATGGCTGTCGTTTAAAATCAATCCAACCCACCGAAATGAATAACTGCTGAGTCAGTTGTTCTTGTACTGAGGCTTAGAAGCTTGTGTTAGGGATTCACTTTTGTCATCAGATTTATTTTACTTTTTAATTAACTGCCAATTTTGCACCTGAATTTATGTGTCAAATTGCTTGAAACCCGTAATTAATTAGTTTCATGTGCTGCATTTGCACAACAGATATTCGAATAGACTACTGTCTATGTTGGCTTGCAGGTCAGCCAGGTTCCTGTTTGTGTATTTTGTATCCACAAGTCCATCAGCAGTTCTTTTTTGGAGAGAGCACAATCATCACATTGCAGCAGCAGTGTAACTCTGTGTCCCTGTCCTCCCCTTCCTGTCGGCTCCAGTGGGCATTATCACCGTGCTGAATGGGAGACAGCAGTCTCTCTTGAGTTTCCTAACTTTATCCCCACAACTGCAGAAGGATTTTCTTGGCCTTTGAGCAATAAAAAAAAAGAACAATATCCGAGTAAAAACATAAAAGCCCCTCTTTTATGTTGCAAGAGGAGCTAGGCCTCCTGGGTATTGGAGTCCAGGGGGTGTTTCAGAATCATACAGTAGTTCTATTGTTTGGGTTTATTCACATAACACAGCCAGATGTCATTCTCAAACCACACATTACTTATTTTTACAATCAGATCTGCATGCTCTGAAAACTATTCCTTCCCCTGTGTTCCATGGGAACATCACAGTGACTCTCTGGTGTTATACCACTGAATAATATCAATAAAACTAAATAAAACAACCATTTTTTCAGTCCTCAAAGCCGCTGTCTTTTGCCTTTTAACACTTTCACAAGACAGGAAATCTGACATGACAGTGATCAACTTTTCTTGCACAAGTACTTTTTATTTCCTTTTCTAAGATAGTAATATATTTATGCTTTCCTTTGTATGTTTTATTTTTTATTTCTGCAAAGGAAGCATTTTCATTCCCCCTTTCACCTTCCGCAGGTGTTCCCTGGAACTCAAGGCCTTATTTGAGTTTATTTTTATCCTGTATTTAGGATTGTGACTGCAGTGTCTAAATCAGTTTTGCTTTTTCATCCTGTGAAGATTTTAAATTTTTTTTAGGATTTCAGAGTTTTACTAATGGATCATTGATGCTTTAGATTTCAAATTAGACATCTGCTTTATTTATTTACTGTAGATGTGAATATGAGGATGTACTCAGTGGTGAAACTGGGATTCATGGAATGTGCATTTATGCAATTTATTGGTTGGGTAATAGCATAATAGCATTCATATATATATATATATATATATATATATATATATATATATAAAATCCATGGCCATGATAAGAAATAGATAACTGGATTTAATTTAGCTAACAAGTGGGTGCCTAGATCTTTTGAATTGCTTGTTTGTCAGTTTTGTTATGAAAACTCATCTCTATATAATGTACATAATATGGATACTGAGCGTCTTTTGCTTTAATTATTGAATACTTAAGTTAATGTTTGCCTTAACATTACCTGTTCTATTGCATCATTTTTATTATAATCACTATTACACCATCCTGTCATTTCCATTTCCATCAGATTTATTCTCCACCCATACACCAAAGATGTGTACACAAAGCAAAGGGCTTTCACTTGACTAATTAAGACAGTCTTTGTGTTGAAGAAGACATGTTGCAACAGGGAATTATTAATTTGTTTAAAGCATGAAATTGCATGACTGGGTTTTGGGAGTACTGTTATGTTTTGGGATTAGAAAATATTTTGACAAGTAGCAATCATGCCACTGACTAAACAGTTCACAGTGTTTTCACCTATTGATGCCACTGATTCTGCATTAAATAGACTACATAATAATATTTTAGAGGTATTTGTGTGTAATTTTAGAGATCTGATAGCTATCTTTGTTTTAGTCGAGACAAACATCTTTTGTCTAATATTTTTCCACTGGCAATGTCCATCTTGTGTGCTTTTTAACACATGCACAAGATCTGCTGTCCTACATCTTTGTTCAGAACATCCAAAACAAGGACTGTGTTGAGATCAGTTCAAGATGTTTGCATATTGAAAACGCTTTTATAAGTATACACATCTGGGCAAGAGAATAGCCCTAAATGGCAAAACATCCTGGCTATTACTTGTGTTTCTATTTATGAGCTTGTTATCATGCCTTTGATGAGCGGCTGATGGTGTGGCAGAATGACAAATCAGGAAATCTAAAAAAATATATAAAATAATAATCTTTACACATTTTTTTACACACAGGCCTGTTTTACATTAACCATTTCGAATAATATACAGTGAGGAAAATAAGTATTTGAACACCCTGCTATTTTGCAAGTTCTCCCACTTTGAAATCATGGAGGGGTCTGAAATTGTCATCTTAGGTGCATGTCCACTGTGAGAGACATAATCTAAAAAAAAATCCAGAAATCACAATATATGATTTTATAACTATTTATTTGTATGATACAGCTGCAAATAAGTATTTGAACACCTGAGAAAGTCAATGTTAATATTTGGTACAGGAGCCTTTGTTTGCAATTACAGAGGTCAAACGTTTCCTGTAGTTTTTCACCAGGTTTGCACACACTGCAGGAGGGATTTTGGCCCACTCCTCCACACAGATCTTCTCTAGATCAGTCAGGTTTCTGGCCTGTCACTGAGAAACACGGAGTTTGAGCTCCCTCCAAAGATTCTCTATTGGGTTTAGGTCTGGAGACTGGCTAGGCCATGCCAGAACCTTGATATGCTTCTTACAGAGCCAGTCCTTGGTTATCCTGGCTGTGTGCTTCGGGTCATTGTCATGTTGGAAGACCCAGCCTCGACCCATCTTCAATGCTCTAACTGAGGGAAGGAGGTTGTTCCCCAAAATCTCGCAATACATGGCCCCGGTCATCCTCTCCTTAATACAGTGCAGTCGCCCTGTCCCATGTGCAGAAAAACACCTCCAAGCATGATGCTACCACCCCCATGCTTCACAGTAGGGATGGTGTTCTTGGGATGGTACTCATCATTCTTCTTCCTCCAAACACTTTTAGTGGAATTATGACCCAAAAGTTCTATCTGACCACATGACTTTCTCCCATGACTCCTCTGGATCATCCAAATGGTCATTGGCAAACTTAAGACGTGCCTGGACATGTGCTGGTTTAAGCAGGGGAACCTTCCGTGCCATGCATGATTTCAAACCATGACGTCTTAGTGTATTACCAACAGTAACCTTGGAAATGGTGGTCCCAGCTCTTTTCAGGTCATTGACCAGCTACTCCTGTGTAGTTCTGGACTGATTTCTCACCTTTCTTAGGATCATTGAGACCCCACAAGGTGAGATCTTGCATGGAGCCCCAGCCTGAGGGAGATTGACAGTCATGTTTAGCTTCTTCCATTTTCTAATGATTGCTCCAACAGTGGACCTTTTTTCACCAAGCTGCTTGGCAATTTCCTTGAAGCCCTTTCCAGCCTTGTGGAGGTGTACAATTTTGTCTCTAGTGTCTTTGGACAGCTCTTTGGTCTTGGCCATGTTAGTAGTTGGATTCTTACTGATTGTATGGGGTGGACAGGTGTCTTTATGCAGCTAACGACCTCAAACAAGTGCATCTAATTTAGGATAATAAATGTAGTGGAGGTGGACATTTGCTGCATCATACAAATAAATAGTTTAAAAATCATATATTGTGATTTCTGGATTTTCTTTTTTTAGATTATGTCTCTCACAGTGGACATGCACCTACGATGACAATTTCAGACCCCTCCATGATTTCTAAGTGGGAGAACTTGCAAAATAGCAGGGTGTTCAAATACTTATTTTCCTCACTGTATATAATTATATAATATAAGTATAATTAAATTTTCCTGTGTTTGACAGTTTAGTTTATGAGCAAATTAATATATATTTTTATATATAAGAGCAAATTTACATGTATATTTATGGCGTTTGGGGGGGGGGGGTGGGCTCTTGTCCAGAGCAACTTACATTTTTTTTCTCTCTTTCTTTTCTTTCACCCCAACTGACCATAAAAATCTTAATATCTTGCCATATCTTTATGGCTTGGACCATTTTGTTTTTTGCCAGGGGTGTTTATACTGTATGTAACTGTATGTAATCTTAAAGTACATAACAATAAAGTAGATACACAATACATACAATTTAGATTAGATATACTTGAATAAATAAACCTAATAATGAATAGGTTATAGAATTAACTGTATGCTCTTTAACTTCTTAGTCTAAAGGGTATTACTGTTTTCTAGTATATCCACTAGTGTGTTGGACAGTGCTTTTATCACGGACAAACATTCCACTCCTTCACTCACCAGATAGTGTAGCTGTGGTGGAATGTGTGGCTCGCAGCTGGAGCGGTGTGTGTTTTCTCACACACGGTACACGACGCTGGGGTGAAACCAGGGACGCATGAACTAAAGCTGTTATTTGCCAGCTGCCTGTCCTACTCACGTAGTAGTCCTCTATTGGTGTTTGTTTGTATTTCAAACCTTTTTTTTCTGCTTACAGGGCATAAATGCTGACGTATTCTCTTTTTCTTTGGCTTTGAAGTGAGATGTAACCTTTCATAAGAAATGATTTACCTCATGCTGCAAGTCCTATAAAACTTTAAAGATTTTGTGAGTTATAGCACCAATAGCTTTAATGTATAGATATATTTCCACTGATGTCGTTTTTAAACATGAAGGATTATTTTTAGGATTATTAGGATGGATTCACGTCTTTGTTTGGAATTTTTGCTGCCACATTGCTGCTCACTGAGAAGTCATATAAGAAAACAGACTGCTGGCATATTAACCGCCAGAAAAAAAAGTTACTTTTGTTACTTTTTTATTCATCCAAGTATTGTATTACACCATGTTCCTTACCAGTGGATTCAGTTGTTTTAGATTAAAGAGGTGACTTCTTAAAAGTGTTTGGTTTTGCAATGTCAGCAGTGTGTTTAAAACCGAATTCTCCCTATTCAATTCAATTTGGTTTCATTTGTATACCGCTTTTAACAAACAGACATTGTCCCGAAGCAGCTTTAAAGAGAATAAGAGTTGGAATATATAAGTTTACTGCCTATAAGTTTGTTCCTTGGTAGTTTATCCCTAGTGATGAGTGTGGCAAGGAAAAATAATTCTTGAGTGAAACCAGACTCAAAAGGGAACCTATTCTCATCTGGGGAGGTGGTGGCTCTGTAGTTAAAGCATTGGAATCAGGATTGAAAGGTGAAAAGTGCAAATCCTAGTAACATCAATCTGCCAATACTGAGCCCTTGAGCAAGGCTCTTAACCCTCAAATGCTCAGTTGTAAGTTGCTCTGGATAAGAAGTCTGCTAAATGCCATAAATGTAAATCTGGGTGGCACCGAATGCCCAATTATTATAGTTCCATTATTGTTGAAATATGTTTAGAGAACAAAACCACATAGATTGAGAGTAACATTGCCTCTCAAAGTTATTTTACCTGACCGTCAGATGTACATACACTTACATTTGTTTTTATAATAACTTTCATTCTTTCAGGAGTTCTTGGCCTTGCCAGAAAATTTTGTAGCATGTCTATGTGGATTTGTGTTCATGCGCCCACATTCCTGTTCACCCCAAAGATGTTTGGTGGGGTTGAGGTCAGTGTTCTGTGAAGGTATCTAGGGTACTTTGTCTTTTACCTTGACAAAGCATGGTTTTTTTCAATGGACTTTGCTTTTGTGTACCAAATTACTGATACAGTTTATTTAAAAAATCTCACCTTAGTTCCAGTGAAAGGAAATAGTAATGGTCCCAAGACATAACCAATACATTCTCTCTCGTGCTTCTAAAAGACCTGGGAACAGTTTAGGAAAGAAGTTCAAGTGATAGAACTGTAATGAATGGACATTGGGTGTCATGCAGATAAGTCTGGTTTCTTCTCAAGGTTTCTTCTGCATGCCATCTCAGGGAGTTTTTTCCATGCCACATTCGCCACTGGCTCACAAACTGCTTACAATTATAAGGAACAAACGTATAAATTTTTTATGCCATTTTGTAAAGCTGCTTGGGGACAATGTCTATTGTTAAAAGTGCCACACAAATGAAAATTGGATGTACATATTGTATAGTGTATGTATGTTTGTTTTTATAGACAAATCCTTGTAAGGAGTGTGGTTTAGATGTAGTAGACGAGTGAAAGGTCTTCAAAGGACTGTAAGGTGTGTGTGTGTGTGTGTGTGTGTGTGTGTGTGTGTGTGTGTGTGTGTGTGTGTGTTAGTTACACGTGCTCGCTGTCTCCTGCTTGACTTTCTTTTTTAGTGCACTGTACCTTTAAGGGAAAAAAAAAGCAAAGCGGTGGAGAGATTTTGGTTACATGCTGTATAAAAAGTTGTGAAGCTCTTCAGTGCTCCTATATGATCTCCTGCACTAGGAGCAGTGTAATGTGGTGCAGTATCATCAGATGAGATTATAATTGGGTTTCAGTCTCACAGGAGTCTGCAGTGAGATTCTCGGAGTGTGTTCGAGGTCCGATCTGATCTCACACACTTGGCTGTAGTTAAAGGCGGAGAGCATCCTGTCTGTGTGCTCCAGTGCAGATGAGCAGAAGGAGCGATCACACTGAACTTCTCTCCTCTCACACTCAGCTTCTAATTCACTGGACCGCTTAAATTTTTTACTTTTATTTATGGATTATTTGCGTGAATATAAACAGCGATTTCTTCTTGAAAGTACAGTTGGTCTTCATGCTTTGGTGAGTTTGGATGCCTTTTGCGCCTTTTTGAACTTTGCACCATGGAAAAAGTGAGAGTTTTGGAGTGAATTCATCGTTCAGAAGTCTATTTTTAGTAGTTGGATTTGTATATTTATATAAGTTGTACATATACATATAAGTAGACATGGATAAATACGAGGATTTGGGGCTCGAAGCGAGCAAATTCATCGAGGATTTGAACATGTACGAGGCGTCCAGGGACGGACTGTTCCGCATGAAGAGAGACGCAGGAAACAACCCGGACTTTGAGGAAACAAGGAGAGTGTTTGCCTCCAAAATGACCAAGATTCACATGCAGAAGCATCAAGAAGACATGGAGAGAAACAACCTGGCTGAAAGGCTCAACGGTGGCACTTTATACACTAAAGACAGACCACCTATTAGTAGCGCCAGGCATGAAGCTGCATCTAAGCCTCCTCTTCTCTCAGGACCGAGTACATTTCATGAAGGACAGAAACATCATCCAGCGAGCCCACAGGATACCAAGGTTTTCACCTATGGAAGCCATCATGACAGTAAAGACCTCACACAGTCATGCCATGATTTAGCTTTTGATACTGGAAACACTTATCATCAAATTATGCCTTCTTCTCCAAGTCCTTCAGGCACCTGGTCATCTAAGAGCAATTCTCAAATCCAGGCGTCATCACCCACTCTTGGCCTGAGTTCCAGCACACCAGGAGCTAACATGAACCATGGAGCAACTTCTCCTCTTCGACAGAACTCACCCTGCCAAACTTTATCACCCGCGGTGAAGCCTGATTGGGTTCCATCGTCACCCACAGGTGCTCATGGAGAACCAGATTCTAACCACAAGTCTTCTCCATATGTTAGCCCTGCTTATCAATCCGAACCCATCATCCCTCAGATTCCTTATGGAGACCCGCGCCATAATGGGGTTTCTCAAAACACTGGGGCGTACGCTACGGTCCAGCTGTCACCGTTCGCACAAAGCCAACCAGAAGCACATCAGTCCAAAGGACAAGTGCAGTATCACACTCGAGGACATAGCAGTCCCACTGATCGAGACAATGTATCGAGCGCGATTGCAGAGCCGGATAAAAGTGATGCCCACAGCCCCCCTCAGGCACTCAAGCTGCCATGCCACACTCTCCATATACAGCCCGAGCCTGGGCCGTCTGCAGCTGAAATAAAATTAGAAGCTCTGACTGAACGCCTGGAAAAAGAGATGGATACCCAGCCTAAGGCTGACTACTTTGGTAAGGCAGACGTGATCACAACGTGTCATGTTTTTTTTTTTTTTTCCCCTCTTTATTAATCGTTTTCTCGTCTGTAATTTTGCAGAACAGAATTTAACAGCCCACTGATTGAAAAACAAGCTGTCTCCTCCACTTGACCTTCACAGTGTGTGTGAGAAAGAGAGAGTGTACGTGAAGTAGGTTGGAGTAAAGCCAAGTTCCGTGATGTAGTCAAGCATGTGTCTAAATGATGCATTATTTTATTTGGGTTGATTCTTATTTCTGGGATTTCCCCCCTCCATTTCTCAGCCTTTGACCTCCTCAGTTGATCCTAAAGCCCCTGGACTAAGCATTAAGTCAGGGAAAATGTTCCAGCACTAATAAGTCTAGTTCAAACTTGCACATTTTAGTTGAGTAATTAGTTTGCATTTTATATACTACTGCACTCAAAAGGGGCTTTTTCATAACATGATCGGTTATCAACATTAATCAAGATGTTAACGCTGTGTTAAATTCTCAGCTATAACCCCCACCATTACATCATACACAGAACTGGTTAATGTGGTGAAGCAGTTAAAGGCAACCTGACTTCACAGATCTGACCACTAGATGACAAATATAATTGCATGAAAGTGCACATCAGTCTGAGCAAAATCTTGTAGTTGGACAACGTCCTCGTTTGTGAATATCACGGTTTCCTCTTTTTATGCACTCCTGATGTCTGTGCTTCCTGTTATGATATCTTTCCTGTATTTCAGGAATTCAGACTTTGGCCATTTTTGAATGTGGCTGCTTAGCACAGCATTTTTTCAACATTTTGTCCATGATCTTTATTATCTATCAAGATTTTATTCAAACAATCCCGATGCATCGAAATTAAGTTTACATGCTCATTAAAGGAGAATACACAGATTTGAAGACTGATCGTTGTATTTAATCTATAATTGTTATCATTGTATGTCGTTATCTAATACAAAAGTTACAGAAGCACATGTTTATACATGCTTGACTTAAACTGTTTATTTTTCAGCCAACACAGCTTAGCCTACTGTTTACACATACACACACAACCAATAAGTGATAGCAGGTTTTTGTGTGACTGTGAAAAAAAAAAACAGTACATGCAGGATTATGAATTGCGTAGGACTAACTCCCTGTCCTCATTCAGGTCTTCTTTAGGCTCGTCCCTACTCTCCAAACTGCGGCTCATTCTCTGACTCACTCTGTCAAGCCACAAAATGGACTGAGTGACGAATGGAGAGCTTGGCCTTGCCGATGCCTAAGCATATTTTAAAACCGGATCATGCTTTTCATGGCTCAGTTTTTTTTTTCCAGTGAAGAGTGGGTGAGAGTTGACATCACTGTGTCTATTCTCAGTCTTTGTTCCTGTGGTCAGTAACAACAGGCCATTGCTTCGTATGTCAGACTTGAAACACATAAATTCGTCTCATTTCCTCTCTCGGGTAGACAAGATTATGAACAAAAATAGCATATTTATGTACTGTGTTAATACAAAATCAAAACTAATTTATCTTCTGTTTTCTAGTTGAAGATCGGATTAAAGCTTTGTGGCCTATTTGTATTTCTGAATGATGCCAGAGTCACAATTTATCAAAACACTTTACTTTGAATATTCAGATATAATAAGAATTAGACTATACAAAATAAATCTTTCTGAAATCCTCTATATTAACTGTATTATAAATTCTGGCATTGCCTCAACAATGAGCGCAGTATATTGTGCAGTCCTTTAAGCAAGCAAGAAATCCAGATTTAGGGAAAAAAATTCATTCATTCATTTGTTTATTGTCAGTAAACGCTTTATCCAGGTCAGGGTTGCACTGGATCTGGAGGCAGTTCAAATAAAGTGGGTGAAAGGTGGGAGAATTTATTCTAGATAGGACACTAGTCTCACATAAAAATGTTTAGTGTATCGTCAGGGTCTATAAAAGCATAATCTTTGCATCTTTTTTACAAAAAAAATTAGGCAAGGTGGGGAAAAAAATAAAAGGTTCTGGGAAAATAGACATGCAGCCAAACTACTGCGCCAGAGGGATGATGAGGAATGACTGGAAAAACAGTTGTAGATAAAAAAAAAGAGAGTTTGGTACAAAGCCAGGAGATGATGATAAATAGTGCTACAATGTCCAAGAGTCAGTGGCTCCATATGGAGGAGATATAGTGACCTTCTCTGTCTAGACGTTTAAGCACAATGTGTGTCTATCAGACTTTTTTGTTTCAGGGGAACCCGATTATCAGATATGATGTGAGACAGAGCTGGAAGAGAAAGAAGCGAACATGCCAGCAGACTTTTATCTTAATTCTCCAACTTTCCCAATGTCTGCTGCTTTCTTAATATAATATTTCACAGTCCCTTTTTCTCAGATTTAATTAGATTCCATAAGCAACGCATTTATAATACATTATAGATAATAATAATACATTACGCCTGCATCTGTGGGTACTTTTAAGACATTGTCCAGGCTCCCTGTTCAGACAACTTTCCATAGGCGCTCTCGCAAACGTGTTTCCTAATTCACAAACAGCAGAAGGAAAACAGTGCACTATGGAGAATTCCTTTATTTGTTGCCAACAGTTATAGGATTGTGTGCGCAGGCGTGCGCTTTGAGTCCCCAACCTGACTCCAATTAATAGTTCTAAATAGTTCTTAAGATGCCTATTATGTTTATTTATGATTTACTGTGTGTTAAGGAGTTCTTGTGATTTCTCCAGTGCTGGTTCCAGTTCACACCTAGAGGGTGGCTCTCGAAAGAAATTAAAGAGCGTAGCTCTCAAAAATAGAAATTTGAAGAGGGTGGCTCTTAAAGAAATTTGCAGAGGGCGGCATGTAACTTAGTCATTATGAGTCAAAAATTCCTTTGAGTCTTTGAACACCACTGCTGCTTCTTTAGCCTGTCATGTTCTAAAAGTGTCAGTCCATTATTTGTTCTGCAACCATTTTTATAGAGCACTCTTAACTTTTTTGCAACTTGATCACCAAGATCTCTGCATATAAATATCAATACTGATTTTTTGCATTTCTGTTTATTATAGCATTCAGTCCTGGTTATCACTTTTAACAAATGAGTTGTGAAATTACATGCACTCAAGGGTGGGCTTGCTTGATGGTACACACATGGGAAGTGGTGCATGTACTTTCTGCAGCTGTGTTCAGAAGGCCCCAGGAACGTGAGAATGTACATGGAGTCACATCCTCATCTATAGGGCAGTACTATCTGAACGCTTCCTCTTGGTGGGGGATGTATGATGTTCTGCTAAGAATGCTGATTCCCACAGAATGGGTATTTTAGCATAACTTGGAGCAACATGAAAATCCATCAAAGAGAAACAGATGCACATCGACATCGATTTTCAAGTTCCGATCCTTAAAATTTATTATTGTTGAAAAATGTCACTAGGAAACCTACAGATTTTAACATATATTGCCCTGGAGTTTGCTCCCTGGGAATTAATACATGTATTTGAAGTTTGCTGTGTGACTTATCAGTTCTTTATCAATAAATTGATCTCTGTACGATGGACAATACAACAGTAAAATTATAATTAAAAGTGTCACAAATACACTGTGTGTAATATTTGAAAAGCATTGTAGTACTTTTTTTAGCATCTTTGGTGTTTTTTTTTTTTTTAAATGGGCAAAAATCTTAAGGCAAGTTATTTGGGTGTGGTGGTGTCCTCGTACTGTAGCGCTCAACATTTCAGGGGTGGTTTGTTTGGAGTTGGCTCAGAGGGTGTAGGCAGAGCTAAAATGCGTGATGTTTGAACCCTGAGAGAACAGAGGTTTCTTTGTGGGTGGTTATTTCAGCTTGTACCCGACGTTGCTCTCTACCTCAGAGGAGAATTAGCCGCGGGTAATTCTGTTAGCTCGGTGTGATGTAGAATATCACGCCATTCCTCATCTGCTCTCAACAGAGTCTGCGTGTTTAACAAAGACCACTGTTGTGTAGGGTTTTCCGTTTTTCCCGCGTCATCTGCTTTTAGCTGAACTTTCACTGTGTTGAAAAGCACATTCAGTAAAAAGTTGTCAAAGTACATTGAGTTTAGCTGCCATTAAGCTGTCCACATATCCATCTGATCATTCAAATGTAAGAAGTATCCAAGTCAGAGATGGATTGTTGGAATAGCGGAATAGCGTAATTCAATAGCGTATTATTGTGGCATAGAGTATTCATCAACAATTTTCTCTTTGTTTGATGGGTTGTAACCAAGATGATTGTCATATTTAAGCTGTCTACATCATGGCCTGTGTCTGTAGTTGGCTGTGAAATGAAAGGAGTTAAACAGTGGCTCATTATAAAGGGCTCAGTTTGCCTTTGCTCTTTAGCATGACTGCAGAGTAGCATCACTGAAAGTGATTATTGTGACAAGGCCATAATTGAATTGTTCCACATTGAAGAAAAGAGGGGCAAATGTGAGATGGCAGGGAAATAACTGTAATCAAGGCCGTGTCCCAGTGTGCCAGCTCTAACAATATTCAACATAATGGGGAACATGACACAAGTACAAGTGCTCTCGTTTAATTTATTATGATTCAGAATGACTCGGCTGTTTCACCTCCTTTCAATGATTTTTTCCTTTTCTGTCTTTTGTATTAATACTTCTCACATCCTGTTGATACACAGAGCGTGTGTTGGTATGTGTGTGTGTGTGTGTGTGTGTGTGTGTATCATGTTTGGCACTGTTCTGTGGGATCTCCTTAGCATCTGATTACACTGATCATGTGGCAGAATTCTCAGAGTGTGTTTGCCAACTCAAACAAGTAAAGTGGATTAAATTTCCAGTCATAACGACACAATGTGCTACCAGCCTGTCGTACTTCTCACCTCTTTTTTTTTCCATCTTGTTTGTTTATTCCACAGGCAGTTTCATGTCTTAGGTCATATTTCATGTCACAAAATGAATTGATTTCTTCGAGACTGATCTGAGTATGTGAGCTATAGAATTACTGAGTGCAAATATATTGCAAGTATGAGTGGGGGGGGAAAGTACTTATCGCACTGGTGGACAGGAGAATGGGGTGACAAAGACTCCATCTTTGAAAAAAAGCCCAGAGTTTAAGTGTACACTCCCAGTTATACGCCATCAGTATATATACAACTGGCATCGCTCGAGCAAGGTTTGTTTGCTGTGGTGCGAAAATGGGATCAAAACTATTTTGATCAGAAAGGTGCCACTCTGTCACGTTTACCAGTGTGCTGGTTACTACATGTAATAATGAGGGTGGTATTAATATTGTTATGTTTTGGCTTTTTTTTTTTTTTTTTTTGCAGGCAGTTGTGTGAAATGCAATAAGGCTGTTTATGGAGCCAGTCAGGCATGCCAGGCTATGGGTAGCCTTTACCACGACAGCTGTTTCACATGCAGTGCATGCAGTAAGTATCTCATCTAATACAAACCTCAACTTAATCTCTTTCTTGCTTTCCCATGTTTGTTTGGCATGTGGTGTCTTCCTCATGTTTTTTTTTTTCAATACACTTTACACAATAGAATAGACCTAATACATCAACTTTAGATCTTCAAGAATCTCTACTTAGCGTATTGTGTAGATAGAGTTAGCAGTCCTAGTATTATCCTAGAGACTATGAGCAATGCATAAAAAGGTTTTTTCCAATGATACATCTATACATATATGACTGACCTGCTTTTGCTCAGCTATGCGCTCATGATGGGCTATATTGCGTCATGAGATCAGAAAGATATGCTTGAGCGAGATTATTTAGAGCTTTACACACCATGAATTTTTAGTCAGTGCAACGGACAAAATAGCTTGAATATGACTTGCATAATGAACCCTGCTATTATGCAGCATGGGTTTGTAGCAGGAGTACATGAAGAGATGCAGCCAGTAAGACATTGCAATAGTTTAAACTAAAAGGGTAGTATACTGTCTAATATTGAATATGTTCCTTTATTGATGTGTATTAAAACTATGTTTACAAGGGTACAAAGATTTATTGAACCGGAGAGCTACAGTTCATCAGATAGTAAGAATAGCGGCTTTTGATAGGGACCGAGTGAACTGCACTAAAGCACTTGGTCTATTAGGAGCACTTCACAGGAACAACAGCTAGACCTGTAATCTGGATACAGCTGAACACTTTTATCAATCACCATTTTTCACACAGCTGAACAGAGAAGAAGAAGAGTCAGCTGTCTGTGAACATGATCATCAAACACATGGTAATGGCAGAAAGACAGCGGCAGCCAATTAGGAGAGAGAAAGGTGGCTGGGCTTGGATATGTTTCTGAATATATGTTAAATGCATTTTACATTTATTGAGCTGTGGATTTGTATTTTTTATGCATACCCAAAGGGTTACGTACCCAACCAGGTAACATTCATCTACTTTATTTTGTCTACAACCAATCAGTTCTTCTCTCCACGTGTTTTAAACCACCGCCTATCCAGACCACGTGTGAGCGTGGTAAACTGGTTGTGCTCGCTTATTTTTGTTTCAGGGTGTGTCTCGTTTTAAGTAATGCCAAGACAATGTAAAGAAAAGTCTGAATGGAGTTACAGTGCACACCGGAAAGATCATATATCCCATGAGCGTGTGTTGAATGCAGAAATATTTACTGCCGGAGTAAAAAGAGAAAGGCAATGGATCTGGTTGTATGCAGTTAAATGCATTTTCCTTGTATTACTAGTATAGCGAATTTACAATTATTTAAACATAAATTTGAATTCAATACCTAATGCCTTTAAGTATTACCTTGCACATTCATGTTGTTCCTACTACTGCCCTGCATTCCAACCAAAATGCAAGAGTATGTCATTCCTTTGGTTTTAATTGTCCAGAAATCTTCATTATTTTGCCTCGTTATATAAACCCCTCCTCTCCCCCAAACGATTGCTGGCTATACCACTGATAGGCATTTAGAGAGTGTCAGGCTCAAGCATTTAGTTGGCTGCATTGTGTGTGGGCTCAGAGATCGTGCCGTGAGGTGGCATGTGGCCAGGTGCTGCTGGAACTGATGATTCCAAACAGAAGCCATATGTTTGTGTTCAGACAACATACGTGCCTCTAAACCAGTTTCATCAACCCCCGCCTCCTATTTAGACTTGGCACTCATATATGCACATCAGTGCCCAACAACTCCTGAAGGGGAAACTTGCTGAGGCATTCCAAAGCTTCTCATCTGCATGACTGGTGCTCTGGTACGGCTGATCCTGGCACTTGCAATTCCTTCCCTAATTACTCGGGCAAACAAGGTGTTAAAGTGTGCTGTTACTGTAGCTAGTACCATCTGCCATAAGCAAAAACATTCCACACCTTTCTGGGCTCTGTGCACATGCAGCATACAAATCACACGAAACATTTTTTGTTCTGACCCATAGCAGGCTCCTGTCAGTTAGTGTGCTTGGATACCACGGCCTACCTCAAATGTCACACACTATAACTGAATCAACTCTTTGAGCTTCTGGAGGTCTACCTGTGTTTATGATTGAACCTGATGTTTACCAATGTGTAAGGTTGTGTTTAGCTGCTTTTTAGGGCTGCTGTATGTTATTTAAGAAAGGGGCCTTGCCGGACGGGAATGCAGCCTGAGAGCACAGGCCCTGTGATCCTTAGGTAGGATAAGCAGATGGATATCAGTGTTGTGTGTTATGTCAGCTGGAGGCTGTGAAAGTGAAGCCTGGAAAATGATGACAGAGGAAGAAGGGTGTGGGATTGCTGTGTATTAGCTCATTGGATAGTGCATCGAGACAGTTCTCAGACCACTGTATATTTCCTGCAGCCCTACAAAGTGGATTCAATGCGTGTTGTTTTTCCTCTCATAAACCTGCACAATGCACAACTCGGCATTTTGAAGCCGATGACAATTACATTTTAGAGCATTAAAAAGAATCCCTTTTTTTTTTTTTTTTTTTTTTTTTTTAATAAATAATGACTCTGGAAAATCTTTGTGTCCACATATATAAACTCACAGATTAATAGTGCACACATTAGAAATATATGGAAAAATTATTAACACAGTTACTTCCTGTGCATTGTTAAACATCCAGGCCACCCACACATCCAAATTCCCATTAACCAAAAGCTGTAGTACAAAGAGTCTTGTGGTGTCCAACATTAGCAACTTCAGTGTTTTATGGAAGGGTGAAAAAAATGTGTCAAAGATTTATCCTTTGAAGCTAACAGGAGCTGGTGGTTGTGTTAGTCTTGGTATGTCTTATTTTATGAAATGTCTTGATGTTTCTTTCAGCTCCATAAACTTACAATTAGTGCTACAGCAACTCATTTAGTTGCCATCAGTGGCGCTTTTGTAGCGTGAAGATTAGCTTTATGGCCTTCTATAGGATCTCAAAATAGAATATTGGCAACACAATGGCACTTTAAAGAGGAAAGCAGAGAGAGAATCAATATAAAATCGCTCACAAAGCCATAAATACCAGCAAACAGAAATGGCCTCCTGACAGATTATGGCCTCCCTTTTCTAAACATACCAGACACTAGGGACAGGAAGTGTGCTAGATACTAGCCATGGGTTAGCAAGGCATTCTTTTAATGTCTATTTTTACTTCTAGCTGTGGATGTTCCCCTCCACAGAGAAGCTTTGTAGAGAGGCTACAGGTCTGGGCACTGAGAGGGATTGTATGAGTCAAAGGTTTCTGTTCGCCCACCTGTGCTGCCTTATCACATCTCAATTTTCCATTTCCTTTATTTGATGTCCCTTTGCTTTATTGGGCAGTTTTATGGGTTTGTCTGTTTGAGTTCAGCAGCTGTTTCATCAGCACTTTGGTGTAGAGAACAGCGTGGGGATTGTTTGAACGCTCTGAGGACGTTGATTTGATCTCAGTTCAAACTGAAACGTTTAATGCAAGATTTAATTTGTTGTATTTGTTATTCATCCCTGAACACCAAGTAGCACATGGCTTGTGTTTTCACTTTGAGCTTCTTCTCATATTTAGTATGTTTATATTTATAGGGTTGGTATGCATTTATATGTAGCACACAAAAAAGCAAGTAGGAAAAAAATGGTTAAAAAAAACAAAACAGAAATTATCTTAATATATATGTTTATCAGCATTAGTTTATGTATATGGATTGGAAAGATTTGGTCTTTATTTCCACAGAAGGTTTTTGTTTTTCAGGTTTTGAGGGAAAATAAAATTGGCACGGTGGGAAGGGGGAAACGTGGGATTTATGTTTAGAGAAAGCAGACCCAGTCTCCAGGTCTCATCAGAACAATAAAAATGTTGTGTGCTCTGAATGAATGCATGAAGCTCTGATTTGTCGAGCACAGTAAGTTATTTTATTTACAATGGCAGAATGTTATGAGCATTTAAGATATGTTAACCCTAAAGGCAACATAATTAGAAACGCTTATAAAGTATTTATGCATATGAACAAATGATTCATGTGTTCGGAGTTCTGTATTAATTAGGGCTGTCAAAATTAACACGTTAATAATGCGCTACGGCAAAATCATTTTAACGGCACTAAAGTGCATGTGAAGCAGCTGTCGTGGTAAAGGGTCCATAAAGGGTCCATATTTGTTTTACTGATATACAAAGTCTCAAATCAAGCACTAAAATCCGCCATGATGCACACATCCGGCATTTAAACCCGTCCGTGTGGAAACATAGAAATGAATGTGAACAGACAAAACAGTTTGTTCAGATTAGATTTTTTTCTTTTAGTATGTTTGTCAGGAAGAAACCGCTGAAGAGATTAGAGATTTGCAAATAGGTGAGAATATTGGCTAAAAAATATTTCACATTGTTACTGTTGATTCATCACTGATATGATTAAGAGCGAAGTAAATGTATAATAAGATGAGATATGTGAGAGAATCAATTGATATCCAATGTAAAATGATGCATGTCACAGAGGTGTCAGTCATCGTATTGTAGTGGCCAAAATTATTGTTAAGGTGAACAAATGAAAGCATTTGAGTATATGATGGAATTTAAATGTATTTTTCGAAAACAATTCTCAATAACGTATTTATTAATATGAGTAATATAATATTACGGAATTTTCCAGAATATTTTTCAAACGACGGAGGCGGTTTTAACAAACCCACTCTAACATTTTCACTGTTTAGCAATTTCAGCCAAGTTTTATGGTGTTAAAAATGAATGCATCGGTTGGTAGAGAATAGAGTGAAGTTTAAAGAAGAGAGGATGAGCACTGTAAAACTAAGCAAACCCCAATAGATTGCTGTGCTTGTCATATAACTGTCATCTCCCAGGAGACTGTATGAATTAGTCACCACGCCCTTACTTTACCATGCTTCACGGTTAATGCTGCATATATTTAACTCTTAGTCAGTAAAAACATTTCCTGAAGATTTTACAGATGGCTGCAATAGTGTGTTGTTTGAGTCTTGTTGATAAGTTGTTTTTTTGCAATACATTTTATACATCTAGCTGGAGTTGAGTGCCAGTCTTCTGTATTTGTTGGCAATCTATATAGTGTGAATCACCCACAATAGGCTGATTCACACCAGAAAAGCTGCTGAGTTTTTAACCACGTTTGTACTGTCTGTATGTTAGAGGCAAATGGATAAAGACTTCCATTGATGATGTGTTGCAGGCCAGTAAGGGTTAACTGCATTACCCTGTACCCCCTCCTTACAAAATGTGTGGAATGTTCCCCTTTCCTGTGGGACAGGGGGTTTGTGATTAGGAGGGGTGTGTGTGTGTGTGTGTGTGTGTGTGTGTGTGTGTGTGTGTGTGTGTGTGTGTGTGTGTGTGTGTGTGTGTGTGTGTGTGTGTGTGTGTGTGTGTGTGTGTGTGTGTGTGTCTGTGCATGCTCATGGTTATGGAAGGAGAACCAAAAAAGAACCAATTCAGACAGGAAGTCCACCCAGCTCCCGCCTATGGACTGATGGAAAAGAACGGCGAGTGCCTGAGCTCCATGTGATCCTCAGTTTCTGACGCACTCATATTGTGCTGTTGGGAATACATTTATATCTGAAGCTAAAATATTTACCTCCGTGGGTTATGTAAAAGTATAACGCTGTTGTTAACAGATTTTGGTGTTTTCATCGAAGGAACAACAAAATAAAGAGTGATAAATAATTATATACAATAAAACGGATTAAGCTCATTTGTAATTTATTTAAAAGGAAAAAGGAAAATAATCTAATAGCATAGTTAATCTGTGTACTGGCATGGACAGACAGATTTACCTGTTAGATCTATTGTCATGACTCTTGAGGTGTATTCGTAATGAGAGACGTGATATGTGACCTGTGTAATTCTGTGTGTTGCCTGCAGGTCGGAAGCTGAGGGGGAAAGCATTTTACTATGTCTCCGGGAAGGTGTTTTGTGAAGAGGATTTTCTTGTAAGTCATGTGCTTTTTCTCTGTAGTTCTGTAACTATGTACAGTAATCGACCCGCTTTTTTTAATGAGCATTTGTTAGCTTTCAGAGCTTACCTAAAAACAATTTGACAAAAAGATTTTAACCCACCAAGCACTTTTTATCATCATCATGAACTGTTTAACTGGTTCTAAAAGATGCAGCTCCAGAGTCCTGTTAGAAGTCAGATGGGGAAGATTGTTTAGGGATTTGAAAAAAGTAAGCTGGGGTGGCTGTTAAATAGTGAAGCTTACTCAAAGTAGAATAAACTCAGCTTGTTCTGTTTACACCTTCAATACTAAATCTTGATAAAAATGGATTTTTGTGGGTGTTGAAGACAGTATGAAAGCAAAATTTCTTTCTGTCTGTTTGTTCAAGAAAGCTAAGTTTAAACAGTGGGGTACACACTTTGGTGCTCTGTTCAATAAAAGAAAATTGCACAACTACAAAAACAATTGAAGTGTAGTTCTGATTATCTTGCAGCTAATTTTCTTACTGCAGTTCCAGTCAAAATATTGAAATGATTTTATATTTACACTCCTGGTGCTATGTAACAGTATTGTAAAAATAATTGGTTTAGAGACAGTCTACATTTAAGGTCTACGACTATCTATGATGACGTGGCGGAATGACATTAAAGTGTTTATGTGGAAAGAAACAGTTTATAGGCTCCAGTACATAAAAATGCATTAAATATGATTGAAAAACCAAACTCAATGCTCTCAAAAATTATTTGTATAATGTAAGCCCTCAGACTCTTTGTCAGTATACAGAAATGGACTATGAAATAAATATACAGCGTATGGCCAAACATTTTTTGGAACATCTGAGCATCACACCCATACATGGTTCTTCCACAAACTCTTGCCACCATGATGGAATCATGCAGTTGTATAGGATGCATTGGTGTCCTGTAGTGTTACAATTTCCATTCACTTGAAGTAAAAGTCCCATAAATGTTCCAGCATGACATTTCCTCTGTGCACAAAAAGAATTCTATGAACCTAAGGTGTGCAAAGGTGGTTGTAGAAGAACTTGAGCGACCTGTACAGACCTCAACCATACTAAATGTTTCTGGGATGAATTGAAAAAGCTGAATGTGCCCCAGGCCTCCTCACTCGACGTCAGTGGCTTACCACATTAATTGTGGCTAAGTGTTCAGAAAGCACATATGGACATGATTGTCAAGTGTCCACCGACATTTCATCATGTTGTGTATCAAAATATCATAAATATTAGGTTTGGCAATAAGGGTACTGATCCCAGATCAGATCTTTTTTCAAAACATCTTTAGATATATTTAGTTTTATAGTTAGCTAGTTAATTCTCCAGGAATTTAGTTAGTTAGTTAATTCTCTTTATCTTAAAAAAATGTGTGAGCTAGAAAAAACAGGCCACGGTGTACAGGAAGTTGTCATTTAGTTATAAAAAATAATGTTTCTCATTTTAATATTGGTAATTTACGTGCAGGCAAAACATATGCAAAGCATCCGAATTGGAAATGCTGTCACATATAAGATATATGTTTGTCTAATAATTTCTTTCTCTTCTTTGAACCCACAGTACTCTGGCTTTCAACAGTCAGCTGACAAATGTAATGTATGTGGCCACCTGATCATGGACATGGTGAGTGTTATGCTGCTGTAGAGTGACCTTTATACAGCATAGAGTATTTTAGTGTATAATAACTACATATAAATTCAAATGGGAGGGTGGGATCTGCTTTTTTAGAAGGTTTTAAAATCATATAAGTAATAGAGCAGTATATAAAACATCATATTAATAATTTCATGACTTAATTTACTTAGAGAATTTTTCAAAGTTTTATTTGTCATATGTACAGATGTCAGTGACAGTATATACAATGAAAATCTTAGGTGAGGCTTCAGGCAAACTACAGCAATTTAAAATATTACACATTAAACTAAATGGTTAAAAAAAAAACAGAAAGAAGAAAAAAGGAGAAAAAATAAATAATAACAATAATTATAATAATAACAATAGGAAAGTAATAATTATTTACAAGTGTGTGCAGAAGTGTCTGTAAATACTATATATGTATATCAAATTAATTATATGATTATTTACATATATGACATATCAGCATGAGGTTTTAAAAAAAATTTTTTTAATAAACATATGGAAGATGGAGGATAACAAGGAAATATATATATGTTTGGTGAGCTAAAAAAAAAAAAAAAAAAACACCCGCAAAGATACGTAGTTTACATGTAATTTGGAATAGTACTGAGTGCAATAGTATTTAAAATTCTGAGAAAGAATTGTGCAGTTCCAATGTGTTAAACAGTGCAAATATATATAAAATGTAACAAAGTCAACATATCATATGTGGGGGAAAAAAAAGCACACACACACACACACACACACACACACACACACACACACACACACACACACACACACACACACACACACACACACAAAACACAGTTCCACAGAAATGTGATGAGGATGAAATAAATGTATAGATGTGTAAATCAATGTGGATGGAAGTGAATTTCTGACATTGGGTGTAAACAGTAGTGTTCAATAAACCTGAATATTTACAATCAGCGTTACAATGCGCATAAACAAAGTTATTTTTTGGGAATGAATGAGGTTAAACTCAGTGAAGTGTATGCTGAATCAGCTTTAGACACCAATATATATCAGCGTTCTAGATACTCTTGCTTAGTGCGCATGTTTATAGATTTGTAACACAGAGCTTGTTTACAGATCCTGCAGGCCCTGGGCAAGTCCTATCATCCCGGCTGCTTTCGCTGTGTCATCTGTAACGAGAGCCTAGATGGAGTGCCCTTTACTGTGGACACTGAGAACAAGATCTACTGTGTGAAAGACTACCACAGGTGTGTGTGTGTGTGTGTGTGTGTGTGTGTGTGTGTGTACGCAGATGGCTAAAGATCAAAGAAGCATGAAGTGCAGGAAGTCATTGTATATTTCAGCTGTGACTTCAGTGACTCATTTTTGCTGAACAGTCACAGTGTTCTCGGGTGTTCTGACTAGCCTCTTTGCTATCCACATCAAAACAGCATCTTATGAATTCTCTTTTATGACTTGCTATTAGGTGGAGAAGGTGGAGGAGTTCAGGTACCTGGGGTCAACAGTGCAAAGTAATGGAGAGTGTGTTGAGAAGTGAAGAAAAGAGTGCAGGCAGGGTGGAGTGGGTGGAGAAAAGTGGCAGGAGTGATTTGTGGTAGAAAAGTATCTGTGAGAATGAAAGGGAACATTTATAGGACTGTGGTGAGACCTCAGTGTTGTATGGTTTAGAGACAGTGGCATTGAGTAAAAGACTGGAGGTGGAGCTGGAGGTAGCAGAGCTGAAGATGTTGAGGTTTTCGTTGGGATGGACAATGCTGAGGATGGAGCTGCCAGGAAAGAGGAAGGCCAATGAGGAGATTTATGGATGTGGTAAGAGAAGACATTCAGGTAGTTGGTTTGAAAGAGGCAGATGTAGAGGACAGGGGGAGACGAATGATCCGCAGTGGCGACCCCAAAAGGGAGCAGCCGAAAGAAGAAGAAGAAGAAGAAGAAGAAGACTTGCTATTAGCAGGAGGTGTTTAATAAAAGGGTGAGGGTTGAGTTAGGGTCTGTTCAACTACGTCACCTTCTTAGCTTCGTTTTAAAATGTGTGTTTGTGAGTGTGTTTAAGTGATTTTTTGAGGAACAGAATACACACTGGGCCTCAATTATTAAAACTGGGTAGAAACTATTACAGAAGAGGTTTTAGTGCATAAATGAAGTACAAACAATCCTATACATGAAAAGTCTACATCGTCAGAAATCTGCGTTGTTTTATGAATACAATATGCCTTATTTTATCCTTATTTAATTTTCATGAAATTTGCCCTCCTATATGGAGGTCTTGTGATAGTGGGATAATAAGATCTTTCTTTGTAAAATCTAAAAAAGATAAGGGGAAAGAAAAAGATGCTTAGATTCGATGTAAACTAATCAGTTGTTATGTCTAAAAGACGGTTTCAACGTATGCATTTCTATACGAATAACTGGAATGGTCTGATTTTAAAGTCTGATTTATATTTTTGTCACGTTAAAATTGCAGACAATCAGATGGTGGCCATGTGCAAAAAAAATCTAGAAATGGAACGTACCTGGATTTGTGCTGAACTTTATTTTTTTTTAGTAATTCATAAGGCACAGGAACACATGTGCAGCTTGGCACAACACCTTTCTGCCCTCTCCCTCTCTGTCTTACTTTCCATTTCTGTCCTCAGGCCTGGCTACTATATCATTTTTTTCATTTAAATAGTTTCACAAAAAAATGTAGATGATATTGTGATGATTGTGTCACTTGAGAAATGTATCTGTTCCTTTGTCTTTGTTACTGAAATATTTTACTTTGCTCTTATTTAAAGGGTTCTTGCTCCTAAATGTGCAGCATGCAATCAGCCAATTCTGCCCCCTGAGGTAAGTCTCCTCATTTCACACCATTAACCACAGTCAAAATGTTCCTTTTTTTTGCTACAGAGTTACAGTGAACTGGTTACACGAAAATTTCCACAGCACAGTGTGGAATCTGTAGTTCCAGGGTGGGCTCTGTGAGAAGTTGAAAATGTTTGTCTTCAGAGAAAACGGACTTTGGTGTGTTTAATCATTGATCTGCGTTGCCATGCATTTGAAAAACGGAACCTCACAAGACCTGGTGTGCTTTATAGCGCTAGAGCTTTAGAATGGTTTTAATGCATGTGTGATTTTATACCCTACTGATCAAAGCTAGTGCTAGACAGGAGCACCTTCAGTTTTGGAGTTAGACTGTTTTAAATGTGAGAAATGGCCAGCGTTTTGGGCCAGGATTATACTTTAAATGCATATGCAAAATCACTGCTGCGTAAATCCTGAGTTCTTTATGCTCGTCGGTTATGAATAAATGTAATGTAAAAGGGACAGCATGTTGTATTGGTTGTGATGTCTACAACAGAATAAATTAGATGCATGTGTGCACAGACATCTTTGGGTTTTAACACAGAAAGATTTCACTATTAGATTCAATGTTTGGATTTGAAAATACTTTAAGACGTCAGCATTGTGATTCCTAATACTGAATAAATACACATTATAATTATTTAAGTAAGACCTTATTTTGTGTCATTCTTTCTTCACAAGCAATTCTGCAGTGATCTCTGTGCAATGACACACCTACAACTTATGATTTAAATGTTAAATATGATGCATGACATCTCTGCTACTCACATTTAACTCGCTGGAATGCTGTTACTTCCCCAACCAAAAGCAATATACTGTTCTAACAGCTATCTGCTCTGATATAATACTTTAGCAGTTCAAACCAAATGTACCGTTTACACAGTCTCCCAAAATAGCCATGAATAGCTTATATTTGGACTGAGATTATTTGTGTTGGTACACATCAAGAATAAGGCCTTTTTCGCTATGTTCTTCACGCTCAGAGACATGGTGCCATTTCCGTCTGCTCTCTCCATAGAGGTCAGCACTTAAGACATATTTGGTGATTGTCTGTGAGTAATGTTGCTTATGGGGTGAGAACTGAGTCCAAGTGGCAGTTTGTCTGCATTCTGCCTAAATGGAATTTTACTCGAACCTCCACAGTGCTGTTATGGTTTGATTTTGTCCTGTGCAAATAAGAGACTCTTTGGCATATGCAGGCTTTTAATAAAAATAGTGATCAGGTTTGTTATAAATCATGAAGGTACATATTTTGGACAGAATAAACAATTATCCCTTCCACAGTAGCAATGACCATCATCAGAGAAATTGTATGAAAAAAGTTGTAGGCCGATTTATTTTAAGTTTGTGATCTAGCGTACCAGTGTAGATGTATTCATTGCTAGAGGCTCAAAGCACTTTTGTACGTCACTCTGGATAAGGGCGTCTGTTAAATGCCACCAAATGTAAATGTATTTGACAAACATTTTCACTTTTCTGTACTCTCAGGGTTCTGATGAAACCATTCGAGTGGTGTCTATGGATAAAGACTATCATGTAGATTGCTACCACTGTGAGGTGAGTTAAACATCCACAAAAGTCTTATTATTCTGCATTGCCTCCAGCCATAAATATCACCACTATGTCAGCTGTTCATTAACGTCTACATATTTGTACCTTTAGTTTATTTACAGAGATCTTTCGGGTCAGAATAATAAATGTTTATGTACAGCCCTCATACTAAATTGAGTGATTAGCTCATAATTGCACTGATGCTGGCAGTATGTTCAAAAAACCCATCTCACATTCAGCCGTGATGGGCTCAGATCAAGCGCTCTCCAGCTGTGCTAAATTCTGACAAACGACTAATGAGCAAAGAACTCTCGCAATCACCGAGTGAGCTTGCAGTGAAGTGTACTCATCAAGTCCCTTCAGTGTGGTGGCAGAATTAAACATGCTACAAATGTCCTTGGTTATTCATCAACCAGTCCTTTTTTTTCTCTTGTGATTTGTGGATTTGACACAAAAGTGGCCTTTTTTAAGGAATCTATAATTATACTTCTGCAGCTGCGAAAAAAAAGTCAAAAAGTCAGCGAAATCCAGCTTGCATAGGATTTGTTTTTAGGTTCAAATAGTCAAAACCGCTTTGTTAAATAATTTCACTATCGAAATTTTTTTTTTACTTTTATACCTATACTTTATGAGGAAATAATAAGCATATTAATAATAAGCATATTTACAATTACAAGTTTTGTTCTCACTTAATTGATCAGTGATTATCATCTTTTTTTTATTATTTAAAAAAAAAAACAGTGACGTGAGAACGGATTACGCTGATAATCAAAATGCTAACTTCCTATTGTCAGCTTATTATGGTATTGTTTATTTTCCATATTTAGACTCAAGCAATATTGCACAAGAGTGTGGTTATACCAAATATTGCTTTCTAAAGTCATATTTCAGAATGTCATAATCGGAAGAGACAATGTCACTTTCATTTTTGCTGCATATTTCCACAGGTTCTACAATGTGCCTGTGTTTATAGAACATTTACAGAATAAACCAAAAAGCTGATTTTTATATACTGCATATACGCCATCTGGCAGTTTATATTGAAGCTAATGCTCAGTAAAGCACTAATGCTTATTGAAGGCTTAACATTGCTAGCAGACACAATCATTTTGTATCCTAGTTGATGTCCAATCGATGCATCTGCATACCTTATTTGCATTATTGTTTTGGTGGATAAGAGAAGGCAGCCCTGTGGCAACAGGGGAAAATGTCCGCACGGATGATCGGCTGTGGCGCCCCCTAATGGGAGCAGCTGAAAGAAGAAGATGAAGAAGAATTGACATTTTAAAATGATCTTTTTTCCTCTCCTCATTAGCTAGCACACATTGACTTTTACATCCTGTTAAAGGTACTTATAGTAAAATTGGCATCATTGTTTTTACTTTTCATCTTCATCAGATGAGCTTTCATGTTTAAAATCAGAAATTACTTTGCTGTGAAAAGTATTGTTTATCATGTCCAGTGATGACGTAAATAACTCTATTTAGTAACTGTTTCGACTAGGAAGTGGATACAGACAAGTAGACAAGTGGAGTGATTCACACAGCATAGGTATACTGAACACAAGCACTCTTATGTCTTCTCATTCAGTCAAAAAGTGGATTAAAACTAACTGTTGTGTAACAGGTTATAAATGTAGGTGCAGGAGGAGTGTGTTATATATATTGTATATATATTGTATATATATATATATATATATATATATATATATATATATATATATATATATATATATATATATATATATATATACATACATATAATGCTAGAATTTCAGATTATGAATAAAGCTGTCAATAAAACAGCTGCACCTTTCTATGCAGGACTGTAAGATGGAGCTAAATGATGAAGAAGGGCATCGTTGTTATCCACTTGATGGTCGCCTGTTGTGCCACGCATGCCACCTCAAACACATCGAGTCAAGCTGCCCGTCTGTGTGATGAAAAGGAGAATCAGTGGTGGAAATCTGCTGCCCCCTGTGGCTGTCAGGAAAATTACACCAAACCTACAGTTTTGACGTCAGATCAATTGCAGTTGTTGGATTATAGAATAAACATCACTTTACTTCCGTGTCACAGCTCTCTCTCTCTCTCTCTCTCTCTCTCTCTCTCTCTCTCTCTCTCTCTCTGTCTGTATTGTTATAAAGCCTTTTATTTTATTTTACTGTTTTAAAGAGCTGTCTCAAAATAGTCTGATTGATTTCAGTATTATTCTTTTTTTTTTTTTATTCAGTCCCTTGACTAATTTTTTTTTTCTTTTTTTTTTTTTTTACCTACTTTAATTAGATAGTCTAGAGAAAAATTATTTATGGTATGAAAGTGTGACAGAGTGACCATGAATTTATTGTGCATTGATTTTTTTTTTTTCATGTACATGTCTGTTATTTATCTTTACACTCTTGTTGCACAACATCAGCTTATGACAGTAATGTCACACACGTTTGTGTTTAAGACAATGCCAAATTAAATGCGTTATTTCTTATTCAAGTATTTCATTGTTGTGCCATTTTATAATTAATAAAATATCTTGAATTTTTTGTTATTATTCGTTTGAAACTAGCAGTTTCATATTAAATGTGTGCATACTGGAATGCTGTTTGGTGTAGTTTTTCTGTAGAAGCTCTCTCTGGAGCGAATTCAGTCATTTAACCTTGATGTTCACATTGCGTAAGAAACAAAAAGAGAAGTGGTTTATTTTGATGTATTAATATCACTGAGTTTACAAAATAAGTAGATCAGTGCGCCTGATCTGCTGAAGTATGATACCAGCACAGGTGTGAAAGGTCTAAAAGTTATATTTTTTATTAATTGGAGCAAACAAATTTGATTGTAAACAATTGTTTAGTATTAAAGGACCTACTAACTGATACTGTTTGATTTATAGGTATGTAAATTTAAAATTAATATCTTAGCCAACATCATAAAGGAAAATTATTAATTTGTCCTTTGTGTAAATCAGGTTAACACTCCAGGTTTAACTAAGGTTTCTGTAGCTTTTTTTATGCTATATAGCCAAAAGTTTCTGGACATGTAACCATTACACCCATATGTAGATCTTCCCTACACTGTTGTCACAGAATTGAAAGCACAGTTGTATAGGATGCCTTTATGCGCTGTAGCATTACAATTTTCCTTCAATGGAAATTAAGACACCCATAAGAAAGTTCTAACATGTCAAATTCCCTGTGCATAAAGCGAGATCCATGAAGACATAGGTTGCCAAGGTTTAAGGTTAGATAGATAGATAGATAGATAGATAGATAGATAGATAGATAGATAGATAGATAGATAGATAGACAGACAGACAGACAGACAGACAGACAGACAGACAGACAGACAGACAGACAGACAGAAAGAAAGAACTTTATTGTCGTTGCATAGTACAGGTACACAGCAACGAAATGCAGTTTGGCATCTACCAGAAGTGCAAAATGTAGCAGTCGTGCAAAAATGCAGATAAATATATGGCATATTTACAGCAACTGATAAATATGTAAACATATGTAAAGTGAATAAATATAAAGGCAGTAGCAGTGCAGAGATGTGTGGACATCAATTTGGAGTACAGGAATGGTTCTGAGGCTATAGCATTAAAGAGTAATGTGCAGAAGTGAAGGTTAAAAAATTATGCCATTTAAGAATTAGCAGCTAAATAACCAGTCTACTATATATATATAAATATGAAGCATATGTACAGTGAATAAATATAAGTTAGTGCAGGAGGGACAGCACATGTAGGATGTTTTGGTGACAAGGTGAGGGAGGCGAGATTGAGATGGTTTGGACATGTGCAGAGAAGGGACATGAATTATATTGGTAGAAAAATGCTGAAGATGGAGCCACCAGGTAGGAGGAAAAGAGGAAGGCCAAGGAGGAGGTTGATGGATGTGGTGAGGGAAGACATGCAGGTAGTTGGTGTGAAAGAGGCAGATGTAGAGGACAGGGTGGTATGGAGACGGATGATCCGCTGTGGCGACCCCTAATGGGAGCAGCCGAAAGAAGAAGAAGAAGAAGAAGAGTGCAGAAATGTGTGGACAGCGAACACCGAACAGACTGTTTCAATTAATATTCTTTCTCTGAATGAGCACAAATCCCTATAGTTACACTCTATAAAGCCCTTGGAGATGATTTGTTTTAACTATTTAACAGGTAATGGGGCAAAATTTGGAAAGGAATATTCAACATGTACTTAGGGGTGAGAAGGTCATATAGTGCCATATTGTGTATATTGCCCATTACACTATTTTACAAACAAATATATACATAATATATGTTTTAATGATGCAGATATTGTGGGAAAGTGTTTATTTTAACATTAGTAATAGTTTTAGCATGAAAAATTAAATTTAAAAAGTAACCGAGCCAGCCAGGAGTCGAACCTAGAATCTTCTGATCCGTAGTCAGACGCGTTATCCATTGCGCCACTGGCCCGCGTGGATGAACTAAAGAATATAAACCTCACCAAATGTATTTTTTGTTTAGTTTAATGTTTAGTTGCTTAGTTGCGTTGTAAATTGTTTTAATAAGCAAGGCTTTTCGTTTGCAGCAATTATATTGAAAATTATATTAATGTGAAAATGTGTGTGACAAGTTTAATTTGTGTTAAATGTGAAACCAGCGCAAAGGTAATTCATTAAAGTATTTCTCTTTGCAAAACCCTTGAGGTCTTTCTTTAGCCCATTTATAATCCGATATTAATTAACCTCAATTATTTAAAAAAATTAATACCTTCTTGCAGATATTGTACTTTAATATATTTGTTGTCCTGTAGTTTGACTGTCTCGCCTGTAGGAGGAGCTCATCATTTCACACAGAGAGTGTAAAGAGGGCCTGAGGTGAACATTCACACTTCCAAACTTGTATCATATTCAGCGGTTTATTCTGTTTAATTCTCACAAGTGTGCAATAGAAAGAACAAGAGATGTACTAAATAAACAAAAGTACCTTGCATAAATAAAGTCAGTTTTGAATTAGGAATTTCTTTATTTAAAACAAACTCTAGAAGTATACGTACGTGCTGTAAACTACGGAAGTACTAACAGGCCATGCATTGTTTGTTTTTTCCTTTCTCTTTTTTTCTTGTGATCTCGACATAACAAAAGTTGTTTTGTCATGATCACGACTTAATTATCTCGTGATCTTGACAAATATTGTTTCCTCGTGATCAGTACTTAATTTTTCTGTGTTCGGCATAAGAGCAGCATCATTAATGCAATAAAAACGTTATGTTAAGATCACGAGATTGTTCCTTTCTTTCCCCAAGATGATGAATTTAGTGTTTAAATTGTTTTTTTCCCTCTCACTTGTGTTTTGTTTTAAGTTCCAGAGCCTCGAGATTGGCTGGTCCACCCCATACTGTTCCGAATACATGTCTTTCAGTTGTGAGAGCTTCATCCAGGGAGAGCTCTTTACCAGATAACACCACTTTCTTAATAGCCCTGATTACAGGAGCTGAGCCCTTTGTAAACTGGCTCAGCCATCGCTCTGTGCCCACCAAAGAGCTTCCTTCATCAACAGTCAACACGTCATCAACAAGTCCAATCTGTTTTCCAATGTTCGGATCAACTTTCTTCGCACCAGCCAGCAATTTTAAGGCATTTTGACTGCCAATGATTCGGACCAGCCTTGCAGCTCCACCCCATCCAGGCACCAATCCCATGTGTTTATGGACAAACTGGATCACAGCATCAGATGTCATCAACCTGTTAGCAGAAGCACAGGTTTTTAAACAAATATCATCTCTAAGGTAAAGTGCTGACTGGCACACTGTAATCAATTTACCTGAAGTCGCAGGCAGTAGTGAGTTCTGCACCTCCACCCAGCGCCTTTCCTTCAACCAGAGCTACAGAGATGAGGGGCAATCTATACTAACGGATACATGGAAGCTTAGATATATTACATTCAAGTTAAGATATATTACAATGAATAGTACCTGAAAAGTAAAATAAGCCAACCTGAGGAGTCGTGTAAGAGTTGTCTGCATGAACATACACATCCTCATGCCATCCTGGGAGTGAAAAACAAAAAAAAGGAAAATTTCTTTTATTTAGTATTGATTCATAAACCAAGTTTTTGGTCTGATGACTGCTTTGGCAGAGAAAACGAAATCCATTATCTGCAACAATGTCAAAAATCTAAAATTCTACATCTGGATCTACATCTAAATGTGGAACTTCTACACTGGGGAAATTGAAACCTTGGATAAGTGAATCTTTAAAGTGATGTTTTAGCAGTAATAAAAATATCAATGCTCCAAATAAACATTATCAACCAAATACTTTAATACCATGGAACGACTGAACAATCTATCATGGGATTCTGTAAATGATGATTTTTAGATATTGAATAACGAAGACCTGTGGGTTTGATATTGCTCTGACTGCATTTAGGTCGGCTCCAGAGCAGAACATTCCAGCAGCCCCTCGCACAATGAGACCTTTCCCTTCTGTCCAAGACTCCAGCTCACACACACGTTCTTCCAGTTCAACCATCATGCTGCCTGAACAAACAGACAGCATGTCTAAACATTAAATCATTTTAATGAAAAGGCCACTTTTTGAAGTCATGCCACATTATGCACCTGAGAAGGCATTCATCCGTGCTGGATTATTGACCGTCATCACTGCAATGCCTGATTCTTGTTTCTGAAGCTCTATGGATCCCCCTGGAAACAGTTGAAGCTTCTTTCGAATATCCTCCTCCTGAAAGCCATTGGCTTTATAGCTGAATGTCTGCCTATTCTTTGAAAAACATCCCAAAGCACGGTGTGTTTTCTGGAGTAAAGGACGACCAACACCGCACAAAGCCATTTTACTCTTTCTGCAGGTAGATGGAAACCAAAGTCACGTACACAATTTAACTGAAAAATATAACAGACTGCAATGCAACATGTATAAGCTGTGGATATTAACAATAAAGGATTGCATAATAAAATAAGTGTACAACATATTACTTTTGCATATCGTACACTGAAGCGAGAGAAGGAGCTTTTTAGATTTGCAGGCTAGATATGTAAAGATCCTTCTTGTTCTGAATGATGACAGTAATTACATCATGTGTACATTTATTTTGTTAATCTTGCTTAAAGAGCTTGAGTTGTCACAGGAAACTGTTTTTCTTCTGTACAGGTATTTCAGTGACAGCCACAGCCTACAGAATGTAATTTGACTTTACTAATCATTATAAATACATGTTTTTATCAAAAAGACATTAATTATAATAAGCACTTTATGGATTGTTTCTCAGGACCATCACAGAGAACATCTACAGCAGGGTTTCTCTACTTTAGACCTGGACATCTAAAGATCCTGCACATTTTTTTTTTATCTTAACCCAAATGTACCCAACCTTATGAAAGACATAACGAGCTGTAAGGATGTGGATGTGTAAGGAATAATAATTTGGTAAAAATCGAAATATGTGCAAGTCAGTGAATGATCACGACTCATTCGGCTGAGACAATATACTGTTGTACATTCTTTACAATAAACCTGAGACCACACGACAGAAACAGGGGATGTTTTCCTCATCTTTAATTTAATTCAAGACACTTTCTGATGTGAAGATTTAGCCAATTTCCTGTACATCCTATTTTCAAAAGTAGGTAAAGTGCAAGGTTGAGTTATGTTTCAAGTTACACTTAGTAAAAAAAACCCACTTCGCAATCTTTCTAAATATTAAATTAATTCAATTTAATGTACAATTAAAACGTCAGTATTAGAAACAGATCCTTAAAATCTTTTACACAAATGTCGCTAAAAGACAAGTTGTTGTTGGTTCACGAACCTGCAGCGGTACTCCAGCTGAGGTGTCACTTCTAAAGCAACCCCTCGGAACCTAAATGCCGACATGTAGTTCCTTTTTTAAAGTCAGTCAATTACATAGTCGTTATTGTATTTTTAGAGTAATACAATTTGTAATTGAGGTTTTTAAAATGCGTGGCATAAAATATTATGCAAACATTGTGAATAAAGGGAACTAACACCACACAGTCTACTTTGTTGGTAAATTAACCACGATTGGGGTATTTTGTTGTTGTTTATGCTGTTACAGGAGATAGTTACAAGATGAACAAGTCCAGGTAGTTCGCATTTTCCCTGCTTTTTCCTGACTAGTCCAGAACACCTAGACCAGGCAGGCCATTTTACCTGGCAGTTCAGTTAATTTTTTTATTTTATTTTGCATAATTTCGACTTTGAGTTGCAGTAAGGCCACGACCAGGTGAGGCCCTGGGCAGACAGAATCAGATTTACACATACAGTACCACTCACACCACCTTCAGTGATTTTTCTTAGTTTTTCTTATTTTCAACACCGTCTATTAATACTGAAGACATTCAAACAATGAAAGAAAAGGCATGAAATTATGTAGTAAACTAAACACAACCCAGAATAGATTTTAGATTGTCCAAGTGCCTACAGTTTAGCTTTGATGACTGACTTGCACTAAGTGGGCCTATAATTTGTTTTCCAGCTGGACAATAAACCCCAAAACACATCTAGGTAATGTAAGCTATTTGGTCAAAAAGATGAGGGAAGGAAAAGCAGCCAACAAGCACTTAACATCTTTGAGAACTTCTCAAGTTTGTTGGAAAATCGTTCCAGTTCACTACCTCATGGGATTGACTGAGAGAATGTCAAGAGTGTGCAAAGCTGTCATCAATGCAAAAGGTGGAGGAATCGTAACATTTTTGTTTGCTACATAATTCCATATGAGTTCGTATATAGTTTGGATGTCTTCAGTATTAATGTTTAATGTTAAAAATATTACCCCAGATATACCCCATGTCCCTACTCTGCGCATGTCCAAACCATCTCAATTACCTCAACTTGTCTCCAAAACGTCCTACATGCGCAGTCCCTCTAATAAACTTGAAATTACCATCTTTGAAAAATAAATTCCTCACAACGTAAATGGCACATCAGCCAAGTCAATGTGTATTTAGGCTGTTTATTAGACCCCTAGAGATTTTTATCCCAGAGCTTTCTGCCATCAGCACACATTAGGTCCAAGTGAACATTCTTGATAGGACTACTTGTTTTTGTCTCAATGAAGTTTGCTTTTAAAACCATTCATTTCAATTGACCAGTAATACCAGCTGATAAATCTAAGTTGTTGATAATAAATATAACAGTTTGGATTTTAAACTGTGATTTCTGTTAATGTAAAAAAAAGAAAAAAAAAGAAAAAGTGCTTCACAGACTCTACTTTACGAATATCTGGTATGGAGGGTCAATATTTATCCTTTAAGTCAACTAATTTATGTACAGGTTTTTACTGGATTACTGATATTTTCAAGATTCTCTCTGGTACGTCAGTATTAATTCTGACTTGGCATGAGATTCTCCCAACGTGCCATGCGGAAAGAGGAAATCGTGTATGTCTCCACTACAGGAAAGGGACAAATTATTTATATCTCCATTGGGATAGGATTTCGGGCACCAAAACAGTGTCACACCTGCTATTTTTGTCAGAGGGGACCACATTACTGCCCAGGGTAAGGTGTCTGTTAGCTTGTGCTTGGAACTTATTTACTCTTGGCCATTAATCTCCAGACAGACTGACGATATACTAAAGTTGTCTTCTGGGTGTTAATTACAAGCCTCACTGTGGAGTGAGAAGTGTAAACATGGTTCTATCAGCCGTAACACTCATACTAAAATGTCCAAGAACAACAAAAGAAAGTTGTTGTGTTGTATTGGAGTTGTCTTGCCTTAAAAAAAAGCTAATTTTATTTAAAATAATTACTCTGACAGAGAAGTTGTAAAGGTTATAGTTTAATGATATGTTTCACGTCAGGTAAGTAGATAGAGTGAGTTTATAATACATGTCTTATTCATACAATTCAACCATTTTAACGAGAGCCAAAGAAAATGTAACAAATGATTCTTTTGAAATAATCAGCATTTTAAAACATGATAAAAAATCGGAGGCACCTAAACGCATAGGGAGGAATATCATGGCAGTTACACAGAAATCGATCTGTTGGATTCTTAACGCAGCCTTGATATAAATTAAGAACTCAACCGGCGAGACAAATATGCATATACATTGTATGTCCAAAAATTCTGTCACCACCTGACCATCACACCTAAATATGCTTGTTAAACATCCCATTTCAGATTTACATCCCATATTTTCAGACTTTCCATATGATTTTAAAACATGGCGGGAAATTTGTAACTAGTCAGCCAAACTAGCACTGATGAGCTCAGGGAGCGGCGTAAGGCAGGGAGGTCTGGGGTACATCCCACACATCTATTCATCCCATAAGCGTTCAGAGTGGTTGATGGCAAAGCCTTGTGCAAGCCACACAAACCTTGCCAAACCATGTCTTCATGGCTTTATTAACAGGATTACTGTCAGGCCGAACCACGTTTGTGCCTCTTAATTCCAGTGAAGAGAAACTTATCAATGTATGCAGTTGTACATTCGGTACAACTGCATACTTCCACCTTGTGTGGCAACAGGAAGAACCATATATGGGTGTAATGGTCAGGAAAAACATTTGGCTATATAATGTATTTCCTATGCTGAGAATACAGAACATGATTAATACAATGGAACAATAAGTAGGGCTGTATTAAAAAACTTGGATTGGATTAAGAATTGGTATATACAAAGGTAATCAGGAAGAAACACAGAAACTTTGAAGATGTCGTCTCAGCATGTGTTTAACTTTGATTCGACACGTTTGGTTTCATGTTTTTACATGATGACTGTCTCTGTGTGAAATGCAGAGTAGGTGAACGTATTCTGTGAGCTGGAGACGGTGGGCTGCATTGTTGGTGAGGGAGACGTTGAGGATGTTGATGAGGTGGACGAAGAGCGATTAGCCCATCGTGAGGGCAGACGTCTTTTAGCAGGACAAGCTGGTCGAGAGAAACTTTTCTTGGCGGTGACTGTTGATTCTTTGCTTTGCTGTAGAGACAAACATTTTAAAATATCACTTTGTTTTCACAAAGCTCAAACGGTAATGTCAATGTCTTTATGCCTTTATCAACCTCCAGGAGCCTGATGTTCCGGCATTCCTGACCATAACCCGATTACAAAGATAAGCCAAGATAAACAACAAATTTAATCCTAGTCTCTTTATAATGGTTTATTTTCCATTAGTTTGTAAAGTAATCTTTAACAGACATATGTGCAGAGAGCTCTGGTGGCCACATGTAGATAGTTTAGTAATTGCACCACAAGCCTTTCCTTCTGTCTAAAGACAGTTTCCAACTGGGACAAAGATTAAAGGTTTGGATTTAAAACTTAACAGATGAGCCAAATGTTGTGCTACTAGTCTTTAGATTTTAAAGGCTTAACATACCTTATCTTTGTAGCAAAGTGCTGTGTACTCATCTGAACAGACCAGAAATTAATAGCTCTGTGCTTTTGCATTATACAATCTGGAAATATTTTCTAATGGACCTCAGCATCAAGAATTTCAATTGTTTTTTATTTTATTTTAAGGATTTGAGGAAACAGAATGTTTTCTTTTCTGGCACGTTTCAAAATGTTTCCACATGCATAATCCTCACATAGCAGAATAAAAAATAGAGTAATGTAATAATAAAAATACCTTTATTTCTTTTTATTTGTTTCCAGGAAAATAATTCGGTGAGCAAAGGACTTTTGTTTGATTAAGTATACATGAATGTTCACAGCTACTATGCTCGTGGCTCATACAGATAAGTTCTTTTTGAAATTCTTTTTAAAGCTTTCAGTCATTTTGCTTGAGTGGTGTGGCTTCCTTTATTATTCTTAAAGTTATTCTGACTGATTATCTTTATCCTACTAGATGAAAATCAGGAAAGAATTAGGACATTTTTATTCCAGGATGTCCTAGTCAGCAGTTTAATGAGTAAAAAAATTATGGAAATCATCTGCTATGGCTTTCAAGCTCACCAGACCCAACCCAAATAAACACCTACGTTATGGGGGAATTTTGGACTACTGATTTAGTACTCTCCAACACTATCATCAAGACACCACCTGGGAGAATGTCTTTTGAAAGAATAGTGTGCATTTTTACGCTATAGTTTCAGAGGCTTATTTAATCTAGTTTTGGTGGCTCATGGGGGCCTAAGACTGTTTGTTGTATTTTCCTTAAATTTGTCACTCGTGTACCTTTTTCATCAAATGATCTAATTGCACTTGGATGTCCTTTCTGAGCAGATTCCAGTGAACAGTGTTTGTCATGTTTTTGTCTTTAAGGTTGCATACTGACCTTCGCTGTTGCACGTGCTTCTTTGTGAGCTACAGATTGATGGTGAGGAGTGTGCATGACTCTTTCACTGGATCTAGACTGGTGCTGGATCTCGAGCAAATTCAAGAGCTCTGTTAGGTCCACATCCCTTTCTGGATTAGACTGTGATTGCTTGTCTTGCTGGGAATGGCCCATATTTTCATAACTCCTCAAAATTCGTTCTATTGCCCCGTAATTGGACCGGGACTCCAGTGGTCGAGGGTAGGCAGCCAGAGTTGAAGGTTTCCAAGGATTTTCATCTAAAACTCTGGACCTTGTATTAGGCATGTCCTGTTTTGTACGTTCAAGCTTTTTAGGTTTTGTTTGAACTGGATGCTGACTTAAAGTGGGAGAATTCACTTTATTGAACTTTTCAGTTGGGTGTTTTAGCTCTGATGGGCTCAAATCTAAATCTGATTGAATGGTTCTCAAGCTTTTATTAAACTGAGAGATGGACGGTCGGTTGACTTCTGTATGCGATAGCAGGCCTGTAAAGTTGGAGTCCTTGTGTTTCACTGTTAAATTATCTGATAGACCAGATGTTACCTTTTTGACTTTAACATCCTGTTGTGGAGTTGAGGGGCCAGAACCAGAATCCTTTGTCAATACTTGAGGAGCAACATGTTCATACTTGTTAATGGAATACTGTGTAGTAAGATCCGGTGGCACGTTTGCGAGATTGTCCTTAGTGGTACTGTCACATGTATAGTGCACATCTTTGGAGATATTGTCCAGATCACACTTAAAACCCATGCCTGCCTGAAAAAGGATGCGGTTAAACTCAGCTGTTTTCCGTTCTAGCATTTCATTTCTCTGTGGGACAGAGGTGTTGATGGAAGGAGAGGTTATGTCTGTAGGCGTCAGGAAGTCAGCAGCCACACCTTTGAGTGTTGAGTGCATGAGATGAAGTCCTTCGTTCAAGTTTTGTTTACTGTCTGCATCTATTTGGTTCTGGCTGCACTCGGCCTCAGCAGATATTATGTTAACTTCTGAAAGACATTTTTGGATAGGCACATATGTGGATGACTTGCTGCTGCCAAACCTGCTTCCATCACAGGACCACCGGCTCTGGCAGCATATGATATTGCACTTGGAATCTTGAGGCATTGGGCCAGGCACAATCCCAGAGTCTGTCAGAATCTTTCCCTCGTTTTCTTGTAGCATTGCCTCAAATCTTCGCACGATAGAGGGGCTGTTGCATTTCCTGTGAATACAAGGACTTCGACATGTTTTGCGCACCAGTGGCTCAGGGGCACTAGACGGTGTGTCTGTAGCCGAGGGACTCTTAATGTACCAAGATGTGCTTCTGAATGGAATAGGAGGGACATCTCTTCTCTTCACAGGTAGTTTAGTGTCGCTTTCAGCCTTGGTTGAATTATTTTTAACGTCGTCCCAGTTAATCTCTTTCTGCTTCTCCAGGGAATGAAGATCTTTGCACCACTCATTTAAGTCTGTGTCATCTGGTTCCAACATCTCAACATCTCCTGCAAAGAACATTGACTCAGTCTGGCTTCTGTAGTAATAAACACAGAAAATACATATAATTAACCAGGAATGTGTCTGGAACATTTCTAAAGTGTGTAGAATTACTAGTGATATTACCTTTTGACAGCAGACTTCTTCCTAATTTCATCCTGGTAGCTGCAAAGCTCCTCACTAACTCTGGCTATTTCTTTAAGAGCCTATGGCAGATGATATATATTTTATCCGGGTGAGAAGGAATAATAAAATATGAGCAAATTACTTATAGAATTTTAACCAAATAATCTAATTATTACCCATTTTTAATTCAAGAAAACTCACAGCATTAAGAGCCATTGTGCTCTTCTTTTTATCATTTGCACAGTTGAAGTCCATATTCTGAAACCCTCGCCCCGTTCCTTCATCAGAAGAAGGCTTGTTTACAAGACACCTATGAAGCATATCTTCTATGTCTGTGGTGTTAATGGCCTCGAGTTCGACATTCTCATACTTCCTGGAGCCGCTCTGCTTTGATCGCTCGCTTTGAACGATATAGTGCTGGGCATTGGGTTCATTGCCATTATGACTGGAGTCAGTGCTGTTATGCCTGCGCAGGTTAAGAGGCTCAGAGTAACTGCTGCTGTGGACCTCTGAGGAGTCAGTCAGAGTGGATAGAGTGCTGCCAGAATGTGTACTAAACCTTATGGCAGTGGTTTGTGCACCGCTGTTTGGTCCAAAAGCACCTTCCTGTCGATGAGCCTTCACTTCTTTGTACAGCTGAAATGACATGCAGTAAATTCACTTGAAGGCTTAACAATACCTCAGGATTGCCACTTCAATAAACAATATTAAATTACTGTTTTACTATTCATTCGTTCCTTTGTTGGCTTTAATTTTGTATTTAAGAGGCCAAAAGACTTCCATTTTATCCAAAGCAGATTTTTCTGCTGGTTTAGCTCCCAACCCAGCTCTTTTATTTCATTAAAATGAATAATCTCTTCTTCAAAGTGTATTAAATGTAAATGCATTCCTTAGATCCCCCCCTGTGGTTCTGTAATTCAACACCCTCCCCATTATTATTACCACCCACTAAAAGCTCCTGACTGCGGAAGAGCTTGTTTACTAAGTATGATAAGTCTGAGAAATAACAAAGATAAAAATAAGTTGCGAAACAGCCTCCTGGTAATAACTAGCGTTTCTTATGTTTTATGTATCTATAACTTTTTTGCTCAAAGGCTACAATTTCATGTTCTCTCTAATGGATCACTTGATTGCATTTTTAATCATTTGACAAAAGCTTTGGCGCACAAAATCCTTAGATATACTACTTTCACTTTAAGCATCCTGTTTTAAGCTCTGCAATAAGGCATGTAATTACTAGCCTAGGAAAATAAATAGGAACTGATCCCGGTCTGTATTATTTTGAAGACCTTTGGGACATGGTAACTTGTCTCCTTGGCTTGGTTTTCATCTGTAGACTCACCTCCTCAATCTTGTGCTGCATGTCCCTGAGCTGACTCTCCCACTCCTTCCTCTCCAAGTCAAATCGCTCCAAAAGCTCGGATTTCTCCCTCACCCAGTCTCTCTCGCTGTGCTCCAGCCGGCAGCGCAGGTCCATTGCTGCAGTATGGGTGTCTGCCAAAAGCCTCCGCTCTTCCTCTCTTTCCCTCCTTACTGTGTCCCCAGTCTCACTACTCACTGTTCTTTTGGCCTCCAACTAGAGAGAGAGAGAGAGAGAGAGAGAGAGAGAGAGAGAGAGAGAGAGAGAGAGAGAGAGAGAGAGAGAGCGTGCAAAAGAGAGTCAGACACATGATGAGGGCCACAGGAAAATAATGGCATGCAGAGGATTTTTACAAAAAAAAAAGAATAAAGGACAGAGGAAGTAGAGGGGGTTTAGGAGAACAGGAAGAGTCTGGGTGGCTAGCTGACATGCCCATTGGATATAATACTGTAAAATATGTCCTTACACCCACCTCACTAAAGACCTATCATTAAGCTTTGGAATACACGAGTGTATAGGTGCTGAAAGATTCCATATGCCATGAAAAGGCCACCAGGTCATGATAGCACTTATGATCTGTTTATGACATGACATTTATTTCCACTTCAAAAGTAATGTGTACACCCAGGACATATGTACCTGCAAAGATTCGGTTTACAGCTTGCAGGATTTTCTCCAACTGAATGCATTTAAAGAAAAATGCTGTGGCCTTTTGAAGTCTCATGTTTCCTTTCCCAGTGGTTGTTAGGTGCCATGGCAGAAGCATGATCTGGAGTGGATGTTTGGCAGTTCAGCTGACTTTGGATAGTGACTTTTGATAAAAAAAAATGTTGGTGTGCCTTCCTTTTTTTTTTTTTTTACCACATTTACAAAACCCATAAATGTGTTTGAATACCAAGCAGCCAATTACATTTTACTCCAACACTATTGTTAATACCAGAACACATTCCACATGCTAGGAGGAAAGACAGGCGTAAATTTACACCCAGTTCTTTGTCCTTGAGCTGGCAATAAAAATAAATAGTGGCAAAGCACCAGGGTGGCACGGAAGAATTGTGGTCGGTCCTTGATGTATTTTAAGTCCTTCAGGATTTCTGTGATTTGATGGAAAGCACCAATAAATTTTACTCTGTTTTTAATCAAAAATGACCTGTATTAAGGGCCTTTTAGGTCATAATGGTATTATGTACATCATTTAATAAAATTGCTCATTGTAATCAGGCCAGAAATCTAGTGAAGATCTAGTAAAAAGGGCTATACCATTAAGGCCTTTTTCAGTAAACAGACATAAACTGTTTAAAGACATTGCTCTATCTCTCCAAGGTTAGAATAAACCAATTGTTCTTTACACACAGAAATCTTCGCTTTTAATAATTTTCTACAGCTTTTCATTATATATGCATAAATCAATTGTAGATCAACAGATAAACCCAGCCTAGTAAATAGTTACAAATATGCATTTATTGGATATTATAATAATATTCACAGCATAAAGGCTGAAACGATATACTTTAGAAATGTACAAAACCTACACTGTTGTCATAAATGGGCTATTTCGAATTTAATTCTAAACTTACACAAATACCATGGAAATATGTGGCTGTGTCTCTTGTAGTACTATTTATCCTAAGCATGTGTCCATGGCAGATGTTTAAAGGGGCCTGGTTCTATGACGTGCTTTATATATACATTTGACCTGCTCCTAAAATGGAAACCCTTCATTCTGTTGAAGAATCCTGTCTCTCTCTCTTTCCAACACTTTGTTCACCCAGAAATCCTAAATGTTATGCAGTACTTGTTCTTTATAAAAGCTGGTGATTGTTGAAGGTTTTTTTTTTATTATTATTATTGCAGTGAGGAATTTCCTAAGCATCATTAAACAAATAGCTTTTAATAAATGGTAATTTGTCTTTATTGCTTCTCAGTAGTTCATGCTTTGTGACAGAAAAAACACTTCATCAGTATACGGTACCTTTACTCATTATTTCCTTTTTCCACATTTTTCATTTGGATCCCTTTATTTTTTTTTTTTAAGTTGCCTGGTAAATCCACCATTGGCCCCAAAACACAAACAATGCCTAAAAATAGCACAGCGTTGCAAAACAACAAAACCAAATTCAACCATGGCCTGTATAAACTACAAACCCTAAGTTTAAAAAATATGGACAGCGCAGTTGCGTACATTCCCCTAGGTGGATTGGGTCTGAGTATTTACAAACCAAGAGCATGTGAAACACTGCACTGATCGTCTTCTACCATGTGATCCGCCTTGAAGGAAACAGTCGGCTCCTTTAAAGTTCAGTATAAAGTATAATTATTGCTGTGGCTATGTGACTAAAGCTCTGTCTCTGGGTAGGAGTGTCACCAAGGCAGTCCTCTATAAATAGGCATCTAGACCAATGCTTTAGCATCTCACATTCCTAAGGGTGGGGCTGCAGGGACACACAGAGTTCACCACCTCCATTTAAAAAAAATATGCAAATAAATATACTGACAAAAACATAACCATGAATGCTTGGTAAACCTGGGGCGTCCTCAGTGGCCACAGTCTAAGCTGTGGTAGGATGTGGAAGACGGTGAAAACAGCATTTATACTTTCATTTGACCCCTCCCTAAAAATCTATTCTCAATGCCAACAATACTTTAGTGCATGCCACCAAATTGCTGTTTTTCACATTTTCTTAGGGACAGCAAGTGTAACAGTGGTATTGTAAATAAAATGATTGGCTGGTGAAATGATAAAACCTGTTAAATATTCCAGACCTTAAAAACTGTTTTCATAAAGATGCATTCTTTATCTGCTTGGAATAATTTGTCCTATTTGAAGGACCGCTTGCACTATAGTAGAATGTCTGGTGTTTTTATATGAAGTGGATTATGGTTAAGTTTGCTAAAACTTAAATATATGCATTCTTGTGTGTGTGGTGTTGTTGTTTTTTTCCATAGATATAGTGAATATAGCCTTAATTCCATTCATTTGCCTTAATATTGTAGAGGGATTTAGAAAGAGCTATGAGTCAATCAAGCTATGGAATTTCAGCTGACCAGTTCTTAGCTAATCAGGTGGTTTCTGAACAGTATTTAATCATATTAAATCACCCCCCCCCCTCCTGCTTTAAACACACTTTGTTGGATGCTGTATAAAACACTCAAGTTAGGAATCACACCAACATTTGGCATATTTTATTCCCACAAATGACAAAGCTAAGCTTTTAGATAAGCTTTTAAAGAATTTTGGCTGCAGGTTTGCAAAACCGTTCCAAATCAAGCTCAATATGACTACTCAGAGTAATATGCAAATGATATGCCAGGACATCCTAGCTAAGGTGTATCCACCCCTCCAGAATTCCACAGTGTTACTCCTCTCCATCTTCTCTACCCTAAAGAGAACTCTGCACTACTGTATTAGGAGAACATAGCAATGACTCACTCGAGGGGTAATGCATAAACCACCAGAGGGGATTATAACTGCTCTGACTCCAGATGATAAATACACGTCTGGACTGTGTCTTTATAAGGGTGTCAGAAACAAAAGGGAGAGTTCTGTGAGAAAGGAGCCGTTCAATATGGGATGATGATTTAATAAATGCAGTGTCATAGACGAAGAGACAGTGTATTTATTTTCAATTGCATCACTGCCTGCATCTTTCATTTAGTATAAATCCAGGCTAAGTTCAAAATGTTTTTTTTTTTTTTTTAAGTGTGGGAACACACATCTCAAGATCTTGCATTGAAAAAGTCACTTATAATGAATGGACCAGCCAGGTAGACAATAATTTAAGTGTCGACTCATCATAAATTTGTGATGATTTGTGATCCCAGTGTTATTTTTTTTATTATATTTGTGTTGTTTGGGGTAGTGTGTGCCATACAATCTATGCTAGGCTATGCAATCCCCTATAAGCTCAGTGTGTGCATTATTAGCATATTAAATTATAATAATTGGGCATAAATCCCAGGAAATCATGCTGGGATATATTGAAATCTCGAGCTGCTGTCAAATAATAAACTCTCCACTGTTGGCATGCTGGTGGGTTTTGGCAGAACTTAGTCTGGGGTGAATGCTTGAGTGAGGCATTGTGACTTCTCAGCCACAAAATCGTTACAGATTTACATGTAACCCACAAACACTAACCTGTGCAATTCTGCATTTCAGCTCTGCCCTTTCCAGCTCCCATGCGCCCTGGTCCTTGGTGTACTGCAACTGAAGTTCGTTGCGTTTACTCTCTTCCTTTTTCACCTCAGACTGCACTTCCTCCAACAACGTCTTCAGATCCAGCAATATCCGTCTGTTCTCTCCGCCCTGCAAATAGCAACAAAGCTTAAAACAAGCATTCAGCAGATCAGACAGCGTGCTGCTCTACTGCAACCGATTCCCGAATTACTTGCACGTCTGCCACTTCTCTCAAAAGTATTTCCTTCTCCTTCATCCAGGCGTCTTTGTCCTGACCGTGTCGCTTCCTGAGTTCCTCAAATCGCTTTCTGAGTCGCAAGTGTTGGCTCTGCAGATCTCCAAAGCCGGACTGCTCGGTAAACTGTTCTACAGAAGCAGTAGAGGTCACTCCACGTGGTGGACTCCGGCTGCGTTTCCTGTTCACTTCCCTCTCCAGCATGGAGCATGGCACAAATTCCCAGCCGTGCGCCTTACACATGTAGCTACCGCCTCCGGCTGCACTGTAAAACCCTGAGCCGCTTCCGAGCGCATTCCACATCTCTCTCAACCACTTTAATCCCGCACACGAGACTTTTGGAGAAGGGAAATACTGCCTCTGCAGTCAATCATTTGATCGTGTGAGAGGAACCCAAACCTGCCATGTTCCTGTGCGCGCGCGCTCCGGGCGCATTTGCTCTTTCCATGTCAGCGCGAGCGACAGGGTCAAGCTGTCATAGTCTACCGACACACCCACATCCATCTTTTTACTAGCGCGCATTTCCCACTGCCTTTACTTAGCCCACCTTCTGGTGTTAGTTTTCACCCTTCTCCTTCTAGCATGCCGATTAGAAGAAGCACAACATACCCTGATGTAAGAGTCTGGGGTTTATATTTACTCCCGGTAGCTACCCAAGTCACCTCCCTGACCCAAACGAGTAAATATCATTAGAGTAAATATATAAATATATATAGATCTATTGTTAAACACCAGTAAAGACTGTAATATTGGAATTCCACACATGCATGTTTGTTTCCTTGCTTTATTTTCTTTTTTTCTTTACAGTCGTCACTTTTTGTTTACGGCTGCACAGCTTTAGTTCTCGAAAACAAAGCATGATGTTGTCTTCTTACCTTAAGCCATTCTGCACTGGTTTAAAGGCTGGAGATCGCTGCTGAATGATCATAACAGATGCATCTGTGGAAAGCGTATTTTTCCGCTATGAATAGTTGGCGAGTTTGTGCGCATCTCTTTCCCACACAGCTGCTAAGAAGGGCCCATGACGCCAGTTTCCAGAGGCAGTCTCGAAACACACACACTCCTCCTTCACAATACATCTCCATTGTAACTTACTACAACCCCACCCCCAAAAAGTCTTTTTTTTCCAAATTTTTTTTTTACTATTTAGATAAATAGTGTTTTTTTTCCCCCTGCACTTTAAATCAGCTCCATAATTTCTATTTAATCTTCACCTGGGTTTAATGAAGAACATTTTAAAGTTCTTTCATATTCTTGGGTTTGCACATGAGGACTAAGCTTTTTGAAATCAGCTCATTTTTTCAGCTCACAAAGGTGTTCATTTCCTGGGATTGTGGGTTTTAACAGCACCCGATGCCATCAATCTCCATAACAGACCACCAACCGCAAAACAGACACATAGCATCGATAATCTAACACCATATTTTACTGTGGTTCTGGATGCCTTTCCTTATATGCAAGCCCCTTTTCTGTGCCAAACCTGCAGATGGTGTGCAAGACCAAAGTGGTAGATTGTCATCTTATCTGACCTCAACATACATTTGCAATTGTAGTCTCGACTGGAGCAGTCTGTGGGTTGCGCTCAGGAATCATGTTTGTGCTTTTTGTGCTTGACCATTCCAAGTAGCTCAAGCGTTAGTTAAATTGTGCAATTTCCTTTGTCTCCCGACAAAGAGACTTTGTCTTTGTCTTCCACAGTTCTTCACTGTGATCATGGAACTTTTCATCTGTTACATACTTTAAAAGGATATAGTTCATAATGTAATACTGTACAACAGAGATAGGAAGTAGTGAAGTACAAATATTTGGTAACTGTACTTAATGATCTATAATGATCTATAACTAAATATTTTTGGGGGAAGTGGTAGCTCACTGGTTAAAATGGTGGACATCTGATTAGAATGTTGAGTTTAAATCCCAGCTCCACTAAGTCACCACTGCTGAGCCTATGAGAAAGGACCTTACCATCAACTGTTCATTTGTATAAACAAGATCACTATAAGTTACTCCAGATAAGAGGGTATGATGTATACATGTATCTTGCCAAAGACATTTACTAACAGAGGCGGCTGTAAAGTGAAAAGATTTCATAATGTTTCTCACTGTATTTCTTATATTTAATGTATTTAACATCAATTAAAGTAAGAAAAATAATAATATTACTTATTGTCTCAATGCTATTTGTTGACAATGATAATTTGTAGAACATTTTTTCACTTACCACCTGAATAGATTGAAGTAAAGATGCAAAGCTGGTGTCACTGCAGGTTGAAACTGTGTTGAATTTGGCTGAGAAACTGTAATCCATGAGTAAAATGGTGGAAAACCTCCTGTACCTTGTATAACCTTAATGACAATGCCAAAATCAATTGAAAACTGCAACAAAACAAACAAACAAACAAACAAAAACAGTATGGCTGCTAAAAAAGAAGGAGGGGTTTTACAAAACAAAGAAAAGGGTGAAAAGAAAAACCAATTTGAATATAGTGGCATATGACAGAGATGAGAATAAAACAAGAATAAGGATAAGCAAAATGATGGGCTGAAACATCTGGATGACAGGAAGAGAAATGAAAAGCAAAGAGGTCAATGAAATAAGGCACAGACAGAGCAAATGTGAGAAAAAAACACCGAACATTAATCGTCAAATTGTATTTGTGTGAATCAGGTCATAAGATATGAGAAAACAGCATGTTAAAATTCTGCATAATCATCATCATTATCATAATTTTAAAATCTACTCGTACTTATTGCATGAATTGTAAAAGTGCAAGAAAAGCTACACTGAAATATAAAGTAATAGTGATTGTTAAACACAAGCTATTCTGAAACAATGTGTTTGTGTAGACATACCGAGAGAGGCTCTTCGGTTTCACGATCTTCGGGTTTTGGAACATCTAAACGATCAATAAAACTTTGGAGCTCCTTCCTGAAGGTTTTCATCTGCGCATTAATGCGATACAGAAGCTCATGCTCACGTATCCGGCTTCCATCATCATCCTCATCCATTCGGCCGAACAGCTCACCGTTTGTCACATAGACTCGTGCTTCTGCGATTATGGTGCTTGTATCAGCGATCAGTCTGTCGATGGTCCGGCTCAGACGTTCGGCCTCCATGCGTATATCAATCATCTGCTGCCGGTCCTTGAGACTTCGGGATAAAAAACGGCTATCTGGAGAATACAGAGATCGAGTGGGAGTGAGGCATCTAATATTGCGTACTTCCTCAGAGTCACTCTCTCCTCCAACAGGGCCCTCGCGCTTGCGATGCGGCGGGAGACGTGAAGAGTCATCATCACTCTCTCTGCGGCCTCCATCGCTTTCAGCATCGCTGTCTCGAGGGCTGGGCCGGATGCCTAAGTGTGAAGCCAGGTCATAGCGCTGCATGTTGGACAGCAGTATACGATTTTCATACTGCAGCTGCATCACTTTTCCACTAAGCTCATTAATCTGTAGCCTAGCAGCTTTTAGCTCTTCCTGCAGAGCCTCAGTTTTGGACCCGTCCACTCCAGCACCACCATGACGAGATCCCTCATGTGAGCCTGCCTTATACTTGAGCTTGTTTAGTTCCACTGTCACCTTCTTGTTTTGCTCTTCCATGTCGGCCAGGTTGCGGCGCAGAAACTCAGCCTCATCCTCCACCAGCTGCAGTTGCTGACGCATCTCGGATATCACCTCACTTTGTTCCCTTGTTGAGGGATCTGCTGTGCCTCCTCCCAGCTCGTCTCCTCGCAGGTCATCAAGCTCTGCCTTCAATCCACGGTTCTCCACCTCCAGCTCCACAATCTTGCGGCCTAAGATGTTGGCCTCCTCCTCTACCAGGCGGAGACGCAGCTTCAGCTCAGACTCACGTGTGGTAGGAGGCCCACCAGCCTCACCCTTAGGTAGAGGGCTGTCAACATCACCATAGAAGGAGCGATACTTTTGTAGCTCCTGCTCCAATCGGTCCTTCTCTTTGTCAATCTTTGCCATCTTCTTTCTCATCAGCACAGCTTCTTCTTTTATGAGGGACAACTGGCATTTTAGGTCATCATTTTCCTCCTATAAAGACCATTTTGAAAGAAACAAATTCTCTGCATATGACAATATTTCCTTTTTTTCAATTATTCACTTCAAAAAGCCACATTGAACATTGAAATTAGAGCTCAGCTCCTCCAATCCTATTCTGTAATTAACATCTTTTTTTTACCACCAGATGATCACACCAATAGGTTCATCCCAAAAATCTAGCCACAAAGTGTGGCCACATGAGGCTCATGATTGTACAGGATGACGTGATATGCCTATAGCATTAACATTTCTCTTTAGTAGAACTAAGATGTCCAAACATGTTCCAAGCAAGCTCCAGGAAAACATGATTTGCCAAGGTTGGTGTAGAAGCCCTAAACTTAACCTCACTGAAACTTAAACTCAAACTTCCACTGAAACTGAAAATCTTTGGAAAATTTGTGAAAAAGCTTTTTCTGTAAACCTTGTTAACAGCGAAAGAATAAAAAATTTAAAGGGATGTAATAAAGTAATAAAGTGATAAATAGCACCCGAGTTTGCCATATAATCATAAAGCTCAAGACCAAAGTGAAAACAAATCTTTGCCTAAACCAAAATGCTTCCTGAATAATATTTATTATAAAATGTTCTTTAATGATGATCCAATTATATCCAAATGATCCAATTATAGTAAATGATTTGCATGTTCTTATAACATTCAACATTAAATACATTTTCCTTGTTTGTACCTCTGTCGGTGTCTGTGGAGTCTTCCTTTCTGATTTCTGTCCATCCTTGCCTCTTCGTTTCAGAGATGCCTGATAAAAGTATTGATTAAACATTTGAGAGATAAACCTTAATTCTGTGCTAATTAACGTATATACTAAAAACATTTAGGTTCTTTGACTTAACTGTACATTTGTATTATTTTGAGTTTGGGTTGCTAATCTCCTCACCTCTTTAGCTTTCTCTAGCTCAAGCTGTAAAGCTTGCTTAGTCACCTCCACTTCAATTAGCTTCTGCCTCAGTCGTTCATTCTCCTCCTCTGTTTTTGCCCTTTTCTCTTCGACATTTTCGAGTTCATTATGCAGTCTCACTGACACATCCTTTGCCACCTGTATACAGGAAAATAAGGTTTGGAGTTAAGTGTCTCAATGGATGAAATTATTTGGATGAGACATTTAGATGTCCAGACAGATATTTTTATGTATTTCAAGTTTATATACAGTATATATATATATATATATATATATATATGCCATTAAACATAGTAAAATCATGACATGTAATAGTTCTGATATTGGGTTAGTTTTTGGTATATACAGTGGAATGCCATTCCCCACGTTGCATAAATATGGTATGGATGATCCCCTACCATGTTTCATTTCATTTATTGTTTTATATCTATACATTTTTAACTTATGCCCATTGCCAATAGTCTGACTAAAACACCTTACACATTGAACTGATTTATTGATTATTTTAACACTCAATACTCAACACAAATAATAATTGCTTATATTTTAATAAAATATAAACAAGAAATGGTGAAACTGGTTAAATTAATTTGTGATTAGATTAACTTTTAGATGAAAAATTAAAAGATATACTCATCAATGAACAGCTCACAATAAAAAATCTAATGTATATTTTTTTTATAATCATTCAATCGTATGTTTAATTCTCTCTGTCATCACCACTGTACCTTTAAATCTTGTTCTAGACTCCGCACTAACTCCCCGTCGATCTCCCCGGTCTCTGCGTAGCGCAAACGCTTCCGTTCCGCCTTCCGCACGCGGTACTGGAGGATCCTGCAGTTCTTATTGGCCCGCACGAGCTCGCGCCGCATGTCCTGCAACTGGCACGCGTCTTCCTCGTAAAACGTGTCTCTCATCTCCTCCATTTCCACCCGCATTTCTTCGATTTCATGCTTTAGCACAACAAACACAACACAAGCAATCACAGCCCCCCTGCATCCAAAGCAACGCTATATCTTTATCCGTGTGCCATCATTACTGGTTGGTGGCGATCATCCAGACCTACCTTTAGATTATCGTTCTCATCATTCAGTCTCTCGATTTCATCTCGTAAATCTCGTTCGACATGAGAGTCGCTAGGCCTAAGGGGCGCCTCCGGTGAGAGCTCCATGCCGTTGCCCGGCGAGCTGGCCGCCTTGGCGTGCAAGGCCCCTTCTTTCTTCAAGCTCTTGTTCATGTGGAACTGTATTAACTCAGACTGTAGGCACCCTTCTCTCCAGAAACCAGGCCCGCATCCCACTGTGTTGTTAGCTCCTTGTTTGGAGTAGCTCCCGGCCCCGTCTTTGGCTTTCTGATTCTTTGCTTTGCTTTGGGACGATTTCGAAGAGCTCGGCTGATCGGACACTACACGGTCACCCTTTATAGGAGGGTCGTCCGCGTCTTCCGTAGAGCTATGGCGCTCCTCGATCTTCTTGGCCTTCTCCGAACGTCTGATGGTGGGACTTTCAGCACCGCTTGGGTGGACAGCGGCTGCTCCTTTCGTCGCCGGTCTGTCTTTCCCCGCGCTGGAGGCCACAGGGGAACTGCTCCGGCTGTTCTTACCGCCTTGTTTGGCTGAAGCGGGTTTGGCTGAAGCGCTTTTCGAGGGCGTTTTCGCTGAAGCGTCTTTAAATCTAGCCGGCGAGGGCGCGCGCTGCTGCTGCTGCTGCTGTTGCTGCTTCACGGTACTATTGTCTGCCTGGCGCGGATCGGCAGCGCCGCCAGCGGCGGAATTCATGGCGTCGTGTGCTAGGGATCAGACGTCGCCCATCGTCCATTACCGTTAACTGCCCGTGGAAATAAACGAAAAAAAACATCTGTAACGATCTGTAATATTCACCGCGACTGATACGCCGCCGTGTGCACTGAGCCCCCTGTGTCGCCCATATAAAGCTCACTAATGTAGCATAAACCTTATTAAGCCATAAGAACAAACACTATAACGACTCTCAATGACAATTCCGGCAAATAACAAGCATATTCTAAGGAGAGAAAAAAAAAAAAAAAACACGCTGATGATCGCACTCATGTCAAACCTTGTCGTTTAAGTCGACAGCTAGTCATTAGAGAATCACAGACTATTTTTTGTGCATGGACTTAATGACATGAAGTAACGTAGTGTCTTATTTGGTTACAAACATATCTTCATTAGGTTTCATAAACAATAGACTGTTCAGCAGGCAACTGTAGCATCTTGGTCAAACCCACCCCCCACCCCATTCAGGAAATAAGATTCAGGTTGAATAATGAATTATAAATAGCCTGGCCTGACATACATTATATGTTTTTCTTTAGAACTACTTAGCATTATTTTGGATAATACATGCTATATTATACTCTAACGTGAACGAGCCTATTGTCGAGTGGTTTTGTTAAACAGACCAGTGATTTTGCATTCAAATGGTTTCATGCTATTCTACAAACCGGTTAGGCCTTTGTAAAGTGTCTGGCTTTGTTTATAACCTTTACAAGGTGACTCTTTATAAAAAGAACAATAAAGATCAATAGATATGATCAGCTTTACCTGTTAAAGATTTTGTAAACGGAATTGCCCCCTTTCCTTCTCCATCCTTGCACATAGTTTCAGAAGAAACCCCCTTACCGTTTCAGCATCATGTGTTGTCCAGTAGTGATGCACGGTGTAGAGGAGAGATGCACACCGTCCTGAGATGCAGGACCACCAGTGAACATAGACCGGAAAAAGACGGACAGTGATGTCACCACAGGGCGGGGTCTTATCCGAGAGCCGAGTTGCATTTTCCCGTCTTCATTCACGTTCAGTGTAGCTTTATTGTAGTGTAAACACTTTGTGCGATATATAAGAGCTTCCTGATGCAATATATTGGATGTAAAGGGGAAATAAAAGAATGAAACAGGATCTGACTGGACTTATCAGCTGGGTAGTGGATGTATAACCAGGCATGAGCAGCAAATTGAGTGTATTAGTGGAGAAAAGATCACTTTCTGCTTCTGCCTAGCAACAGTGATGTCAGATCTTCAAAAAAAAACTTTGCTTAGATGCTTGACATAGATTACATAATCCTAAAAAGGGTGAAAAACTGCAAGATATGGCCAAAAGTTCGTGAACACCACAATCACACCAACCTTCATTTGCTCTTCTTATAATACTAATCTTCTGTATTCCACTAGATTTTAGTGTGGCGATTTTGTGCTCACTCAGCTACAGGAAGATTAGTTCAAGCACAGATCATCCCAAAGGTTTTCAGTGGGGTTGAGGTCCGGACTCTGAGATCAGGCCAGAATTCTGCTGCAACAACCTTGGCAAACCTTTTTTTTTTTCATAGATCTTGCTTTGTGCACAGTGGAAGTGTCAAGATGGATTATGTTTAGACCACATAGTTCAAATGAACTGAAATTATAATGAAATATTTACAATTATGAGCTTTTATTTTGGGTAGGAAAAAAAACACATGGGTGCGATGGTCAGTTATCCATATACTGTATGTTTACACAATTCCTGTTAGTTATCTCTGTGCTGTCTGTAACCCATTTCTCTTAAAGAATAATTTTATCCAATGTCCTTGCAATAGAAAATATATAAATGCATTGCTTTTGAAGAATTGAAGAATGAATAAATTAAGAATTTTCTACAATATTTTGAGGAAAACAGCAGATTTTTCACCTGTTTCTGGTAAAGAAGAGGCCACAGTGAATTGTGAATCAGATGTGTGACGCTCAATGATCAATTCGGATGTGAATGTTTATTTCTGTATAAAGCCATGCACAAGTCTTTTATATTATAGCCATAATTAGTACTACCATAATATATGAAATATCATCAGTCATGCTTGGTAATAATTTGACACCAAACTCATATCTTCTACTATCAAACTAACATGCATTTTCTAGCTTCATTAAAAAGTAGCACTTAGGTGGCAGAGCAGCATGGAGGCGCCCCAAATGATTGCTCGCCTGAGCAGAAGGGGGAGGAGAGAAACTGTGTACCGTTGCCATAGAAATCTATTACTGTTCTGACCAGGAGGAGGAGGAAGAGAGGCTGGGCTCTGCTTGGTCTTTAGGGACCCTCATCATCTGTGATTGATGGAGAGAAAAGGAGCGGGTGGGACCCCAATGAGCAGCTGGTGTGTTGGTGTGCAGTTACCTTCTGGCAGTTCATAAAGGGTCAAAAATGAATGAGGAAGGATCTTGTGAAGCATGATAAGCAGCGTGGGGTAATTATATGCACTATGTAATAAAACGATGTAGGTAAATGTACAGCAGGGAAAATATTTTATGAAGACTGGAATATGACGGTTTTGACACTTCTGATGATATAAAAGAAAATATTCTCAGGTATAATGAGGTTCCACATGACGGCATAACGTCCTGAAAGGAACTGAGCTGTGGAGAACAATGAAAACTATCAATTACTATATGTTTGGAGCTGCAACAAATCATAAATGCAATGGCCATGTAAATGTTCTTGTGCTGGCAAAGTTGTTAGTTTCGGGGCATGCATATTGCATAAGATGGCCTGGCAATTTGAAAAGAAGTAATGAGTGACAAAGGATACAAAAATATATTTTTTGTCATTCACTCTGTCTGTAATCACATTTTGATTTGACACTTTTTCAACCTTTATGAATGTATTCATTATAAAATGCTTCCTAATGCTAGTATTTAAAAGGAAGTATAAGACTTTTAAACAGAGGAGTACCTTCATGATAGCCATTTTATTTTTAAAAGCACAATGTACAAAACTGCACAGCATATACAACATAAAAACACATATTTAAGAAGACAAAACACAACAGCATTGCATTTTTTGGGATAATTACTTAAAATGATGAGACGCTGCTTTATAAGACCTTGTTAAAGTACAGCTGAATATTAACCCCTAACCCTGATGGCAATGGTAGACTTCAGAGAGTATTTTCATTGACATGTGTTGTATTTATGGACAAAGTCTGCTTATAGTTTAAAGTCAAAAACGTTTTTTCCTTTTACACTTTTATGGAAAAGGCAATATTACAGGAGCTAGGCATCACACACTGTAGCTGCTGTTAAGGTTCGTTTGAGGGGGGAAAAAAGATGACACTTTTGATAGCAAAGTAATACTTTTTAAAATAAATGAATATAAAAATACAGAAAACATGAAAAGCATTGGTTGATGTTAAAACTGCTAGCTATATAAAGCAGGGTTTATCCCTGATCATGATGACTTTCATTCATAAATAATATCTAAAAGCCTGTATAGAATGAAGCCGGAGCTGTATTAGAGAACAGAGAAAGCTAAATTGAGCGGAAGAGGAAAAAAAAAAAAAAAAAAAAAAGCTCAGTCCAGATATTTTCAAGGCATTAGTTATGATCCAAAGTAAAAAGCAGAGATGTTTTTTTTTTTTTTTTACTCAAGAATGTAGTGAGTGGCATGTAAACGTGCTAAAATCCAGTCCCGAAATCTAACGCATGACATTTGGAGGTATAAGGACATTAAACGCAGACACACAGAGGAAGATACTGATTATTAAAAATCATTTAAATAATAATAATATGCTTCGATTCAGATATCAGGCTTTCTTGATCATGAATATTCTGTTCTCATTACAGTGTGTCTTATGCATCAAATCAGCAAAAACAAAACCCACATCTGTAAAAAGAAGGACCAAAATTTTGTTCTGGGCAAATTATTCAAATCACAACCACCCTGACTGATGGTGGCAAACCCCAGAAAGTTCAGTAAACCTTTAAGCTTCCTTCAAACAGGCATATCCTCATCTCAGGCATCCCACAAAAAGTACTGGCTCCTAACAATTGTCCCATCTCTTCCATCCTTTCTCATATCTGCCTGTTTTTGATTTTCTTCACTTCATCTGCTCTAGTCACGCTTTGCCCTGCCTTTCCTCTTTCTCCTCCCATTTTCTGCCACCACAGGCTTTTCCACCATCTTGCCACTCACTCCATTACTGACTGCCATTCCATTAGGAGCTCCATTAAACAGTGCCTTGGCTGACTTGGGCTGACCTTCACGACGTGGCTGGCCACGATATGTCTGGTAGTAGAAGTTCCCAAAGAGGACAATGAAGGTGATGGCATAACCAATCAGACACCAGTGCATCCATTTAGGGAAGGGGCAGTCAGTGTAGAGCGAAAGAGCAGTGTGACCAATCGTGACGTGAAACTGGATCTGAGGACGTGAGGAAAAAAGTGTAAAGAGACTGTAAAATAATCACAGCACAATCATATAAAAATGAGAATACCATTTGGATAATTGTCAGGTACTTCTTCCACCACAAGTATTTCTGGATTTTTGGCCCACAGGCAGCCAACCCATAATAAAGATACATCAGGACATGGATTGCAGCATTCATATGAGCACCAAAGAAGGCTGTAAGAGAGGAAAAACAAACCATTTTTTATTCATACTGATGTTCATCACATGCAGCACAGACTTTATCTTTATATTCATTGTTGCATTAAACATGCTAACACCACAGTTCTGCTGAAGACACAGCTCTGTTAAACCAAACTGTTTTAATGTTTTTTTTTTTTTAGGAATGCACTATTTAAATTAGTACTCGTTCACGTAACAATAAAGTAGAGCAAATGCTTGGATTATTTCAAAATTGTCTTGTTATTAAAGACAAAAAAAATGAAGAAAAATATATTTGTCACTATGGTGGGGTTTTCTGTTGGGAGATGTTCATTTAATGTGTATGTAAGGTGTCTACAATATTAGTCTTTATAACAGTCACTTTTTTTCACAATGGGGAAAGTCTTCAGGACAGTTCTCCGTCATACAAGCTGTATGTTGTCTTGGTAATAAAAACAACAACAAAAACTAAACACTATCTGTTATAGTGTTGTATAATGTAACTAAGTTGGTTCATGTATTTTCATAACATTAAATTAACAGTAGCTATTAGTGTTTTAATTTTGATAAATTGCTAAAGTGACATGCTGTTATAGGAAAATGACATCACACGACTCCGTCATTGTTGTTCAGCACGCCGAGCCATGTTTTATAATAGCAGTTCTTAACTGTCATGATTTTACGAAATACTTACACTGTCCACCAGCAACCCACTTGATGCCAATCCACCACAGAGTGAACATGGTGCAGTGGTGATAAACATGCAAAAAGGTGACGTGGTTGAACTTCTTACGAAGGATAAAAAAAACTGTGTCTAGGTATTCAACTCCCTTTGACACAAAGTACCACCACAGAGCAGCTGCAACCTGTATAGGAAGAGATACAACATTGAGTAAAAGAGAATATGGTACAATGTAGTGAGCACCTAATTGCCATTTGTTTTATTTAATTGTGATTTTTTGTTATCGATGAGTAATTTCATCAATTGCATGAAATGTATTATGGTTCTTTTTTTACTTTTCAAAAAAAACACTAATAATTAAATTATGTGTAGAACCATGAAATAACTTGTAGTATTTTTTAATAATTTATGTATGTTATGTATGTTTCCTGTCAAGATTAAAATAGGTTAAGACAAAGATACATAAGCCAATACCATGACCTTTGGCATATGCAAGCAGGGTAATCTTGGTGCTGGCATTGAAATTGAGCTCACTCTCTTACAAACCCGCTTTGAGTCCTTGGCTAAATAAAAGGGAAGGATCAGGTTGCTGAGTGTCTACATCGTGTTCGTTTTCTATGGGCTGGTACAGTCATGGTCTTGGTCATAGAAACACTGCAGTTAATCATATCCGAGCCCCTCTCGAGGAACACACTCACCCTGACTTCATTAGGGTCATCAGAGTAGTCCACCGGCTGGCAGAGGTAGCTGTAATTCGCTGCCCTTGCTGCAAGGAAGAGCTGCAATCAAACAACAAATAACAGCTATTATATAGATGCCTTCGATTAAATATGTGGATGAATGACAAAGCTGAAAAGACAAGAATTTGTATGTCACCTCTAAATTTAAGATTCATTATTAATAATTTCTGACGCACCTCTTTGAAGATGAAAAAGTTTAGGATGACCATGCTGAAGTTGTACACAATAAGAGTCTTCCTAAGCTGGAAAGCCTCTCTGTTCTGCATGAACTTAGGCCCCAGCCAGAGAAAGAGAAGGTATGAAGAGCTGATGGCCAGCGTGGGAAGAGGCGAGTCCATTAGAGGCCATTTCTCCACACGCTTGTCTGGAACAATTTGAAGATAAGCAAGTATTTAAAATTTGATTCAATACTATTCCCCAAGCAAGAACATCTAGCCTTAACGATTAAAGTGCTGTCAGTCATCAAGTGATGGGACAGTGACAGTAAAAATAGTTACATTTGATCTATTTCACAAATTGGGGCTTCTCTGAAAGAAAAGCAGGAAAATCAAGTTGGATGGGAAGCCTATTTCATTGTCATTGACAAATACTTGCAAATGCAAATTGATGCCTATCTGCAAATGCTCAAAATGTATCTGATGCAACGAACGTTTTGTGTAGTTTGTAATGCATAAATGTGTAGTTCCTGCTTTCAGTAAGGAATTTTTATTCAGTGTGGTTCAGACAAAAAGCTTCACTGTCACAGACTGCACTGTTTTACACTCATACATTTTGCACAAAAGCATTTAACCAATAATAACAGTTAGTAAAACACTACTGACTGACTATTATCTGACATTAATGTTTAATATATATTGATATCTTGTAGCATTTCTGACTGGCATTTTGGTTGTGACGAAATGTTGACATTAGTTGTAGTTTTATCCGATATCCATGCTCCCAAGGATATAATGTATCACAGGCAATGCACCATATGGCGTTATGAAGAATATCGGGGAAAATGTACCTACCTGCAATGGTAAGGCTCCATTTGTAGAATTCGATAGTGTCGTTGACAAAATGTGTTACAATATCCATCTTTGCAGGATCTAGGTCCTAGTAGTCCTTCAGTGAATAAAATGGGACATTGTAAAAATGTGAATAAATACAAATATATAGGAGTAACATAGCCAGTCTAAACTGCACTCATTCATTGAGTGGTGTATGTCGGTGAAGAACATGTTCTCCGTCACTCACACTGTACAAAGAAATCAGATTACAATCATTCAGATATGTGCTCTTATGTTAAAACTATCTTGAGTTAATAGATTTTTAAAAAATGTTAAGGTCTACAAATAATGTACATAATAATCTATTTTTGCAGCCATACACTTTCTTTATTTCGTCAATTCTTTCTTGCAGTAAAACCAAGGTTTTTCGGGCTTCGTTTTAAAAAAACACCCAATTAATTCAAAACAACAAAGTTGCATTGCAGGATTAGCGATATACAGAGCAAATCTGAGGCAACATGCTAGAGGCAAGCGTTCGAAGGCAATTATGGAACTTGTCAGGCATAATAATGGATCCCACCCTTTTGTGTGCGATGCTGAAAGTAAAAATTTCAATAATTTCATTGGATTTGTGTTTTGATTTGTCAGTTGAATAACATATACTAATATTTCTTAAAAAACATTGCTTTTGGAGTTTCCAGCAAACACAGATGTCAGCACAAACCTATGCATTAGGGACTAAACAATCCAATATGTTTTTTTCTGAAGTGAGTGTCAGACCCCTGGCTATATGTTGCCTAAATGCAGCCATTAGAAACCCAGTGCATTCATTTCTAGTCCATCAACAGAATGTGTCAGCAACCACTGAATACTAAGATACAGTATATTTGACTGACAACTGCTCTTTAACATATGGACACTTAAAAACACACCTACGGTTAGTGAATTTGTGGTTAGGAACATAAATAAATGAAGAGAACACAATTCTATAAAATGCTAACAACCAAATAAAAATAAGATATATACATACAGAAATACCTTAGATCCCCAGTGACATTTATTTGCCATTTATTTGCATATTTAGGTAATGAATTAATTATATTGAACTGTTAAAAAAAACATGTATTAATCTAAAATATATAATCCCACAGTCTAGCTATAATCTCTTTTCTATTTAGACATTTCTCCACTGATTGGGTTTTGGGCACAAAAGCATCAGCCTGCACCATATCAGAACTCCACCTTACTCAATATATAAAATATTAATACTTTGTAGATTAAATATTTCAGGCAGCATATGAATGATTTGACATTTGTATTTGTAAGGATATATATTTATGCAGCAGGATGCGATTTGCCGCAAATTGAGGCCAAAACTGAAAAAAATAGCCATTTTGTAATCCGGGGACACGTGATCTTCCCCAAATCCCATTATCTTTCACTGTATCCCAATAAACGGCAAATAAAATAATAATACAATAAACATTTATGCAATTCTTTATGTAGTTATTTGTCTATATAATTCCCCGACATCTCTCTTTTTCCAGTTTGATCCAGATGAGGACCATGCGCAAAGCAGCACCAGTCTAGAGCAGAGGCACCAAATGGCGATGAAGCACCTGCCCATGCACAGGATCAGGATCAGGATCAGGATCAGGATGAGGATCAGCACTGATACAAAGGCCGTATTTCACATATGCACACACCCTAGAGTTATAATAAACACTCTGACTGGGCGAAACCGTAAACTGATACAGCCTTAATTTGTCGTTTCCCCTGGCTCGGTTATAACTGTGTAACTAAACCGGGTACTGCGTATACTGCATTATAACTAGCAAATGCATGAACTATTGTTGGCTATTTAAACAGACCATAAATGTGCAATAATTATCGGATATTATTCTTACCGTACTGGCTTTATAATCGCTCCTATTGACATTCAGCGCAAGGTCATGCGACACAAATGCGTTTTGCTGCCAAGGATCCAATAGTGATAAAACAAGAAAAAGTGATACAAAAATAAAAAATAAAGAAGATCAGCAGCAAACCTGGGTGTATGTACAGAGCATCCTACATGGACATTTACACCAGCGCGTTTGTGGCTGCTGCTCTTCTCCCGACGCTCCTGGTTAGTGTAGAGTAGAACTGCGCATGCGCCACGGCGAATTCGAAGAGCTTGAGGTTCACTGGGTCTGATCTGAGATCAGCTTCAGCTTCTCAGATCACAAGCCCAGTTATTGTAAGAATGAAGCAGTGATCAGTTATTAACATCGAACACGCCAGGAGCTCAGGCTATAGAAAACAGTGTAGTCTATATTGTAAGGGTATTAAAGTGACACTATGTAACTATAAACAGAAGAACAGGTTGGATGAGCTTGTAAAACTCCTGGTGGACAGATGGCCGGTGGTGTAGATGTACATCAGCAGGTGTCACCAGTCCACATTCAGATCCCTCCACCTCTCACACCACCTTTCACCCCAATTACTGGGGCAGAGTGCAATCAATGCAAGATACATACTTTACATACAGTGCAATCAGAAAGTATTCAGACCCTTCACTTTTTTCATTTCGTTATGTTGCAGCCTGATACTACAATCGTTTAAATGGATTTTTAAATCTCCAATCATTAATCTAAACTCAGTAACCCGTAATTAAGAGAATCTTCTTAAGAAGATCTCACAGCTGAGAATTTTTAAAACAAGCCATGAGGTCAAAGTAAGTGCCTGCAAAACTCAGAGACAGTATGTTGCAAAGCACAGATCAGAGGAAGGCTATAAAAAAAATCTTCAAAATAAAACAAGATTTTGCAAAACCAGGACTCTTCAAGAAGCTGGTCACTCAGCCAAACTGCAATCAGGTGAGAAGGGCCTTAGTTAAAGAGGTGAACAAGAACTCGATGGTCCTTCTGACTGAGCTCTAGAGATTGTGTGTGGTGATGTTACCAAGTTCCAGAAGGACAATCAAGGACAACCAGCTGGCTTTCATGGGTTTTGCACCAAGTAGAGGCCTTCATCTAGCCACTCTAATCCCAGATCTGGTTTTAGAGTGTCCAGATGTAATCTCCATCCAATGACCTGGGCTTATTGTGGCTTAATGGAAGCCTCTACTTGGTGCAAAAGCCATGGGAGCCTGCTGAAGGACTCTCATACTGTGTGGAACAAGATTCTCTACTTTGATGTAATGTGCAATAATATGCATATTATAGTATTGTTATACATATATGATTTCATAATTTATTTCATTATTACATGAAGAATGAAATGTAACTGAAATCACTATTTAAACGATAGATGGGAAAAACTGCAATTGAAACAAGTGTGGGGAAATTGGTATAGGTGGAAACGATAATAATTTAAAATATGTGGAAATCAATAGCGAATATATAAAAATAATAATTGTTATAAATAAAGTTTTTATTGTTTCTGTGCGGCCTTGGTATCAAATTAACCTCGGCGTGGTGTCTGTGGTTGGAGGCCCAGCTTCAGCTGATGGTCCAAGACTTGCAGAAAACCTGGTGGAGATGCGTCACACCCCCAGTCTACAGGCCTTACTGTATAAATGTGTTCTTTTGTATTCTTTGTGCTTTTGGTATCAAAATTAATTTTATAGCAATTCTGGTAGGCACATTGTCGAATTGAGTATTTTTTACGGCCATTAGACCTGGCAACCCGGGGAGCAACAATGACGTCATTTCCGGGTTGGAGAAACAACAGAAGGCAAAATGGAAGGAAACAGTGTTGATGAGTTGGATGCTCGGCTCCAGGCGCTGGAGAAGCGTGTGTACGGTGACTGTGGACGGAGCAGTAAACCAGTTAAGGTAATGTGGTTTCGCAGAATGGTGAAAATGAAGAAATTTGATGGAAGACATGTTTTGTGGTTAGCAGTCACTGGCTAGCTGCATGGCCGCCGCTAGCCGTTAAGCAGGACATGACTAGTCCTAGTGAACCGCTCCGGGTTGGATGTTAGGAACAACTGGGGGAAATGGACATGCTGTATAACACTGTCTTTTCTGCAACATTACATTTCCCCCAACAAATAAGTCACTGATTCCAACCGGATTAAATGGATGAGATTCACAGGGCCGTCCTGCTCTTAGTACGGGCGTGGCACAGCTGCATTTCTGAACATAAATGTAAAGGAGGGTTAAAGTGCTGCATGTTGAGCTCCATATGATCATAACATAGATTATTGAAGATTGCAATATAGACAATAAAATATATAACAAACTAGTTTTATAGTGTAAAGCACCTTTATGAACATGTACAATAATTTGTCTTCACTCTTTTAAAAGTAACAGTGGGTTGTGCAGCAAAGTGGAATGAGGTGTAATGATCAGGAGTCTAAAAGAAAAAATAAAGAAATGTGCTTCATTCTTGTCACATGTAAATTACATCACGGTGAAATTATTGCTTTGCATATCCCAGCAATGTTAGGACACTGGGATTAGAGCGTAGGGTTAGACATGATACTGAGCCCCTGGAGCACAAAGGGTTATGGGGCAATGAGTGTGGCAGCTTGACAGTACTGAGGCTTGAACCCCCAATTTTCCGGTCTGTAACTCAGAGCCTTTACCACTGAGCTACCACCTCCCAAAGATCACATCTGTGTATTTGGTGAACTTGGCCATAACCATTGTCTTTTATTTATTTTGTATTTTTTTCACTTGTTCAGTGTGTTGAATCTTTGGCAAGGATAAACGCTGCTCTAGCAAACACAGCAAACAAAAGAGAACGAGTGAAGATTCTTCACAAGAAAAGTAAGCAACGACCATTTTTTTGACATTCATACATCCCAAAAAATACGTCTACTGAAACACATTTGCACGTTTTCCGTTCTCTGTTTTTTTCCCCAGTTGAAGATCTACTGAAGTATATAGATCCACAATTCACAGATTACATTGCAGTGCCAGATGCAATGAAACTGGAGATTATTTTAGCAGGTCAGTGATCTCTTTTATTTTGACAAATTTATGTTGATTTGTGTTGCGTTATTGTTGGAGTGGCACATCCGTCTGCTGAACGTTGGGTTAGTTTGTTCTCGTACAAACTCAGACTGCTGCTGTCATTTATACCACCATCATCATCGTCATTATTAAATAATGAACAAATAAATCATTCCAGTTGATAGTTTGTTGCCAGCTGTAATTACCTATATATCATCTGGAGTTCTTTCGTAGGTTATAAAGATGATTGACTTTGCCCTCAGTCCACTTGACCTACTGTGCATATTTTAAATATCAATTTGGAGATTTTATGTAATTCTCCTTCAAGAACTGCATTATTGCATAGTCATGCTTTCTTTTACTTTTATTATAGAGGAGGACTTCCTGCGCTCCCAGGCTGCCTTGCTGGAGCAAATGAACAGCCTACAGCCTCTACTGGATAGTCCACATATTAAAGGTACAAGGAGTTTTACTGTCTTTTGGGCTTGGTAATGGAACTGAAAATTAGTAATAAAGCATATGTTATGTGCCATCAACTTGGATGTTGAATAAATATAAAAAATAAAAACAAATAAATGTTCTGCTCAGTTGCCTTTATGCACTGAAAATGAGGAGAATAACACTATCATCCTATTTATATTTTAATTTCTTCAGATTTGCTGGGCATCGTATGCTGAGTCCAGTTTATATCACATGATTCATTTCTAAAATGGTACTTTTGTACTAATGCATTTGAAGCTATAGATAGGGTATATTTACATCTATAGATAGGGTATATTCAAAGCTATAGATAGGGTATATTTACATCTATAGATAGGGTATATTCAAAGCTATAGATAGGGTATATTTACATCTATAGATAGGGTATATTCAAAGCTATAGATAGGGTATATTTACATCTATAGATAGGGTATATTCAAAGCTATAGATAGGGTATATTTACATCTATAGATAGGGTATATTTACATCTATAGATAGGGTATATTCAAAGCTATAGATAGGGTATAGATCTAAAGCTGCCCTATTTGTTATTGTCTAATTTTACATACAATGTATTTATTACTATCTACAAAATCATATTTATAATATATAATTTTACATGATGTTAATTTTAAAATCTCTCTCTCTGATGTGTGACAACCACACAGCTGTTCCAGAGCTTTCTACCAAAGTCCAACGACTTTCTCAAATTCACATCAGCCAGCAGGTAAAACATGGGTTGTTTTTACATTTTGTCTGGACAGCAAGCTGCGAAGTCTTGAATGCTGTTGATCTGATTGTTTGTCTGCACTTATATGTGCACCTCCATCCCTATGGTACAACAGCTAATAAATCTGATCGAGTAAACCAATCACGTCTTTCTTTAGGGAAATGCATGCATGACTTTACAGGTGCCCATGATTGACTAGTATGATGATTGATAGGAGTGTGCCACCCGTTTCTTCACTGACTTCACTTGCGATCCCCAGACTATAGGGTGAACACTTTAGAGCTTTGAAACTGGCTGTTGATGAGTAATCGTGGTTGGCTGTTTGCACTATCAATCAAACAGACACTAGCCATGAAAGTACCAGACTCACTAGAGAACTGGCTTGTGAGACTTGGGGATACTCCGTTTTGTATTTTGTTATTATTAATTGCACACGACATGTCCATAGCCATTTTTAGAGAAACCTTAAACCATTTTTTTTTAGCCTGAATAAACACACTATCCTTTTTACACCGCTGATTTTATTATTTTATAGTACAATATAATGTCCTATTCATTTCTTGGTCATCGTTAGCCTCCTTTTAAAAATACAGCATACAGTAATATATTCCTTTATCGGAAACATGAATGTTTTTACATTAATTGTGATTGTACTTTATAGGACCAAAGTGAAGAGCTGTCTGCAGATGTGAAAAGGCTGTTTGAAGAATACAACAAAATGGTATCCTTTATTACAAAAAGGATCTCTGTGTTAATGTTACGGTTGTTAATAACACATGGTCTTAATATGAAAAGGAGCTTTCATTGTGTTTGGTTCACTGTCCTCATACAGTACTCATGTGATCAGTGTGCCTTAGATTTAAACTACTCGTTTATGTTGGAGATATTAAGCCTGAATGTGTAGACACTTCCTTAACACATGCCCAGATGTTTCTGTTGTCTAAACAATTTACCCAGTGGGATGAAAACCTGAAGAAGCTGGAAGCACCCAAACAAGTCCAGATAACGGATTAGTGAAATAATACTTCATTTCTGAACATAAATTAATCATCTTTTTTTTCTTCCATGTTTTGTTGTAAATATGTTTCCTACAAGCTTATGGTGACTTTGCCACTGTTCCATATAGTTTTCAAAAATAAATGGCACTCAGAACATTTAGTCAGTGATTTACTCTTCATTATTGGCTTAAGTAACAAAGAATAAATATGATACCATTGTGTGTTGTGTAGAGTCTTATTTATTATTTTCAACTTGTGTGTTTTAATAAATTACCCCAAACGGCTAATATGAAATGCTGTATAAGTATGATTAAATATCTGGTGTTAAAAGTTGTGTGAAACTTTTTTTTCACATCTTTATATGAGTCAAATGTCCTTGTATGGAGAAACTCCTTTTATCTGATATGTATGTTCGTGGCAACCTCCAGAAAGAGAGTTTCTTTATTTTGATTTTTATTGGATGCATATGAAGAAAACTTTAAGTATTTCTGCTGCTTTTCTTCTCATGTGATTACAGTTGCTTTATTAGACTATAATGCTAATAATTCACTTGTTTAAATGATAATGTTGTGCAGTACAAAATATATATTTTGGATTTCAAAATATACTCTAGCTATCTGACACTAGCTCGGTCAGCTTCTTTCAAATACTTCTTATTAACATATGCATCTGGAGCAACAACCTACTGAAATTTGGGCTGTTTGTGTTGCATGAATACACCGTGTTGTTTGTCATTACAATGAATTAATTTCTTATTTAACTTTAATAATAAAACCGTACTGAGCCAAGTCTCCTAAAAAGTAAAATGCTGTGTGGTCCAGTGTGTTCACAATAAAGCATTACAAGAAACATATAGCATGAATGAATATTTATGGATTCACATAGATTAAATGGGTAAACATGCTGAATAACAGTTATAATTTGTCTTTTAGGATCTTTTGCAGTGGCAATGCTGCTGGACTGAAGATGCTTATTTAGATTTTTTTAATGATTATTTTGGCAGAAAAAAGGATCAAAGTTTGCATCCATCCATTCATCAGGTTTCCTTAGGTTACTGTGCAATAAACAATTTACTGTGAAGACTGTGAAGAAGTCTGGCTTAAATTGATTATCTGGCTGATAAGGGTTTTAAAAACGTGTGTGTGTGTATATATATATATATATAAATTTCCAGCCCATAAACAATTTACACTTCTAAATATTGACTAAACTCGCCCATTATCCAAGTTTTTGTGCTTTTGTAATGAATCTAATGTAAGATTGATTAATGTAATATACAGCAAAAACAGCTCAGTGTGGTGTAATGAATGTGGTGATATTTCTGTCTTCTGTGCCTCTAGGTGTCATTCAGGATGAAAATCAAAACGTCAATAAATAAAAAAATTTAGAAAGTTTCAAACTATTTGTAAAAGATTGCACTCTGGTAGCTTTATTTCTGAGACTGTAGGGTCATTTGCAGAAGTGGGAAGTAATGAAGTACAAATACTTCGTAACTGTACTTAAGTAGAGTTTTCTGGTATCTACTTCACTTTTAACTTTCACTCATTACATTTTTACACAAATATCTGGACTTTCTACTTCTTACATTTTAAAACCAGGCTTGTTACTTTAGTTTTTATTTGGTGAATATCTTTTCTTCTCGTTGAGCACCATTTTCAGCCCATCAACCTGTTTCTTGTCATTGTGTGACTTTTCCAATATACCACTGGTGTATCTTTCCTGGCTCTTAAAAACTAGTCTAGGAAGTTAACAACAAGCAAGGCAGAAGACAACAAGAAGTCTGGGGTAACCGTGGAATCTCATTTTAAAAATCTCAAATTATTTTGTATGAATATGATGTGAGGTCCAGTTACCAACATGACACTAAAACATGTATAGTATAGTCTGGTTTTTATCTTTTTACCAGTCTTTTAAATCATGAGTATCTGTACTTTCACTTAAGTGAAGGATGTGTATACTTTTGCCACCTCTGATCATTTCCAATTGTGTCAGATCTGCAATCTTGAATCAGCTCTAAACATTAGGAGCAGCAGGCCATCTCATATTGCAAAAAAAAAAAAAAAAAAATTATAATAATAAAATAAATAAATAAAGACTACACGTTTGCATATTCCTATTGACTCTTGCACCTATTTTACAGGACTCTAGGTGGCAGCAAAGAATTGCTTGGAGGCGGAGCTTCTGAATACAAACTGACCAATCAGGACGCAGAGCTGGGCAGGGTGGCGATTTTGAAACTCGGACAAAACACTTCTGTTTTCGTCCATGGACTAAATGATAAGATTTAATATTGTGTAGACGATATAAATACAGTTTTTGGTAAAGGTCTCCGGTATAATCGACGGTAAGTTATATAGACCAGTGTTTATCGCTGTTATTGTTGTTTTGTCTGTGTTCGCTAATGCTAGTTTTTAACGTTATTGCCTGCTAGCTAGCTTAGCTTCCATGCTAGCTGGAGTTGTCGTGTCACTGTGCTGCTAGCCTGCTCTCTGTTTTCACTTAGATTGATTGTTACAGCTTTGTTCCATTATAAATGTTTTATTCGTGGACCAAATACAGAAAATACTGTATGATTGAGTATGTATAGGATTGAGTACTAAGATAATAGTGTAAATTGTGTAGTTAAAAAAAAAAGCAAAGCGTGACTAGCTGGGTACTTTCCACAGTGCACACACGCCCTCTTTATTTAGAGCCAAATGATGTATACATATAAATTAGAGTCCTTGGTACGGATCAACAGGAAGCTTGATGTTTATTATGTTCTTGGTGTCAGTGCTGGACTTTATATAGCTGTAGTGAAAGCTGTCTGTGGTTTGGGGGTCTGTTTTTAGGGATGGATGAAGAGGAGAACACTGACCGGAAGTTGCAGATTGCCATGCTGTGTCAGAAGCTGGAGAAGATCAAGAGATATTATAACGATGGTAAAATGAATTTCCAAACATGATGTCTGATTGTTAGACCATTTTGTTTTCTCTGTAACATATAGTTTGACACTGACTTGTTTCCTTTCCTCCAGATGACACTGACAACATTAACCAGATCATCAGTTCCAATTCCCCAGACACATGCCTTACCTTTTTGTCTAATCTTGAAAAGAAAGGCAACCCCCAGTCCGATCCTACGCTCTTGTCCAAATTAATGGACTGCTACACTCGAGTTTTCTCGAGCATGCCACTAGGAAAACACAGCCAGAATTTAAGCTATGCAAGGATGCTGGTCAGATTTGCAGAACTTAAAGCGTAAGTTTTACAACATGATGTTTTTGTTTTGTTTATATAGATGCACACATGTACAGCTATCATCTGAATACACATTTCTTCTTTTTTCAACAGTATCCAGGATGTCAATGATGCACGGGATAGTTTTGACATAGCAAGATCCCACTGTAAGGATTTTGCCTTTGTCCATATCGCATATGCTCAGTTTGAGCTTTTGCAAGGTAAGGAGATAAAGATTGCTGGCTCTGATTTATTTTTTTTTCTACTGAGGATTAAATCATTCCTACTTAGCAGTACCCCTCAAACTGTAGATAAATATATGCGAAATTAATGAAACTGCTTGCATTTCTGAATATTTTGAAAACTATTAATGTGAAGACAATAACAACAACAATGATGTTAGCTGTGGTCTGCGCATTTTAAATCTGAGGGCAAATTGTTTTTCTTTGCTATATAAATACATCAGCCATTGCATGCTTTAAAATTGTTTTAATCTAATTTAGTCGATTTATTCCATTATTTATATACATGTAACATCTTTTTTCCTTCTCATAACCAACAGGTGATGGAAAGAAAAGTGCCTTGATTCTTCAGCAGGCTATTGAAATGGGAGCTAAACCGTGGGAATCTCTGGAAGCTGCAGTGCAAAATTTAAAACTGGGTAAATGTCTGCTTCTTTCCCAAGAAGATAAAGAGAATTTTGCAGGTTGGTTTTCAAGTTGTTTATTTTTCTTTGCTCTGTGTTTGTGTGTGTTTTTGAAATAGTTTTAAATATTGACCCAAAATATTATGAGTAATGACAATGTTACTTTATGTTCAGTGACTGAAGATCTACAAGAACCAATAAAGAGCAACTTATTGTCAAAAGTTGATTCCAGGCAATCTGATGTATCAGGTGACTTTCAGCTGGCCAGAGGTTTTTCTCTGGGGTAGGAGACCAATTCACATTATTTATTAACGTATGCAAAAATGCAAGATGTTAAATTAATGTATACTAATATAACATATATACTATGCGTATATGTAATGCTATTACTGTTGCATGTAATTATAGATCAGATCAGAAGAACAGCCCCCCCGATGACCCCATGCCAATCTGGAGGTCCGGATCACAACGCAAAAGAACGATTGCAATGGTAGATTTGAAATTGCTCATGTTTTTAAATTAGAGCTTGATTATGCAGGTGACGCTTACCATTAAGCCTTTTCTCTGTAGCCTGGGAGGATTCCAATGGTCCCTCTGTCTATTCCTGAAAATGAAAACATTGACAGTGTTTATAAGCCCGAGGCTCCCAGCTACGGCAGCAGTTTGTCTAGGTGAGGATCTTCTCATGTCTACATAATGCTGGTGATATCGGTCAAATCTAAAATGATGTTTTGTTTGTAGGTCAACATATCGCCCGAATGCATTCGCACTTTCCTCTTCAAAGAAGAGTTCTGGAGATGGTGATTCTTATAACTACAACCTGTTAAATCTCAAGGTGTGGTGTTTCAACTTTTCACTTTATTGTTTTACGTATAAAAACTTGAATGGTTTGGTTGTATAAAAAAATATTATCTGTAACAGTCTATATTGTTTTGCAGCCACTTGTTATTAGTCCAGAGCCACATCCTGGGGAGGACATTGCTGATGTGGACTCCACCACAGCACTTCTGCACAGACCAGAAAGGAGAGGTAAAATAAAAACATTTGCATTGTTCTCATTGGGAGGACCCAGCACTACACTTAAGAAGTGCTCTGAATCTCAGTTACTTGTTTTTATGTAACAGTATTGCCATCGTACTCATTTGAAAGATTCCGTTGTTTTGCCTTCCCCCCCCCAGACATTACCGATTTCAATAGCCAGATAATGGGTTCAAACTCTCCTGAGGCCTGCTACACGTACCTCACTGACCTGGAGAAGACCAATGACCCTCGCACAGATGCTGCTTTTCTCTCCAGGCTGTTGGGTTGCTACTCTAAAGTGTTCACCAGATTTCCCCTGGCACAGTATAGCAAGCTTGAAAGCTATGCAAGGATGCTGGTCAGATACGCCGACTTAAAAGTGTGAGTAATGTGAATGATTTATCCAGCATTATTTCATGATTTTAGCTTGCACTGTGCCATAGAACAGTTTGCAGGAGAGAGCTCTGTAACTCAGTTCTGTTCCATGAGCGCTTTATTTATTACCCCAAAATAGTGAAAATAAATTTAATGGGAAACAAATGCAGGGAATCATCAGCTGACAGCTGGGGTTCTGACTGAGTTGTGAATATTTATACATTCATGTCCACTTAAGAAATCGTTCAGGAACTCGTTATGTTTTCTCACGTTTACTTTTTGGAATCATTGTCACTTATTAGCTCCAGTATTGTTCTATGCTCTGTTTAGATAAAAAGTGTTTTCTTTCAGTGTTGTTTCCAGCTGCTTTGTCCCCCCCCCCCCCCCCGTCCCCCCCCCCGTCTCTCATATTAATATTTACTTGCAATGCCCATTATTTGCATCATAACGTCTCTTGATAAAAAAAAAAACAAAAAAAAAAACTGTCAACCTACAAAGCATATGCATTTGCTATAACTCTTGATAAAGTATTATTTTCTCACGATTCACCTAATGCTCTTTGTCTGATTATATATTACTTAGTAACTGTATTTGCAGTTTTACTCAGGGAAAGAAAGTATTATTGAATTTATTTTGATCAGACTTTTTTAATTAATTAATTTAAAAAAATTTAATTGCCGCCAGCAGTGATTTTGTGTGAAAGTGTATTTACATAGTGCTTTGCAATGGCCTATTCAAAGTCCTTACTTGTGCCCAGTGTTTTCTTGGGCAAGGCTTCTGATATTAATTGCTTAATACTAAACAAGGTAAATGATATTCAAAAGTCAGTTTGCCTTTCCAGCTGTTCTAATACATTATTACACACTTCTCTAGAATTGAAGATCCTGATGAAGCAGAAGATAATTTCATCATTGCCCGAGCAAACAGCAAAGCTTTTGCCTTTGTCCACATTGCCCATGCTCAATTTGAGCTCTCACGAGGTTGGTGTGTTGGTTTGCATATGCATGTGTTTATTCATATGTGTCTGACGTGCACATTTCGATTTTATTTATAAAAAAAAAAAAAAAAAGAAAAAAATCTTTTCTTCCTACAGGTAATGGTAAGAAAAGTGCTTCCATTCTGCAGAAGGCCGTGACATCAAATGCAAAACCAGTTGAACTTCTTCATATGGCAATAAGGAATTTAAAGTCTGGAAAAACCCAACTTCTCCCTGTTGAAAGTAAAGAGAATGTTGCAGGTCAGTAATTTTACTGTCACTGTCAAATAATACAAGGAAAAGTACCATCAGATTGTCACTGCACATGTGATCATCCTTCTCTGGTGTTTTTTTTTATTTATTTTTTTCCCTCCAAACATCCCATTCCAGATTTAGCCCTAGATTAACCCTCTCACTTTTTTGGCGAAAGCTTTCTGCTAGATTTTAAAGCATGATTGATATTTTTGCTCATTCAGCCATAAGAGTATTACTGAGAAGGCAGAAATGTCAGGTGAGGAGGTCTGGGATGCAGTGAGTGGTCCAGTTCATCTCAAATGTGTTGATTGAGGTTAAGGGGCAGGATTGCACACCATTTGAGTTTTTCTGCAACAATTCTGGCAACAGTTTGGGGAAGAACTACATATACTACATTATATATTATATGAACTACATTATACTACAAGTGTGAGGGTCATGAGTCCACTACGTTGTTGCTGTATAGTGAAGATAAATAATATGTAAATAATAAGAGTACTAAGAATTATTGTGACACTTTGATTGGTTTTGTTGGAAATGAAGTGCTGGGGCGCAGGTTCAAGACAATTCAAAAAGGGGCAGTTTTTGATTATAAAAAAGGCGTCACATACACGCAAATCTATTCAGCGCAGTCCACCTCTTCCTTCCTTATGCTCTTTTCGCTCACAGCTCTCGCCTCTTCCACTTCTATCATTGCTGCTGCTTGCAGAAAGACAGAACAACATCCCTCACATGAGTAGGTTCTCGCCACTCACTCAATTCAACTTTCTATTCACAAACGCTTACTCCGCTACGCCCCCAGCCTCCACACTAAGCATTTAATCAGCAGAGGGCTACAGTAGTTGATGAACTTGTGTACTTTATTCAGCTCAGTTCATCTTTATTTGTTTTCCGAAGGCAATTTGGTTGCAGCATACAAGCATATTGCATCACCTTACTGCGTTTCATTGGCTCTGTACATGTACCTTGCACAATGACAATAAAGTCGAATCTTATGATATAATAAGACAATGCTTTTAAATTCCATTGATTTAAACACAAATAAGTGTCAACAAGCGCTTTTGTTTTTTTTTGTGTTTCTAGAGTTGATGTGGCAGTGCTGTCGACTATTCTAAAGGCATAACCTGATGTTACCCGTGTGTCAATGTGCTCATAATTACACACAACTACCTTCTTGTATTACAGTCTCAGCAGGAGTTTTCAGTAATGGAGGAAGTAAGGAGGAAGAGAACCCGTTGAGAATTTCTACAAATAAAATGCAGCCTAAATCATACCCTGTGGAAAGTTTGCCTGAATGGAAGATTCCGGCAAGTGTCAACAGACAAGCGTCTCCAGAGGTGTGACTATCGCTAGCTTGTCATTTCAAGTATTTTGTGTAGTAGTAGTGCGCACTCTGTTGTCAGTGTATTTATGCTAATACAACAACTTTAATTTTGAGTCTCTCATTTTTATGTGTATATTTAATATAATATGGATTTTTCTTTTCTTTTGCAATATAACATTTTTATTGTAGGAACAGAAGCGTGCTATCGATCCCGTTCCCACTTCACGGCCTCTTCAGTTGCTTAGAACTCCCTCTGCCTCAGCTGTTTCAGTTCCTTCCAGGATAAACCCAGTCATTAGCTGCCAGACACCCAACTACAAAGACTTCCATGCAAACAGGTCAGGACACATCACAGGATTTTATGGATTCAAATAGACATTTGATCCACTTGGGGTTTAAAACTGACCAATTTTTTTTTTTTTTTTTTTTTTTTTTTTTTTTTTTTTTTTATCTCTTTAGTTTTGTTACACCTGTTGTGAAACAGAGACCAACTGTTGTGTCCGTTCCGTCTCAGAGGGTTGGTCATGCTCAATTGCCCTGTACCCCACAGAGTCAGGTGTCTTATGTGCAGCAGACACCACAGGTAAATGTCAATTCCTCCACCAAAAATTCTATTGTTTGGATTCAGTTCTAAAGGTGTACGTACTAGTGACCGTGTGAATGACATCTGTACATATTTGGATCTGTTTATCCATTTACTTCAACACGAATAAGGACAAATGTTTCAGATTTAAGCCGTCATCACTGTGTCCCTATGGACAGACACATTTCCTATTAATTAGTTATTTTTGTTTAATAAATAATTGCAAAGAGCTAAATCCAATAATTGAAGAGAGCTAGCATGAGTTTATTACTTCACTTGGTTTAGTTTGATATGAATTAAATAAGTTTTAAAAAGGTTGACAATTTCGACATCTAATTGTTAAATTCTATTCAGAAGTTTCTACGTTTATTGCTTGAATATAACAGTGGTGCCTTGATTTTCATTCGTAAATTTCATGTAATTTTCATGAAAAGGCTCTAAAAGGACTTTATTAACAAACATAAAATTTGTAAAGGGTTAAAAGCTCTGACTCCAGCATTTATTTGATTGGCTCTGCATGATTAGGCTAAAATAAAAGTTAACATTTTTTTTTGGCTAATACAACCTATTGTGCTGAGAGAAAAAAAAGGTAGTATGATATTAAATTATAGTGCTGTGCATTATTATATATATATATATATATATATATATATATATATATATATATATATATATATATATATATATATATATATATATATATATATATAAAACATTGTAGGGATGGAAAACTTTTGAATGGCTGTCCTCCACTACTGGGATCTTTAGCTTAAGTCTAAATCCCTAAACAAATTTTTTTATATCTGTTTTATATATTATATATATCGGTTGCTTTTTTTTTTTTTTTTTTTTTTTAACAGCCATAACAGAATTAATATAATAAATCTCTTTAATTGTAGGGTTCTGTCAGTACCATCTCTAATGAATCAATCACCATCAAAGGCAAACAATTCTTCATTTTAAAGATGATCGGCAGAGGTGGTTCCAGTAAGGTAACGTGTGGATTTCGTGATAACACCTTGTATTTATGCACACGTCACATTTTGGCGTAATGAGGAGTAATTAAAAATATACCTGGATTTCAACTTTAGGTTTACCAGGTTCTGGATCAGAAGAAACAACTGTATGCTGTAAAATATGTGAACTTGGAGGAAGCAGATGCCCAGACAGTTGAAAGTTACAAGAATGAGATTGAGCACCTGAACCATCTCCAGCAGTACAGTGACCAGATCATTAAACTGTATGACTAGTGAGTGCTTATTTTTCTCATCCAGACTCTGAGCTAAGAAATGTGAACACATACCTCCAAAATGTTTATTCTCTGCACGGTCTCTACAAGTAAGCATTCTCGTTTTCAGTTGTTTAATAATTATTACAAATTTCAGTGAGATCACAGACAGTTACATCTATATGTTAATGGAGTGTGGCAACCTGGATCTCAACACATGGCTTCGCAACCGCAAGACTGTCAACTCATTGGAAAGGAAGTTTTACTGGAGGAACATGCTGGAGGCTGTGCAGACTATCCACAAGCATGGTGACTACACGAATCCTACAATATTAAAAACAAAAGCATTGCAGATATGTTCATTAATCAATCCTAAATCTTTTTCAGGAATTGTCCATAGTGACTTAAAGCCAGCTAATTTTGTCATTGTAAATGCCTCACTGAAGTTAATTGACTTCGGCATTGCAAACCACATTCAGCCAGACATGACAAGTGTTATGAAGGACTCACAGGTTGGTCCAGGATGTTGACTTTTAGAGTATTGTTTGTGCATTGTCTTTGATTGGATTGATCATTCTGATGTTGTGCATTAGGTGGGGACACTAAACTACATGCCACCAGAGGCTATTAAAGACACGTCATCCAAAGGTGGAAAGCCGAGGTCAAAGGTGAGGTTAAATATTAATTCTAAACTAATCTCTATTACAGTCTAGCAAAAAATCTTACCCACCGGAAGACCCCCACGCGAGTCGAATTTTGGATGCACCCCCGTAGCCCCTTTGGTACCCTCAGTGAATTCATCTAGACATTGTCATTTTAATACAATAGTGTTTTTTTTTTTTTTTTGTATTTAATAAAATATGTTAGTGAAAGAGTTTAAAATGTTATTTCTAAAGTTTAATGAACATTCAGTCCCGCTGTGGATTCCCGAGGTTTTTAAGATAATCCGCAACTTGTTGTTAGGGTTCCAAGTGAGACTGGACTGGAACTGTTTTTTTTTTTTTTTTTTTTTTGGGGGGGGGGGTCATTAAAAACCCAAGGTTACAGGTTCTAATGTGTGTTGCTGCTGTATACAGATCAGTCCAAAGGGAGACGTCTGGTCACTTGGATGCATACTGTATTGTATGACCTATGGGAAAACCCCGTTCCAGACCATCACCAACCAGATCACTAAGCTTCATGCTATTATTGATCCATCCCATGAGATTGACTTCCCTGACATTCCTGAGAAGGATCTTTTAGATGTACTGAAGGTATGGTTTTGTTTTTTTGTTTTTGTTATGTTGTGTTAAATAATTACATGGCTGAAAACATTACAGAACTATATAACAGATTGTTTAAAACAATTAAAAAAATAATAACATTTTCTTTTACTTAGCGGTGCCTGGTGCGGAATCCCAAAGAGCGAATCTCGATTGCAGAACTGCTCGATCATCCATACTTACAGCTGCAGCCCCAACAACCTCCTGAACGAGGTACCTATTTGTGCTTTACACACAAGTAGATACTTAAAATTGCCATATGTACGTGAAAATCAGTAGTGTATGTAGTGCGCAGTATGCTGACTGAGGGAGCACTAATCAATATGCTTTTTATATATATATATATATATATGCATACACACAGTCGAACCCACTTATCTCGACCTCGGTTAACTCGCCAACCCTATTAAGTCGACGTTTTTGAAGTGAAACTGCCAAACTCTCGCTTTTTCTTAGCATTTTTGAATCGGTTATGTAGATTTTTTTTTATGTCCACGAACCCTAATATCTCGAGCACAAGGGGGGCAAATTTGCCACTTAACGTCGGTTATCTCGATCCGCATGACCAATCGCCGGCTTTTGCCACGACACCATCTCACTACCGTATTTTCGTGTATATATAAATTATATAATTTATTTATTATTATTTTTGATTTCCTTGTCTTTAGTGGAACCGTGTACCAACAATGATCTAAAGAGAATTCTGAATGAGTTGGCTGCTTTACAGTCTCCAAACAGCATTGCAAGAGCTGCTAGTGTGAGTATTTGTTCACTGAAATTCATCTGTAATAGTGTTTTACACAGTTTTATTCTGTTGTATCTCTCATTCACAACTGCATATTTCTGTCCAATGTTTACAGAACCTGGCAAAAATGTGCAACAGTGGGAAGAAACTGGATGTTTCTGAGTGTGTCAGGAGCTCTAGTCAGTCTTCTTGGAAGTGAATATTCGGATGTAGTTAAAATATATAGTCATAAATGGTTTCTAATAATAGTTTCACAAAACAACACATTCACTTGGATTTCTTCAACAGGACACTTTTCTTTCATTTTTAGGTCTTATTTTGAACTGAGGAAAAAGAACTCATGTGACTTGTTTTCATTGCTTAAAAAAACCCTTTATATCCTCTATCTCTTATAGAGGTCGATTTCTATTAAATTCAAACCCTTTTTTAATTGCAACATTTCCCATGATCTCTTTCTGTATGTGTAAGATTCTTACAAATAAACTTACCCTGTAAGGTATATTTCTGTGGTACTATATATATATATATATATATGTGTGTTTGAAGGGAGTTTTGATATTTCATCTTTTCATGGTTCATCTGTACATAACCTTTTTTTTTTTTGACTGAATACCAATGGGGAAGCGATAGGAAAACAGAAATGAGTTCAGTGGATGCATAGAAAGCCAGTAAACAGTGTTTATTTCACAAAGGTATACTTGCATGACAACAGTGGTGTTTTTGCCTAATTTCGCTCACTTATTCTGCCTTTTTTTCAGTCACATATCTTAATAGTAGATGAAGTAAAACAATCAGGCACCTAATTAAACATGGTTCTGCTTTACCGCTTTTAATGGTCAATGAGAGTAAATAATTAATGCAGTCAAATCTGTTGATGTGTAATTATTGAAGCCTATGTTTCTGACCATTCTATTAAATGCACTCAGAGATGCTAGGTCCAAACTGGTCCAAACTAACCTTTGATTGGCTCAAACTGACCTTTGATTTCACCCTCCATATATGAGAAGTGGGGAAAAAATGCCACTGAAACAGATCTTCATTTCTAATTTAACATTATTATTTTTTGTTTTTAGATTGCAAAAAAATCAATAAAAAATAAATGTAGAGAATATAAATTGCTTGGACTTTTTATTGTAAATGTGTATTTCAGGGGGCAGATACAGCATGTTTTGTGACAATCAATTAAACAGCTAATTATAGAGACATCAAGGCAGTGGCACACAGACGAGAGAATTTGTCTGCTGTTTTGAAAAAATACAATATTTGTTTTCATTATGAAACAGAACATTTGTTCAGCTTTATCAAATACAGTGGGTGAAAAAATTATTTGATCCCCTGCTAATTTTGTGAGTTTACCCCTTTACAAAGAAAATAAAGTCTAGATTTTTTTATGGTAGATTTGTTTTAACAGAGAGAAAGAAAAGTAAAAAATCCATTAAAGAAAGTTTATAAATTAATTTGTATTTGATCGAGTGAAATAAATATTTGATCCTGTATCAAATTAGCAAGAGCTCTGACTCCCACAGACCCAAATCTATCCTGTAGCTTTAGGAAAGTACTTTTAATATCAACTTATGTGTATAAAAGACATCAGTCACAGAATCAACTTCTTCCATTCAACCACCACAATGGAAAAGACCAAAGAGCTGATAAAGGGTTGCTAGGGACAGGTTTGTAGACCTGCACAAGGCTGGAATTGTTGTCTTGGCTGTATGTTTTTGGTCATTGCCATGCTGGAAGACCCGTTCATGACCCATCTTCATTGTTCTGGTTGAGGCCAGAAGGTTCTCTTTCAAGATTCTTTAGCGCATGTGGTGAACTCTTCCTGTACACTCAGTTGAGAAACAGCCCCAAAGCAGAATGTTTCCTCCTCCATGTTTGACAGTGGGGATGGTGTTCTTGGGGTCATATTCTGCATTTCTCTGCCTTCAAACACGGCGAGTCGAGTTGATGTCAAAGAGCTTATTTTTGGTCTCATCTGACCACATCACATTCTCCCAAGCCTTCTCTGAATCATTCAGGTGGCAAAATTCAGACAGGCCTGTTCATGTACAGTCTTGAGCAGAGAGACTTTGGTGTTTTTTGGGTTTTTTTTTGTGACTGTGGTATCAGCTCCCTTAAAATCATTTACAAACTGCTTCTGTGTAAATCTGGGCTGATCCTTCATATTTCTCAGAATCATCCTTACCCCATGAGGTGAGCTTTAAACTGCATTTCTTCTATTCTGAAAATTATCGTGCCAACCGTGGTTTCTTTCTCACCAAGCTTCTTGCTCATGGTCTTGTAGCCCATTCCAGGCTTGTGCAGGTCTACAATCTTGTCCACTGACGTCCTTTGACAGCTCTTTGGTCTTGCCCATGGTGGTGGAGTGGTTGATTCTCTTACTGGTGTCTTTTATACACATAAGGAGTTGGTATTAGGAGTTCTTTCTTAACGAGACAGGACTAATTTAGATATGCAGTGGTCAGGATTCTTGCTGGTTGGTAGGGGATCAAATACTTATTTCACTTGATCAAATACAAAATCATTTATATATAATAATGTATATTTTTTTTTTTTACAGGATTTGTTTTATATTTTGTCTCTTTCTGTTCAAATAAACCTACCATAAAAATTCTGGACAGTTCATTCATTTCTTTGTTAGAAACCCCCCCTGTATGATGGTGACAACATTTAGTTTTATGCATCATTTACTTTCAGCCCATAGCACTCAATCATGTTTGACTTTTGGCCCTTCACAGGAAATAGTTTGAGCACCTCTGCACTATACAAACTAGACAAATATAATGGCATTTAAAAGAACAATTTAAACATTTTTCATAACCTTTGATTGACTGAGAATTAAAATAAAGCTTGACTGTATCTCAGGTTCATTTTCTGATTTTCTGTCTCACCACAGTGCAATATTTACTGGGATTCAGTGCTTGGGTAAATTAAGATGCATGGCAGGTTAAGTCTTTTAATCACTGCAGTCAAAATGGAAAAATATTAATTTCTAGTGGCCTTATCCTTACAAGCACAAATGGTAAAAAGGTCAATTAGCACAGCAGTGGTATTTGGTCATTTATACAAGATACAATATTTGTTTTTCTAATACATACACAATATTAGTGGACAAAAAAAGCAGTCTGATCATCTGCACTGTCCTGCAAATCTTTAAACTTCTATTAGCGACATGTGAAGAACTTCCTCTTCCTGAAACACTGAAACTAACACTTTCCAAGTTTGTTTTGTTCAACAACAACAAAAACCAACCCTCAACAGAGTTTTAGGCTGATTTTTCTTAAGGTTTTGTTATCTAGCGTACCAGTATAGATTTAATCATTGCTAAAGACTCAAAGCACTTTTGTACATCGCTCTGGACAAGGGCGTCCGCTGAATGCTGCAAATGTAAATATAAACATTAATAATAATAATAATAATCTAGACTCATGTTTGTCTTAGTATTAGCTGCCAACTTCTAGCTGCCTGAATAACCGAGTCACTTGCAGACTAAAGACACATCTCATCAACAACAATGTTCCACTTGATTTTCAAGTGTTACTGTGTACATTTTTGCTGATTCAGCCAAAAGGATATTAGTAAAGTCAGGTACTGATGTAGGGTGAGGAGTCCTGAGGTGCAGTCAGCACTTCAGTTCATCCCTAAAGTGTTTAGCAGGGTTGAGGTCAGAGCTCTATAGCAGGCCACTCAAGATCTTCCACTAAAACCCATATAAACCATATCTTCATGACACTTGCTTTGTGTACAGGTGCATTGTCCTGCTGGCACACGTTTGGGTCATAGTTTAAATGCAGGGGAAGATTTATATAGTTGTGTACCTCCAACCTTGTAACAGTTTGGAAAAGATATATGTTTAGAAAAGCAGATGTATTAATACTTTTGTACATACAACATAAACAGTCATTTCCACAGAGTTTTCCTCCCTATACTCAGTGTAAGAAAGGATTCCTGTTTAGTTGTATTTCCACGCTTCACCACTAGAGGCAGACATACAGTTTGCCAAGCAATGACAAGCTACCCGTGACATCACAGTACACCGTCCTCCACCAAGAGTATTAAAGGCCAGAACACGGAGCTCACTGAACAGCAGCTAGCAGAAGACAGCAAGAAGCACCTCATATACAATCAATTCTATACCCAGTAAAGTATAGTGTTCTGAATCCTGTATCGTGTTTTTACTGACGCGCTGGGGCGAGTACAATCCCCTGATCAGCGCATACTAGATAGTGAGAATCCTTATATGGTCCTTCGAGCTAGAGAGGAAAACTTCCTAACATTCGGTCTATCAAGCCGGATAGGAAAAACTTCCTAACACTCAGTAAGACATTACAATTCAGCTGCAGCATTACATACTTTAAAAAGAATGTTAGCCTAATATACAGGGTTATTCAAAAAAGAACGAACCGATTTCATTATGCAATATAACAACTGAACAATTTTTCCTGAAGAATGACACGACTACATCGCACAACCCCTGTGGCAGCCATTAAACATGTAGATAACTCCTCTTTCAAATGGTCCCTGACTCATTTCAGGAAGATGCTTGAGAACTGAAGGCATGTGTTATGATCTCGGTTCATTAATTTTTCTCATTAAAATGTATGACGTATTCAGTTAGGGTCAACCATCAATTATGCGCATGCGCAGTATCCTTTGTAGGCGGTACGTCTTCACTGAAACGCACTATTTTCTCCGACCCAGACCAATCCCAGGCTGTAATTTGAGTGCGGCCCACATTTCCGGCCAATCAGCTCAGCGCTCCAGGGTGACGTCAGAATTCGTTTTCCTGGTCGCGGTGTTCTGCAATGGCGGCGGCGGCGCGCTTGTTGGTGAAAAGTGCGGCTTTTAACGCTTCTGTGAGCGCTGTGTGCGGACGTGTGCGTGCTCCCACTGCAGGAACATCCCTGTTCAGACTCTCGCCCAGCTGCTCGCTCCGGCTGAAGACACAAACACGTCATGCGGCACACTTCACCTTCTACTCTGACCCCGTCTCCACCAAGTACGGTAGGTTTCAATGGCCTTGGTGTGTGTGTGGAGTGATCACAAACTCCTGCAGAGGTTAAAACACCACACCTGATCGAGGTGTCGTCCTCTATGCCTTTGACTGTATATGCTGATTTGATGCCGTTTAGGTTTTATTGCTGGCTGGTTAATTCCTGTTCGTCATGTCATTGGCAACTTTGTTGCTTTCAAGAACTTACTGCATGGTTACATGTTTGCACACTTCCCTTATATAATAAGTAGTCATTTGTATGAATGAGTATTGATGTAATGGTTCAAGGCTGCGTCACTACAACGGGCAAATTATGAAAATATTATGATTATGAAAACCTTCCTGTTCTTCACAATCTTCACTCCATGATCACTGTTGTCTTTTGCCAAGCAGGTCTCTGTATCAGATGTAGGTTACAGCACAGTGTGAGCTCTGTTTTGCCAACAGACTTTCTTTACTCCATATTTTCTGTTTCATACTTGCTCCTCAGGGAGAGAGTAAATTTCTCCTGTTTGACACCACTACACTACATTTACATTTGCGGCATTTGGCAGACGCCCTTATCCAGAGTGACGTACAAAAGTGCTTTGAGTCTCTAGCAATGAATAAATCTACACTGGTATGCAAGATTACAAACTCAATATAAATAAACCTCGAATTCTACAAAGTTGAAAAGTGCTAGTTTAGGTATTTCAGGAAGAGGTAGGTCTTCAGTCGTCGCTTGAAGATAGTCAGGGACTCTGCTGTACGGACATCTAGGGGAAGTTCATTCCACCACCTCGGTGCCAGAACAGAGAAGAGCCTTGAAGTGTACTTACCTCTCATTCCGAGAGAAGGTGGTACCAGTCGAGCAGTGCTGGAGGATCTCAGACAGCGTGGTGCAGTGCGGTGTGATGAGGTCACTGAAGTAAGATGGTGCTGGTCCATTTTTGACCTTGTAGGCAAGCATCAGTGTTTTGAATCTGATACGTGCAGCTACTGGAAGCCAGTGAAGGGAGCGCAGCAGTGGGGTGGTGTGGGAGAACTTGGGCTGGTTGAACACAAGTTGTGCAGCTGCGTTTTGGATCATTTGCAGTGGACGAATAGTGTTCAGGGGAAGACCTGCCAGCAGAGAGTTGCAGTAGTCCAGTTTTGAAATGATAAGAGACTGAACAAGCACCTGGGCAGCCTGTGTGGACAGAAATGGTTGAATCCTTTAGATGTTGTAGAAAAGAAATCGACAAGAACGAGCCACGTTAGCAACATTTGGGAAGAAGGACAGTTGATTGTCCATAGTTACCCCAAGGTTACGAGCAGTGGCTGAAGGGAAGAGCAGAGAGTTATAAAGTGTTATTTGGAGATCTTGGCCTGGAGATGACACTAAAGCCTTGAACTGCAGGTTGTGCAGCAAAGGAGAGTCGTAACAGCAAAATCTTTGCATATCCCAGTGATGTCAGAATGTAGGATCAGCCATGATACAGAACCCCCTGGATTATTGTAAACTAAGGGGCCCAAGAGCCCAAAAGTGTGATGCTGGGGCTTGAGCTGCTATGTTATTTCTATATATTGTGACTTAATATCTCATTATTTGGATTAGATTTCACCTCATTTAAAGATTTACTATGTCAGTATTTGTTAATTATATTAGCTTATCGAATGGGGGGCATGGTGGAGCTTTGCATGTTTTATGTGTAGGTTTCGTGTGGCTACTGATTATTCTGTATCAGACGCCCGTGTTCTGTATTGTCTAAAGACTATAATCACACTCTTGATGTCACCCAAATGAGGATGGGTTTCCCTTATGAGTCTGGTTCCTCTCAAGGTTTCTTCCTCATAACATCTAAGGGAGTTTTTCCTTGGCACAGTCGCCATGGCTGCTCATCAGGGATAAATACACACTATTCACCTTAACTGTTAAATTCTGTAAAGCTGCTTTGGGACAATGTCTGTTGTTGAAAGCGCTATAGAAATAAACTGGAGGTGACTTATGTTCTCATAATAAGAAAGGATCTACCACCATGCGGTGTAATGGTGTGGTTGTTTATGATGGATAATTCCTGCCAAATTCAAGCAGTGGAAATTATCATCTGGCCACTTGTACAGTTTCATACATTTGACAGGAATCTGAGTCTACACTGCACAGGATCTGGAAACGGACACGGTAACGTTCATCTTCAACTTTCCACTTTCAGTGACTCTCTGCCTACTAAATTCCATTTAAGCAGTGTGTAGCTTTGGGAAGCGTCATAAAGGTTAAGAATTGGAAGCTTTTGTTCAACAAATTAGTCTCCCCGTGATTGGATTAGTTGTGATGCGTTACTTATGAAGTTAAAATAACTCAACAATAACTTGAAGACGGTATGCTGATATTACAGTTTTATTTCTTGAGAAGTCAAATTTATTAAATATTTAGTTTAATTAACAACACGGCACTTGGTCATTTCGTTGCATGACTTGAAGTTCAGTGTTTCTGTATCACATAATACTTTACCACTGGCACTATGTTTCCTTTGATGATGATCAGAATCAGGTTTATTGGCCACGTGTGTTGACACACACAAGGAATTTGGTTCCAGCTGTTAGTGACTCTCAAAAGTACAGACATAAAAAAAACTATACATTTAGCTTGGACTTTACAAGACAAAACAGACCATGTGAGACAATATAGACAGTATGAGTATTAAATAGGGATACAGATTATATGACAGATCAGTGATGTATATAAAGTGTGAGAGTGCATGGTAGTGCAAATAACAGTATTGTGCATCAGGTATGATAAAGAGTTACTTTAGAACTTTTGGACAATAAACAGCAGCCATAGTGTGTGTAACATATACAGATAATGTGATGACTGACAGTTCTGATAATGCAGTACTTATAGATATGAAGCAGAGACTGTGTTTGTATATGTGCTCCAGGTCCTACCACGAAGATGAACCTGTTCCAGTCTGTAACCAGTGCCTTGGACCACACCTTGGCCAGTGATCCCACAGCAGGTATTAACACCTCTCTAAGTTTCTTTTTACTTTTACATGTTTGCTGAAAACACTAAATGACTGTGTACCCCTGAGGTTCAATTCTCTTTAGATTTGTTGTTCAATACATTGTTGTTTTGGATTTGATGTTTTGTTGTTTATTTAAATTAATTACATTTGTATTGAAATGACTAGAGGAAGTATAATATGAATAGAAATCCTTTCATCCCTAAAAACATGCTAGTGTAGCAGTGCATATGTGCTAATACAAACATGACATGTGCTCATTATGTACACAATATGTTGAAGAAGGTTTGTGACATCTGCTTTTTGAACATCTTATTCCACATTTAGTTTTAATTTGCTGTTATAATAACCTCCACTGTTTTCTGAAGATGTACCACTAGATTTGGAGTGTGCAAGTGTGCTCAATAAGTCTTAAGGGTGTTAGTTAATTCAGGTACTGATGTAGGTGAGGAGGCCTGGGGTGCAGTCAGCATTTACATTCATCCTGTAGGTGTCCAGTTAATTTGAAGTCAGAGATCTATAGCAGGCCACTCAAGATCCTCCACTGTAATCCATGTAAAACAGATCTTCATGGAGCTTGCCTTATTTATAGGGGTATTGTCATACTGGAGCAAGTTTGGGTCTCCTAGTTCAAGTGAAGGAAACTCTGTAACTTTGTGGTACAAGTTTGGGAAAGAACGACATGTGGCTGGAAAAATCAGGTGTCCCAATACTTTTTTTTTCTGTCTAGTGCTTGTGTGTTTTAATGATGACACGTTGTCAAATGTGAATTATCTTATAAGTGATTTCTCTGTGTGTTTAAGTCATTTTTGGGGAGGATGTGGCCTTCGGTGGGGTGTTTCGGTGCACAGTTGGCCTGAGGGACAAATATGGTGAGTACTTTTTTTATTTGTGATTTTGGTGTATCATGTTTTACCACAAGATGGCAGCACATTCTTGCTTTTGAGAGGCATTAGACCGTTTATATAAACACAGTCATTTCTAAATCTGATCGTTTTTTTAAAGTTCCTAACAAATAATTATGCAAATTAAAATCTTTACCCACAATCATGATATTTTTTAAATAACAATTGTCTTTAGGATTATGCAATGAGACATCATAACTAGATATTATAAATATTATACTAAATATTTAATATTTATATATATTATATATCTAGTTATATATAATATATATAAATATTAAATATTTAGTTATAGTCATAACGCTTTATAATAGAGACGTTATCTATCTATCTATCTATCTATCTATCTATCTATCTATCTATCTATCTATCTATCTATCTATCTATCTATCTATCTATCTATCTATCTATCTATCTATCTATCTATCTATCTATCTATCTAAGGCTAGAGACACTATGAATTTTATTTGTTAATTTTGTTACAATAGTCCAGATGAAAGACCACGACAAGCCCCTCATCACAAAAGAGGACCCAACTGTAATATAGTCAAAGGCGTATGTTTAACATTTGTGTGCCTTGTGTCTGTTTTGGATATTTTAATATCAATACAGCCTGTTTTGTTGTACTCTTTTCGGTCTGTTTTTTTTTTTTTTTTGTCATTTGTTTGCCACAAACATTTTCTAATCAACCTTATATTCATTCATGTCCATTATTTACTTATTCAGTTAGGAGAGTGAAGCAGCATTATACCTGACCTGACATATTATAATGTTTCTATTCATATACATAAAATGGCATTAATTAGAGACATCCCTGACCGAAGTTTTAGGTTGTATAAGTCAAGATTTGTGTGCTTAATCTTTTATACGTCTTTGATATTTATGGATCCAGTGATCCATCTATAGTAATGCAAAACATGGTGCATACCTTATTCATGATGATGTGAATAGAAATGAAAGTGAACGTTTTCCCTAATGTAGAAGTGCACTTCGGATTATTTGTGTGCTTATGCACTATTAACGTTAGCAGACTTGTTTACACCCATACGCACCTGTCCACATTTTTTACATTTGTATTCCCTATTAAATTAATCCTTATTTCAAACATTGATCCTTCATTTATAACCGTATCGGCTCCGACGTTAATGGCGATTTGATATTTCCTGCATGACCATGATTTTATTCACGTTGCCGGACAATCACGAGGTGATTCATGGATTGCTTAGCAACTTGCCGTTAAAATAAACACAAGTTGCGTCCCCTCGCTCGATCTCATCTCCCGTCCTCTCTCGCTCACTCTCTTTTGTTTTCATTGACGTCAGATGTGTTGACCTATTGCGAGGGATCATTATTTTCCGTGTCAGCTTGTTAGACGGGATGCACACACACACACACACACACACACACTTCTGAAAGTTACTCACGCTTATGCTGTCAACCTGGATTCCACATTTTGAGCTGTGATTTGTACTTCCGCCTTTCCACTTTAAAATCCCTCTCTGTGAAATCGATTGCACACGCCAGCCAGGAAACGTTATCAAATCAGGCATCATTTTCCTAAACGAAACCTACCTTCTGCTCAGCACTCCCTCATTTCCATACCTGTATGACAGATTTATTAATCTTTGTAATGGAATTTATGCTTTTTCATAAATGTCCTTATGTGCTGGTCTCTTTAAACTGTCTCTTCTGTGTGCCTTAAAATGACCATGTAATATATGGGCAGTATTATGTAACCTTATTTTTTTCCACCCCCAAATCAGTGTGTGATCATTTAAGTATGTGGGCCAAAACTAACAGGCAAATAGAATCGAAAAGCAGTTAGACCACTTTGGAAGGAATAAAAATAGACAATCCCTGACCATATCTCCAGTCTAATTTGTGTGGATTATCATTGGATTATGGGATAGACGAAGTAAAACACACCATGTTTTTGTGGTCATGGACGAGTCTTTCATTGAGGTTTACGTTGACCTTCTTTCAATTTATAACATGGCCAGGAAAGATGGTTTTCATTTGCATTTGTTCTGTGGAGTTTTATCCTCTGTCTTACAGTTTGTTATTAAAGCTGCCTTTCTAAAGCTTTATCAGAGGTTACTCATGAGTGTATTTTTGTGTGTGTGTGTGTGTGTTTCTTCTTCTTCTTTCTCCTTGTTAGGCAAAGACCGTGTTTTCAACACACCTCTGTGTGAGCAGGGCATTGTGGGATTTGGCATAGGAGCAGCTACTGCAGGGGCTACAGCCATTGCAGAAATTCAGTTTGCTGATTACATCTTTCCTGCTTTTGATCAGGTGGGTTTTCTAATTTCTTTCTTTCTTTCTTTCTTTCTTTCTTTCTTTCTTTCTTTCTTTCTTTCTTTCTTTCTTTCTTTCTTTCTTTCTTTATTTCTTTATTTCTTTATTTACTTTATGCATTAATATTGAAGTTGTTTAAAAAGCACCAATACATTTGAAGGGCCACCAGATTATTTATGAAACCTGAAAACTGTCAAAATATATTAAACAATATATTAAACAAATATCAGATTATAAGGACAAGAGAATATTTTCTACAAATAAAAAGCTAAAAAATGGTGGAAATTTTTAAAAGCTTGAAAAGCTTAGCTTGCAGTCTGACACTTCAGGCCCTTGAGTTAGCAAATGCAAAGCCAATTCAAGCTTGTAAAATAATTGTGCATTACACGAGATCTAAAGGTCAGCATCATCAATGCTTTCAAGGGTCGGGGAGCAGAAATTCATACTTTTATAGGTGGAATTAGTGGATCGTATCTGGGCTTCGAGGCAGCGCAGGGCAACATGAATTGCACCGAAGCAGAAGACTGCTGAGAGAGCACTGAAAGTTAAGCACAGAAAAATCAATGCTGTTTTTTACCATTTTATATTTCTATTTTTAACTCGAGACTTGGAATGGATAAACAAGTTCTTTTTTGTTCAATAAAACAGAAATAATCATAAATTTACCTGTTTGTAGAGGTTTTTGGACACTTAAAAAAACGGACATCATGGTTCCAGATGTTGTAACTTTGGTTTCCTTTGTACTATCAACACAAAACCTGACACAGTTACAGTTGAGATGTTTGCGAAAACCACGACTGTTCTTCCAAAGACCAGATTTAGTTTCTCCCTTATAAATATACAATGCCAAAGACAAAATCATCGCCGTTATTCTTTTAACTCTCTTATACTGAGAATCTTTTACTTTTGAGTTCTGCTAGGTTTGAATATTCTTTTATGTGCCATGCATTGTGAACATGCTGTACTCATGAACACATCTGACTCACTCGTTACAAGTTGGAAGATTTCAGCTTTCTGTGATATAAAACATGGAAATGCTGCACAGGATGCAGCTCAGGCGTGTTTTTGGTGACCGCTTTTTAGAGCCTTGCACATGGCATTAGTGATTCACCTTGCCAAGATGAATGAAGCATTAGCTGGCCGAGAGAAACATGCAGATTTTGTTCGCTTGATGTTTCGGTCCTGCATGTCCTCACTTTGCCGAAGATGGATGAGTTTTTCGTCTTTGTCAAGGCAACCAATGTTATAATGGGGGTTTGGGGGAGGGGGCAGGACAGGGGGCGGTATTTTAATACAGTGAAATCTGCTTCTGTGGAGAAAACGGAGCCCGCCTCGGAGTCATTTCTCCTCTCTGCACTCCATCATTTTTTTAAGTTTAGTACTAGCATGTTATTAATTTCCATTTATTAACATGTTAAATGTGCTTGAAGCAGTTTGAGAGGTATAGTCACCACCATACAATGTATTTAATGACAAAGAGAAAATGATTTTTAGGCTTCAGATTTACAATTCTGTCTTCTAAAGATGGCAGGTGACTGATATGTGCAAGGTTTCTTGTTTTCACATATAAACTCAATTTATTTACTAATCGTAACCCTGTATATTGTGTATACCGCTTAAAGATTGTGAACGAGGCTGCCAAGTACCGGTACCGTTCAGGGAACCATTACGACTGTGGAAACCTGACCATCCGAGCACCGTGGGGCTGCGTGGGTCACGGCTCCATTTACCATTCCCAGAGTCCTGAGGCCTTCTTTGCCCACAGCCCTGGCATTAAGGTGAGCTTTTACATATAATCCTGGTAAAACGTATATGACATGATGGAGAGATTAGTACAGTGGCTCAGAAAAGCATACCATAAGCAGGAGGAGTCACAATAAAACATGGGATTTAGTAGTTAAATACTGTAACATACAATTAATTGACTGCTTTCAATGAATGGCAATGGTGTAAATATTGTTTGTATATAAAACAATAGATTTGATCTGAACAGTCAGTCTGTAAGAAATCTGGCTTTAATTTTTAATCTGAAAAGGATTTCTGGTTTCATACTCAAGGTTTTTAAACCATTCCTGTCCAAGACCAGTGCATGAGGGCTAGTTTACAATTTTTCTTTTGTTTTGGTTTGTTTTTTGTCTTCACACTGATTTCACATGGTAAAATTTGGAATAATTTTTTTTTGTACTGTGCAATAGTTCTAAAAGCTAAAGGTTTTCCTGATGTGCCTCAACCAGAAGAAAAGTTGTAGCATTTTAAAGGCTATTTACACCCAATAGTGAAAAGGGTGAAAATATGAAAGTGTGTAATTGGAAACGAGCTGTCACTTTGATTATCAGCCTCATCCACGTCAGTCTCCACGTTTACCTCAGTCACCTGAGGTAAAATTCAGTCATGGCTTTTTTTTCTTTGTATTGACAATTTCAGTTTCAGTTAAATGTTTTTGACCCTTTTGTCAGCTCTTTGTACAGTGTGTGTAAGTGATTGCAGTGGCTGTCCAAGAGCATAGGCTGCTGGTTTCTGATTACAAACTGAAATGATTAGGCATGTGGCTATTTTGGTATGGCATGTACTTATCTTACAACTTGATCAAATCCTGTAGAAAGAACACTAAATCTAGCCATGTTTCAGACATCTAAACAAACTGTTGCTGACTCATGTTATTTGTGCACTCAAAAAGCCAAGACAAGATCGGAAAAAAAACCCAACAAAATTGTGGTAAAATATGTTTAAGGTTTTGATGCCCATAATTTTACCTCCCCCCTCAGATTTAGTCACATCCAGAGGGGTTTTGCTGGGCTGCCTCACCAATATCCATAATTAAAATTTGTCTTGTGAACGTTACTAATGCATCAGTGGTCTCAAATATGTGCGTCATGTATTTCAAAGTAACCTTCAGTTACTGTTCATCATCAGTTGAAGTGATTACCTACAGTTCAGAAGTGTCCACAAAATCAGACCGATGTTCCACTACTCACTGTACACAGTATAATGGCCTGAAGTCTCCAGCTCCGTCCTGTTCTTATACCACAGACAGTGTGGTAAACATGTTTTGTCATTCTGTGGTCTGAAAAGGTGGTTGAAAAGGATTACTCCAAATCACAATGAGGCTGGCACAGATGACTCAAAGCTTTTAGATTTGTCTTATTTTATTTATTTATTTATTAATTTTTACATATAAATTTTTTTTTTTTTTTTAAGGTGGTGGTGCCAAGAGGCCCAGTCCAAGCTAAAGGGCTGCTCCTGTCCTGCATTGCTGATAAGAACCCCTGCATTTTTTTTGAGCCCAAGATCCTTTACAGAGCAGCAGGTCAGTTCTATGCATCTCACTTCTCAGAAGTTTTCATCTTAAATCTGTTACCTTTCGAACATGCATTATTTTATACTTATTAGGGGTGCAGCTTTCGATTATTTAAGTAATCAAGTATTCCATCAATTATTCCATCGAGTAATCGGATAAGAAGTACTTTTTCTTTATTAATGAGCAATACTAAATCTACAAAAGAAAATTCAGCCTTAATATTTGTATGCTCAAATCTGATTGGTCAGACAATGTGTATTTTTTTTTTTTTTTTTTCCCCTTCGAGCAGCTGAGCTAGCTAAGTAGTTCTGATAATAAAATAAACAATAGGCTAAAATTTATTAGCTCTTTATTTATTTATTTATTTATTTATTTATTTATTTATTCATTTATTTATTTATTTTACAAGGTTTTGTTTGTATTGGAGCCCCTCATATACCAAAATCCATGTGGCAGATGCTTCACATAATCTCAAGCTAATAATATGATTTTAAATAGTGCTATTTAAAAAGAAAGTAGCATGAATGGATTGTAAGCACCTGAGGGTTTAGTTAAACTTTGTATTAATGATGAAAGTGACAGATAAAGTGCCTAATTCGCATACATGAGAGACTGATAAGGGACTGATGAACTGTTTGTTACAGCTATAATGTAGGTGCATGTATGATGCAGGAACAAACTTGTCTCTTAGACACCCCACAGCATTAAATATAACCACGAAGCATTAAACTGTAAGATTTGATTTGCCATTCATTAATAAATCAAATCTTTATTAGGAGTGGTGGCTCCAGCGGTTAAGGCGCTGGGTTGCCGATCGGAAGGTCTGGGGTTCAAGCCCCGGTATCGCCTGCTGCCACTCTTGGGCCCTTGAGCAAGGCCCTTAACCCTCTATGCTCCGGGGGTCCCTTACGAGGGAAATATCAAGGTCCGTGACGTCGGAGTGACGTGGGGCCGCCTTCCCGTGGGCTCACCACCTGCAGGAGGGACCGTAAAGGACGGTGCTGTGAGGATTGGGCAGCAGTCGAAGGCGGGGGCCTGCTTAGACTGCTGCCCCCGTGACCCGAATTACGGATAAGCGGGAGAAAATGGATGGATGGATGGAATAATAAATCAAACATTTTTGCTGTGGTATAAGCTGAATAACACCCCAGGCTGATGTGCAAAAATAATGCATTTGGGTGTTAATTTTCATGTTACACAGTGGTCTGGAATGTAAACAAAGTAAACAGGGTGGATTCAATCAGGGTGACATTGTGTTTGTTTATATTTGTTAACAGGGAGCCTCGAAAATGTTTTGTGTCATCATTTTGACTATTTAACACTTTGTTATCATGTTAGAATGGGAAAAATGCAGCGGATTTATGCCGTGGAAGGAAAAGACAAACGGAATGTCACCACTTTCAGAACCCCCGAATACATTTTTAGTATTCGATTTATTGCCCTTGTTGCAAACGTATGTCTTAAATTCAGCATGGAAAGTTGCTAATGAGCAGTGTGAAGCATGTATTTGTCACCAGTTTCCAGGAGGAAATGGAAATGCAATAAACCACTAAAAATGTGGTATTATTTTCAACCTGAAAGTTTTCTAAGCTTCTGTTGTGTTAGTAAGATATAGTCATCAGTAAATCATAATGGTTTTAGGTTTTTTCTTTTTTTTAAAAATCAGAATTGTAAATGTTTTACTAAAACCAAGACATTACTACTTGCAGTATGGCAAAACTATATTGGCTAAGAGTTTGCACAGATTGTTTGGGTTTAAGAACGCATTACTGTGTGTAAGCATGCCAGTGATTGTGGCAGTCCCCAGTGTGCTCCTCAATTTGTTTTCCACTGTTGGAAGGTTGACTAGATGGCAGTACTTGGCATGATTATTGGTACATAAAGTACAACACGATGCCTCATTACAGTAATCTGCTTGTGTGCCTGGAAAAGGATAAAAGTAATGACGGACATCTTTGGATATTAGCTCCTCCGTCTACATATTAAATCTATTGAGGTTTAAGCTTTGAATATTTTGTGTTCAAGAGAAATGGTGGAAATGCTCATATACATTCAGAGCATTAAAACCTTATGTTCTCTCCTTAAAGCTATGCACATTTTTCGCTTTGAAGCTATGAAGGAATAGGTTGGAAATTCATGCATGAAATTCTTTTAGATGGTCTATAATTAGTAATCAGCAGCCTGAAGAATGTTTTGTACCACTGAGTCTGAAAGCACATTCGAATGTAAAAAAGGTTTGTTTATTGTTTAATAGCTAAAAAAAAACAACACAATCTGTTCTTTTATAGTGGAAATTGACTTTTTTTGTTGTGATCCAAGCCGGCTATACAAGTTTGAGGGATACAAAGTATGTAAACGATACCTGCTGTCCTAGCAATCACATTGTAACACAAGAAACTGTGTCCTATTTGCTTATAGATATTCAGCACCTTACTTTTCCAAAAAACCAAAACATCAGGACTTGTGCATGTTGAAAAGCTAGTGATTAACTGGAAAACTAATAATACTTTTATGAAAATAAGGTTTCATTTAATCTGAAATGATTTATAACACCCTTGTTGCACAGTTAAAGTGACTAATTCAATCTGGATATCTACAAAAAAAATCGCTTCTGTTTATGCATCACAGTCCCCTTTGAGGACCTTTGAGAAGGGGTTGTTGATGTGTAAGTGATCTCTTCTGATCAGTCTTATAGAATTCGGTTGGCATCATTCATTCATGGCTGGAATTCCCATGACACCCAAAATGTTGACTCTCTGACTAATTGAGTGCACTTAAATATAAATAAAGTGCGCTGAATTTATGCTTAAATGCTAACGTTACGATCTGTTGGTCAGAGATGAGAAGTGGCCAGTTTTCCCTCCATTAGCACATTTAATTTAATGAAGTGAAATACAGACCCTGAATAACTGCTTTTAACGTATCTTTTTACCTGCAATACCGTAAAAGCCGCAACGATTGCATTATGTAAAATACCAAGCGAGTAGAAGAGTGCCTTTTGTTCTGGTTTATCCAGACATTTAGGTCGGCAAGACACTGTTTCTATTGTGTACGTGAATCACACTTCAAAAAAAGCAGACCTTCTCCTCCCCGTTCACAAAGTCGACTGTACGCTACAACTCTTACCTTTCCACCTTCAATTTTCTTAATCACAGCTATCATGTGCCATTTAGGATTTTGTACTTGATCTCTGATGGTGAATTATCTTCACAGTTAAATGATGTGTAATTACAGACCTTTTTCCCCCATTCTTTTTGTTAAGGCGTCATTTCAACTTATTGGCTCATTTGATCTACTTTCCTACTTCACAGTCTCCCGGGCTGTTGTGGCAATACGGATTTAAACAAATAACATGGTTCGCAAATGGAGAGAAATGACACATTGTCTGCAAAGACTTGTGTTTTTAGAAACGGGTGCCAGGCGTTATACAGACGCTTGCCACTTTTACGAACTTTCACTTCGCGAACTTTCGCGGATACGAACAAACCTGTCCTCAAAGTGAAAAAGTCAGTCGCAAAAAATTCAAAACGGAGGAGACGTAACGAGAGAATTGTTTTCTAATAATTTGTATTACTTAATACAAAATATTGTATACAGTATGTTTTGTTTATTTAATAGAATTTGTAGCTCTTACATCATTAGGAGATATGCGTATAATAAAGAACACTAACAACTCACGAACAAATTCACGGAACGAACGGTCGTTCGGATCGTAACTCGTTCGGAGGGCGGGGAGCGTCTGTATTTCGTATTCATGCAGTGTGTGTGTAGATATTAATTTACGAGTTTGTTCTTTAATATAAATTTTTATTTATTAGAACATTTTGGACAGCATTTGGTACACAATGCCAAACCTTTTGAATTCATGTTTCGCAAACACACTTGGGCTCATTGTTTTGAACGTCACAAAGCATAACATCTGGTGGTGGGAAACAGATTCGTCGAGCCAGGCTTGTCAGCCCATAAATTGATTTAGTATCGCAGCAGCCAAAATCGAATCCCTTTTTTGAAGACATTTAAAGGTGTCCGTTGTCATGCGTCATTGGAAATGTTGAAACTTGCTTTTGGCATAGTATTTGCTGCTTCAAGAAAGGAAATTGAGGCATCAGTTGGCTAACCATGGAGACTAGAGGTCATACTATTACTCCAGTAGCCAACCACATCATTACTTGATTCCTGCAGATCTGCAATTCGCTGAGTGAAGTAATGAGGGGAAAAAAAAACTAATTTAAAAATGGGATTGAAATATTGATAGTATTTTTTTAGGCTTAATTTTTCTGGAAAGGTGGCTGTTTTAGATTTTCATTTTTCATTATTAGGTAGCAAAATGGGACAATTTTCTTAAAAAATATTGAAGAACTGGGAAAAACAAACGGTTCAAAGAAATATTTTTGTTGGCTTTTTATTTCTTAAACATTATACAAAAATAAAGGCGTTCATTTGTTTTCAAAAAGGATGAATTTCTGGTTTAGTCCTACTTTTAGTCAATACATTTATCTCTCTATATTTTTCTGCCTCCTCTGGTTAGAGACATTGTGGCAAAGCTTAATAACAGGATCGAGGACATTTCTACACTCTCAATGACTGATGAAGACTCTAGACAATGTGTGATTAATTGTCCAGACAATTTGGAGTGGTAGTGTATTGGCCACACACACACGCACAGTTTCCAACTGTCCTGTAATCTGTCATTTAAAGAGAAATTTTGGAACCCATTTATTAATTTATTTAATTATTATTTATTTTAACCTCAGTAAAAACAGACTACAAGGTGATTCTGATAATGGGATATGTGAGCAGGAAAGCTGGTGTTTTCTTTCTGTATCTTAAGCTTTTTTTTTTTCTTTTGCCCAGTGGAGCAAGTACCGACAGAAGCATACCATCTCCCCCTCTCTCAGGCTGATATAGTGCAGGAGGGAAGTGACCTCACCATGGTTGCCTGGGGAACACAGGTAGGTCACAGAAAGGCAAAATTGTGCACATTCATAGAATTGGCCACAACTGACACATGTGGTGAGGTGCAGCAGTCTGAATAGATTCTAATTTATCCAGTGTGTTTCGTGACATTTACAAACAAAACGCCGAGCCGCGGATTAAAACGATTTCTGTCATAAAGCTTAGCTGGCTTGCAAGGTGCACTGACCTCCTGCTTCTGTGTAAATACACTACTGCAGCTTTGCTGGTGAACATTTGATTGTTTTTCCTCTTATCTCTCCTATTGGCAGAAAAGGATTGGACTATTATTTTAAAACCTCTGTGTGGATCCAAAACTGTTCAGTGGCTTTATTCAGCGTGCTGGATAGTTTTTCTCATACTAAAAAAAAGCACAGCGCTGTCAGGGGCCAGAATTGATTTGGGGAAACTGTCTTGGTTCAGTCCAGTCGTTTGATTTTAAACATGCTTTTGACATCGTGAAAATCAGGGCTTGTTGCAGAACTTGGATTGCTCCCCTATGCAATAGGTTAATCATCAATGGTTCTTATAGTTACTACCATTTGTTGTTTTGGCATAGTATGATTTGCACATTAAACGTGTTCTTTATAACACTGGGTGGGAAATGCAGGTCTAAGATTTACTGACCGACTGATACCGTTTCTTCTGTTTTACAGGTTCATGTATTGAAGGAAGTGGCTAACATGGCACAGGACAAGCTCGGTTTGTCTTGTGAGCTCATTGACCTGCAGACAATTTTGCCATGGGACATAGAGACTGTATGCAAGGTAGGCCAGACAGATAGATCAACACAACCACACACACACACACACACACACACACACACACAAGTACATGCTTACATGCTCTCCCCCATATGAAAACAAGAACAATTTAATACAAGAATTTCCAGCTTGCATTTAACTTAATATGAAATAACAGATGCTGTCATAACAAACATATAAAAGATGCATAATATATAGCTTTTATTTTAAGATCAAATCTCAAGATTTTCTTTGGATTCTCCTAAGGATGACCACATCTGTTTTCCTCACACTTCAGCTGTAGTCCACAAAATAAAACGTTCATAATCTTTGTGAAAGTTTATATACGAGTAATGCACAGAGTAAAAAGCATACTCACAGATCATGTACCATCACACACCAATTTATGATTTCCCACTCTGCATTACTGTATTTATATGCACAAGCATATCACAGCTACAGCCGTGTCCAACTTCATTTTGCATTTTAAAGGCCCGGGTGGATGTGAGGTTGTCTCCAATACTTTCTTTCTTGTTTTCAGTTCAATCCAAGCACTATGGAAAATGTCAGTCAAACCCTGTTTTTATTTAAAAATTGGTCATTTTATCATGAACATTTGGAGACATGACTTGTTTTTGAAACTCTATATTATTGCCAGATTTATTCTTAACTAACAGTTATGCAGGGTTTATACAATGATTTCTCTTTATGTCTTTGTCAGTGTTTTGTTTTTCTCAATTTCTTTGCCTGTTATATGTTAATATAAATACAGGCTGGGGACTGGGCAATGCGGTATAACTTTTTTTTATTGGTTTAGACAGATCTTCTGTTATTAGGAGCTAACAGGACGAAACTTAAATTGTCTGTAAGGAGAACATTGGTAAGAATGAACTCGTGAGAAAACAAGAGAACCATTTCTTTTTTTCTTAGCCCACACATGCATTTTGTATCCAGATGTGCGTTAAGGTAATGGTGTTAGGGGGGGGAAAAAAACGGGAGCGTGCGAACAATTTCAGAAACTGGCTTTATCTATAAATGTTATTGGCTGAAGGATGGAGATACAAAGATTCATTCTCGCAATGCTCTTTGTATAAACAGACATGGCTCATGGCCATTTTTTGCTGAAGATATTACTGTATATATTGGAATTTTCATGTGTGAACTATGCTGAGAAAGGCTGTGGTGAGACTCATTATCTTTTAATTTTTTTTTTCTTTTGTATTAGTTTCGGAATCTGGGCAATTTCAAGCATCAAAATCAACGGTCACTTCTACATATGTTAGTTGGCCAGTTTGCAATTCTGTGCAGACGGTTGAACTAAACGACCTGGCTAGAGTTCATTAGTTGTACCATTTTAAGAACTAGTTGCAGATGTTAGAACAGAATTGGGTCCAACTGACTGCAAGCTCAGAATGATTCAGCCGCTGCTCATACGTTCTGTTTGGTGTCCTCTGCATGTATGGAGGCGTGGGTTTCGTCTATGCAGCAGCATCCCACTTATTAAAGCATGAGTGCATTGGAACATGTTGTTTCTGGTTTCCTGTTGCTTTCTCTGGATGATGTACAGGACTGGTATTCACTAAGATTGTAATCTTTGCAAACACGTCATTTATTGACAAAAGGAATCAGCTGAAATTGCAGTAAAACAAACTAAAAAAAAAAACAAACAAAAAAAAAAAAATCCCTTTTTCCGCCTTTCTGGTGTCTGGAACTGCACTGTAAATATAATAGTCATTCATTTACGGGATAAACAAAATGGCCAGTTTTTTCCTGCCAGACCGGCAGTCTAGATGGCATGAAGTGGAAATTTTATTAAATTTTTCTTTCTTATTTATTTTTTTATTCACTACTGACAGCAGGCTGCAGTGGGTAGCTTTGGTGCTTCACAGCACCAGGGCCCTGGGTTTAGTCCTGAAATTGGGTTACTGCAAGTGTTTCCGCTTGGTTCTCCAACTTTCCTCCCATGCTCAACAAGTTAAAATGCCTCTCGGTATGTTCAAGTGTCCATAGTGTACTGTGATAGACTGGTGTTCCATCTGGGTAGATTTCTTTCCTGTCTTACTGGCATTGGCTCTGGATACACCTGAACCTGACCAGGATAATGCGCTTATTGAAGATGACTGAATGAACGAACCACTGACTGAAACATAATAGCTAGCGTGTTGAAGGACACAAGGAACCAGCAGCCAGCAAAGAGGCAGTAGACGTCCTCCTTTTTTTTATTCAAGAATTTCTTTTTTTCTTTTTTTTTTACAATTCCAAAGCACTGAGGTACTAAGCATTGAGTTAGTTAATTTGAGGTTATGGAGTGTCATGTATCAAAATCCTGTAGTTCATATAGTCATGTAAAGTTGAAGACTTCTTATAGTACTTGAATTGTAGTGACTTGCTCATTCACTTCAGATTCAAAGAATACATTTTACTCTTTGTATGCCTTAGACAAATTTTTTGCATTCACATGTTTAGGTTAAAATACATTTTCACAGTGGGGATGAAGTTAATGCTGCTCCATGCTTATGTTTAAAGTTTCCTTGCTTAAAATGGTGCAAGAATTTTTAAGTACATTGCTTAGCGGCTTTCCGCTTAACTAATTTCAAACATAGGCCAAAAACGTCATGCAGGGAGTGATATTTTGCATCTGTGCCATTTTTAAGCTTTTAATTTAAAATCTTAAAACCTTTACAAATATTAGTGCAGTTGTGTGCGGCAAAATTATTGGCGCGTTTACAATTAATATTCGGTGTATAATAAAGTCTTCTCTGGAAAGAATAACAGCACTGTGCCTCTTCCTGTAATGTTAGACAGAAATTGTAAAGATATTGGACTGCCTTCCCTGCAAAGCATTTCCAGCTTCTTTTTATTCTTAGTTTTGCACATGTGGACTGCACTCTTCAATTCCACCACAGGTTTTAAGGGGTTCAAATCTAGAGGCTCAGACTGTCATTATAAAACCTTGATTTTGTGTTCCCATAACCATCTTAGTGCTTATTTAGATGTTCGATTGTTGTTATTATCTTGTTGAAATATCCACGTATGACCAAGTGTTAACCTCCTTTCAATGTAGTATGTCTTCTGTGGATACAGTATGGAAATGTGATGTCTCGTGTGGTTGAACTTGGCTCTGTGTTGTATTGTCTTTGGGCTGTGAGTATGTCATTGTTGTGTATAGTCCTTACATAGAAGTCCTTTTATTTTTGTTTTTTTTGTGCACATGACAATACAGTGAATTGACTGTCTGAGTCAGCCAGGCTTGATTTGTGATTGAAGCATTATGTTTAATAGATATGTTTTCATGCAGTTTCTTTTTATTTCCCTGAAGGGTACTGTCAAACATGGAGCCTATAATCAAATGGCTTCTACTTAACCTGATACCAGTATCCACATTCAAAAACTGCTGCTCCCTTATGCTCCTCTTTGGAGGTCTGCATTAGCAGCAATAGGGACCTCCTCAGTTATAATATGAACATGTGCATAGTAATACACTGGGTGACCTTTGTTAGTTAAGCAATTATTAGTTTTCATTTTATAACTTATTGTAATACGATTTATAGTTTCTGTTAATAAGTTAATGTACATATTCATCACCTATAGCCTTGGGGTTTTATTTATTTATACTGCACATATTCTGCCTGTTAACTTTACCCAAACTCCTATTTGGATGTCTGGTAGATCCCAAACTGCTTTTTAAAGAATCTGTTAGTGCAATAAGCGGTCCGTCTGTCTATCTATATCTATGTCTCTCTGGCCTTTTATCTGTCTATCTATTCATTATTCTATCCATTGAAAGTGTTTCTGTGTGGTGAAATCTTCTATGCAGTTATTTGATCTGTTATTACTGTCTGTCTATTAGTTTTGTTGGGGGGTGACGTTTCCTGTACAGTATGAAGGCCAGCTGGCAGTCAGACTTGGAAGAGCTCTGGTCTTGCTACAGAGGGAGTCTGGATTCCATCTTTAGGCTGCTCTCTTTTTTTTTTTTTTCTTTTTTTTTGTTAGTCACACCAATAAAGTAGCTCTTCCATTACCTTCTTTGCCTGGTGAACCTGATCAAGATGATGAAAGCTTTGCTTTTCTGTTGAATGTTAAAAAAGTTGCAACAAATCGCAGCTGAATCGTTGCCGAAACTTGGACTTGGACTTTATTTCTGTTCTGGTTCGTTCTAATTGTTGATCTACAACATCCTTTCTGTGAATTTAACTTTTTTTTTTTTTTTGCAATAGATTACTGTTTCTGAAACAAGAAAGTTGTTTTTCTATGTTTGTTTAAATATAGAATTTAAAATATTTGATAGTTCTTATTAGAGTGTGTGAGAGGAGGACATCTGAGCTTATTGAATGCATAGATGCAATTTATTCGGCTGGGTGTGTCAGATAAAGAAGAGACGCATGATTTTAAAACCTCACTTTGGAACATGCTGTGGTATGCGTGTGTGATTTGTGGCTTCTCCATCTCCAGTATGATGGATGCATTGAAGACAAGAGTGGAATACTGGGAAGAAAAGGGATGAATGGTATGTATCTGTGTGTGTTTATGTCCCCTGGAGTTGTGATTCTAGGAATAGAGGCAGCTGAACATGTGCCAGGTCCACTTAGGTGTCTTCGCTCCGTTTACACAAAGCTTGCCTTATCAATCTCTCTGCCTCATTTACTAAATGTCCATGCACTGTGATGCACATCTTATTTAAAAGAGCTCTGAGTTCAGACCTGTTTATTTGACAGGAAGCCAGGTGGCAGTAATATGAAACCATATTAAAAGGCAGGGCAATACTTTAATGACAGGCTTGGAGTTCTTGCATGGGGGTGCGAGTAAAAACCCAAATTAAATAGAAGTCTTTTTTCACTCGGATAGTGACAATTCACACAAGACCATCTGTTATATAATTTGAAGGGAAGCGCCTTTTGATCCTTTCCATTGGTATTAGAAGTGCTTCACACTTTATATAAGCTCTGCACTGGCTGGACAGAATGGAAACCGATTGTTCGCCAAGGTTCCCCTATTACGCAGTAGACAGTCGCCACACCGCACTGCAACAGTCCCAAGTGTTTTTATTTTTTCATTTTTTTTATGTTATAACTGTGTGCTTATGTAACGTCTCCATATCTGCAAAGCACATATCAGCATAATCAAACCAGATATGCTTATGGAAGAACAAATAAGTACAAAGCACTGCTAATGCAAAGGTCAAGGGTATTTTCTTTTATGTATTCAGTATTTTTTAAGGTTTATTTTTATTTTACCTGCCTCATAATAATAAAGATGTGAAGACATCTTTTGGTAAAAGAAGATTTCATTTTCAGCAGTTTTTATATGTAAACAGTCTAACAGTAAAGAGACTAATATGAATGTATGCAGAAGGTGGTTGTTGTGACTTGACTAGTTGACTAGCTAGTGTGTGTTTTTTCAGGGGTTATATAAGAGAAAAGATTTTGCCAGGTAACGGACACCAGGTTTGGTATCCGTAAGATGTAAGTACGTTTTCTTATTTTCTTAGATGGATCTGTATCATACAGGGTGGTTCAAAAAAGAACGCATGTTTTTCAAAAAAAGTGTAATTTTGTTGATTTTTAATATAAAAACTTATTAACACCAAAACAATCTGTAATAAATGCAGTTTTGATAGGTATACGTCCCCTTCCCAACTACTACCCATTTCAAAAACATGCGTCCTTTTGCACCACCTTGTATAGAAGGATAAAGCGTAATTTTCAGAAGTACTATGGACGAGCTCCTTCTGCTACATATATTACACGCTTTGCAGCCAGTCTGGGTCTCTGGAAGGTCATGTTGAAGCAGCTTTAAACCAGGTTGTGTCCTTTTGTTTATATGGAAGCTCTCTGTCCTCTTTGTCAACTTCACTTTTGCGCTCTGTGTTTTTAGGGTAGTTGTTTAACATCAATATTAATTTGCTAGTTTCTGTTGAAAAAAAAAAAAAAAAAAAACATGACAAAGGAGACAAGACAGATGTTGTACTGCAGAATAAATTGAAAAGATTTTCTGCAGGTAGGTGGAGAAATTGGGGGCAGATACAAATCTGATGTCTTAATTATTTATTATTAGTTAGTCAAGTGTATTACTGCATATGATGCACCAATACATAAAAGGGTACTCAATTTGTCAATCATAAAATGCAATAAAACAAAATAGGGTGTTAAGTTTTGAAAAGTCGTTTAGCCACATTCTAATATGAGGCTCACAAAGATGATAAAACTCTGCTGAAACTCTGGAGGAAGTTATTTAATTGTGTTTATGTATTCTGTGTCAGTCCTTATTTTATGATGTCAGTATGAAGACAGTTTTATTTTTCCTTCTTAGTTTGCAGCAAACAGTGAACATTTGCAGCTGGAATATTCGAGCGTTTCATTTCCAGACAAGAGTCATCAGTCTGAGTCTAGATACATATATTTTTCTCCAAACAAAGTAAACAAATCTGGTTTCAACTTGAGCAATTTCAGGATTTTTGAATTATACTTATTTATAGCCCACCCATGCTGGTCTTTTCATTTGTCTGATGGTGTATTCTGGAGGATTTTTCAACATGAAGGGATGCTTAAATGGTGATTAGATATGAATGTCCAGTCTGATTTCCTGATCCAGAAAAAACGTTGTGTATTGCAACCAAGTTGATAATACATGTTACCAAATTGGGAAACCCCCCCCCCCCCTTTCTCTCTCTAAATTTTTTTTTAAACCTTTTTTTTTGTTTTTTAAATTGCTTTAAACATCACAGCAAGACCATTTGTTTTTAATCACTTTCGTATGTCTGACTAAAGTTTAAGAGAACAGTCTGCTATTTTATTAATTTTTTGCACTGGGAAGTGATATTAATAAATGTACCATGACATATGATCTGATGTTTGGTCTAGTGCCGGCCTCTTTGAACACTAACAACTGTAGCAACAATGATTTAAGATTTTCCTTTAACCCTGACTTTCCTATAACAGCTAACATGGTTATCATGTTCAATTTGATGAGTTAGCATTGCTTTTGTCTGCTGTCTTGCAGCAAGTTTTAATTAAGTGTTTAAAAAATAATTCCACAAAAGGACATCGTAAGACATTTGCCACAAAGCTGCCCTACATGTACATCATAATTATGTATTGGCCAACCAATATATCGGAAGTACAGAAATCCAAACATTATAAGGGACTCACAGATTTTCTTTTTACAACTATAATGTAAGATTTTCTCTTAATTATCCATCATGTTCATTTTTACTTAATGTAGTAACGAAGAAACAGAGCTGCTAGGATTAAGTCTATATTTGCAACAGACGGTCTTTGCTGTCTTCGGCCGGTTGCTTCCTAAAGTTGCTGAAAACCTCAGAAGAACATGGCAAAAGTTTTATTTTAGCTTGATTTTTTTTCCCCCTTCTCATATATGAATTCATGCATATAATTACTTTATTAATGCTGTGGACTGAGTGCTGAACTAGGGGTACATGCCTGTTGGTCAAACTCTCATAACACTTGCGTTATTTTGTGGCATTGTTTTACTGGTTATCTCAGTGGAAAATTACTCATGGTTGTTTTTTAGTGGTAAATCCAGGCATCATGTCCCCTCTTGGGCTGAAAAGTAACCTGACACTTGGGCTGAAAATATTGCAATAAGTGTGTGTGTTTTTTTTTTATGTGGTTAAATGTGGTTCACACACACAATTCTATATCCCAACTAAGACCTGCTTAGTGAATCCTAAGAGCCTTGTGGTTTGTTTTGAAAGGGTGTCTTGCCACTAGAAGTGAAAAAGCAGACAGTCTGACTTCACAAGAGGTCAGTCATAAGCTCCCAAACAAGCAAAGTGCTGTACCACATGGGCTGATGCAAGAAAACCATATTAACCGGTCACATTTTTTAGTTTACTTGACAGGTTGTACACAAGTCTATTGAATATATGTTTGGCAGGTAAAGTTGTTGCTCTATAAAGTTGTATTTTGCACATAGATATCTATCAGTTCACTGATTTGAATAGTACTGGCACAAAAAATAAATAAATAAATTTTTTATATATATATATATATATATATATATATATATATATATATATATATATATATATATATATATATATATATATATATAAAATATAAAATAAGACAATGGGTAAACTGTAAATATAAACAATGCAATGATTTGCAAATCTCAAACGAATTTTAATTAAAATAGAACATAGAAAACATATCAAATGTTTAAACTGAGGAAATGTTACAATTTTAAAGAAATACACCAAACAGGCAAAACATTATGACCACCTGCCTAACATTGTTTGGTTCTCTTTTGCTGCTAAAACAGTCCTGACCTGTCGAGCACTAACAGCATTAACTTGTCCAGCAGTTTGAGCTACAGTAGCTCGTCTGTTGGATCGGACCACAAACAGGCCAGCCTTCGCCCCAACGTGCAATAAAATGAGCCTTGGCTGCCCATAACCCTGTCACTGGTTCACCACATCAGGTTGGATGGGGGAGCGTCGGTGCACAGATATTTTCATGTTTTCCAGAGATAATCAATCAGGTTCAAGTCTGGGCTCTGGCTGGGCCACTGAAGACATTTACCGAGTCGTCCTGTAGCCACTTCTTTGATATCTTGGCTGTGTGCTTAGGGTCGTTGAGCTGTTGGAAGATGAACAGTCACCCCAGTCTGGGGTCAAGATCTCTCGAGCAGGTTTTTATCATGGATGTCTTTTTACATTGCGCATTCATCTTTCCCTCGATCCTGACTAGTCTCCCAGTTCCTTACACTGAAAAGCATCCCCATAGCATGATGTTGCCACCACCATGCTTCACTGTATGGGTTGTATTGGCCAGGTAATGAGCAATGCCTGGTTTCCTCCAGACATGACTCTTGACAATCAGGCCTAAGTATTTAATATTTTTTTTCCATTAGACCAGAGAATTTATTTTCTCATGGGCCAAGAGTCCTTCAGGTGCTTTTTGGCAAACTCCAGACATGCTGTCATGTGCCTTTTACTGAGAAGTGGCTTCCGTCTTTTGACTCAACCATACAGGCCTGATTGGTGGAGCGCTGCAGAGATGGTTGTTCTGGATGGTTCTGCTCTATCCACAGAGAAATGCTGGAACTCTTTGAGTGACCATTGGGTTCTTGGTCACCTGCTTGACCAAGGCCCTCGGTTTAGCAGGGTGGCCCACTCTAGGAAGAGTCCTGGTGGTTCCATCCATTTACGGTTGATTTAACCACAGTCATCGGGACCTTCAATGCTGCAGAAATGTTTCTGTACCCTTCCCCAGAGCTGTGCCTTAATACAATCCTGTCTTGGAGGTCTACAAACTATTCTTTGTACTTCATGGCTTGGTTTGTGCTCTGACATGCACTGTTAACTGTGGGACCTTTTTATATAAGGTGTGTGCCGTCCAATAATCTGAATTCATTAAATCAACTGAATCATCTCAAGGATGATCAGTGGAAACAAGATGCACCTAAACTCCATTTTGAGTGTCATGGCAAAGGCTGTGAATACTAATGTACATGAGAATTTCTTTTTTTTTATTATTTCTTTTATAAATTTGCAAAGATTTTAAGCAAACTTCTTTCACATTGTCATTATGGGGTATTGTTTGTAGAATTATGAGGAAAACAATGAATTTTAATCCATTTTGGAATAAGACTGTAACAAAACACAATGTGGAAAAAGCGAAGCCCTGTGAGTACTTTCCGGATGCACTGTATCCCACCCAGTAACAGGTGCCATGATGAATGGATAATCGGTGTTATTCACTCACTAGTCATAATGTTATAATCTCATAGTGTATTAGGTAATTTTAAATTTAATGGCAACCACACATCCCAAAAGACTTTACCACTATGTTGTGCATTTCCAGTTAAGATATTTAATAATGTACAAAAGTTTTAGGCAAGTGTGGAAAAACTCCTGTGAAGTAAAAATGCTTTCAAAAATAGTATATATATATTTTTTTATATCAATTAACAACATGGAATGTAAATTAGCAGAGGAGAAATCAAAACCAATTCAATATTCAGTATTACCACACTTTGCAAAACACCACCAGTTGTTCTAGTTATACTTGCACACAATCTTAGAAGGAAGTTGGCAGGTAGATTGCTCCAAATATCTTGGAGAACTTACCACAGATCTTCCGTGTATGTAGGCTGGCTCATATCCTTCTGTCTCTTCATGAACTTCCAGACAGACTCAATGGTGTTAAGATTAGGGCTCTGTGGGGACCCAAACTATTTGTTCCAGGACTCCTTGTTCTTTTCTACATTGAAGATAGCTCTTAATGGCATTGCTTTATTTTGGGGGATTGTTGTCCTGCTGCAGATTGAATTTTTGGGCATCAGATGTAGCCCTGATGTGATTGCATGATACCTGCTTGTCTCAGCATTGAAGACAACGTTAATTCTGACCAAATCTCCAGCTCCATTTGCAGAAATGCAGCCCCAAACTTGAAGGAACTTCCACTTATGCTTCACTGTTGCCTGCAAACTAACTGTAACCTTATCCAGCCCTTTGGTGAAAAACCGCTGCCTGCTATGGCCAAATATTTCAGATTTTAACTCCTCAGGCCAGAGCACTTGCTGCTATTTTTCTGCACCCCCATTTCTATGTTTTTGTGCATAGTTGAGTCACTTAGCCTTGTTTCCATTTTAGCGGTATGGTTTTAACCTGAAATTCCTCCATGAAAAACATCTCAAGACTTCTCCAGACAGTAGATAGGTGTACCTGGGTCCCACTGGTTTCTGTCAGTTATTTGCTGATGGCACTGCTGGACGTTCTTGGATGTCAAAGGGAAGTAAGACTTTCATCCACTGCATTATGTTTCCTTGGGCAACAATGAGTCTATGGTCCTCAACTTCGAAATAGCTTGAACAGACTGAAACCCCAGTCTGCTTTAAAATCTTTGCCAGAGAGAGAGACTTCTGATGGAGTATAACTACATTCTGCCTGGTTGCAATCTTCCACAACCTTACCTTAGTGGAGTTTGGCTGTTCCTCACCCAGTTTTAAGCCTCCAACACAGCTGTTTCAGTTTCAGTTAATGACTGTGTAGGAAATTGATGATCATTAGCACCTGCTTAGTATAATGCATTAATTATACTGACTCTGACTCTGATCCTAGAAAATTTCTGACTTTGTGCAAGTGTGCAGAATCTGCAGGTTTAAGAACTGATGCTGGTTTGAAGCCAAAAGGGTGGTCACACCATATATCTATTTCATTTAGATTTTTTTTTCTTCTCACTCACTTTGCATTTTTTAAATTGATAAACAAACAATAAAATAATTATATATTTTTTTGAAAGCACTATACATCTGGGAACTGAGCAGACCAGTTGCTGGGGTTTTGGGTGAGGAATGCTGTCCCATTTGTGTCTGATACAGGATTGTACCTGCCCAAAAGCCCTGGGTCTTCTTTGTTGTATTTTTGGTACCATGATGTGCCAAATGTTTTCAGTTGTAGAAATTATTTATCTATAACAAAGCCATGCTGTTGAAATAGATGCAGTATGTGGTTAAACAAAAAATGTAAACCCATGCACTGATTTCCAATACTGAATCGTAACTGAGGGCTTAAAGATCTCAAACATCCAATATTGATTTTTGCCCTTGTCCCTTGCACAAAGATTATGTACAATTATGATATATTCAAAGTCTTTGGAATTTTATTTTGTGGAATATTATTCTGAAATTATTGCACAATTTATAAAACAGGGTTTTTTTTTGCATATTTGTGAACCTCTGCCCATCTTTAGTTCTGAGAGACTCTGGCTCTTTAAGATACTTTTTTTTGTATACTCCCTCATGTTACTGACCTGTTGCCAATGAACCTAATTAGTTGCAAAATGTTCCCCCAGCTGTTTTTATTTAGTAACACTAACTTTTCCAGCCTTTTGTTGCCCCTGTTACGAATACTTTTTTAGATGTGTTGCAGCCATCGCATTTGAAAGTGAGGACATTTCCTTATTTTAAACATATAGTATATATTATATGTATACATTTTACACAGTTCCAAACTTTTTGGAATTAGGGTTGTTTGTGTGAATTATATAATAATATAATATAAAATAATAATAATAATATAATTGAATATAATATAATGTAATATAATAGGATATATAATCATATAATATATAAAAACATAAATATAAATAATATAAATATACATATTGGCGCTCTTTACTTTTCACTTCACATTAAATAAAAGTTCTTCCTTTGGTGACAGTTTAATATGATCAGTATGTGCTCTTTTCTGGCTTAGTGCTCCTTCTAATTTACACTGCTGCGATCCTCCCACAAACCAAACTAAGGTAACACATTACACCAGTTTTTAAATCACTTAATTGTCACTTAATTTGGGAATGTACACTGAGGAGTCAGCATTTACTTACTTTGATCTAGAGTAGACTATCTAAAAAAAAAAAATTCAGATTTAATTGTCTTAAGATTTTATATTGTTCACATTTGTTCTCAAGAACTAAATTGCACCTCCCAAATGGCCTGATAGTTGGGGAATGTGGTGGTATGTTTTTAAAATCTAATTTTAAATTATATTTTTTAATACAATTTACATAATTATTTTTGCATTCTCATCCTTTTCCTCTATACTTTATTTAGCCATTTCTCACTTCTGCCGGTCTTCTGTGCACTTACTCTCGCAAGAAAACTCACATGCTTTTAGCTTTCTCCCGCACGTTTTTTGTTTCTCCCTCATTCCTGTCACCAGATCTGCTTTTCCATTCACTCCCGCAGCTTCGGCCAGTGCTCGCATTCCTCAGTTCAGCACTCGTGAGATTTCTTGAATTTTTCTCTGTGTCTCCGTGTCACCATTTGGAACTCAGCAGGCGGTTTGCACAGACTCATAAAAGAGAGAAGTGGTTACTTATTTTTGCAGATTTCATTGTTTTCTTTTTTTTTTTTCTTTTTCCTCCAACGCCTCACTGACTTCTCTGCCCACCTATTGTGCACTACACAGTTGTGTGATTTATTGCTCTAGGTGATTCCAACATGTGCACATTAAAATGTGCACACACACGCACGGTGATCAAGCCACTTATGGGAAGCCAGTCTTTTCTTGAGCCATTTACTGTTAGCAGAGCCAACAAGAGCAGAACAACATAAATCAATGTCCTTATGAATCGTGAAATCTTGATCTCAAGTTCATACGCATGCGTGTGCTTGAATTCACGAGAATGAAAATCTGGACACTATATTGTGTGGCTATTAAGTAAATGAAGTGCTTCTTTTGCTGTTTTCCACTCATGGCAGTTGGATTTTTGGACAGGGGCTTGGACAGAATGAGATCATCGAGGTCACTGTTGAGGCAGATAGCAGGGTCCTTTCTAGAAAGCCTGGAGTCTTATTATTTTGTATGGTGATGTGATTCATTAGTGCATCATGCTTCGTTTCTTAATGCCAAGTTCTATAATGTGCTTTCTGCATAGCTCATGTTTCATTATTTAGAGGTGACCGATGAAAAGTGGCCCCATTTTAGCCCTAGATAATGTGTCCTGTGTCGGCCCTGCTGTCTTGGACGTGCCCTGGTGTAATCATGGGCTGAATGAACTGTACTCATGGTCATACATCAGAACCCAGAGCTAAAAGTATCCTTCATGGCCACTATCCAAACCCACTGGAGGTAGCATCTAAAAAAATATGAAAGCAAGGATCGAACTTTTTTGACTTAGACTGCATGTGTGTGTTCTGTACTTCTCTTATTCTGCCCTCATTTGCCCCTGAGAGACAAAGCAGATCCAGTTGTTGGCTGATGTTTCCCAGAAAGCTGTAAATGATTTTGAGAAAATGGCAGAAACTTCACATTTGTGTAGTCGGTATAAATTATCCATTAAATCTTCTACTGAGTGTACACTCACTGTGAGGGATGCCATAGAAATTTACATTAAAACAACTGACAATAGGAATATCGGACTTTGTCTCAGCCTGTTAAATGTACAATGCTCTGTACACTCATGGACAACTGATTAATAATAAGGGTGATTTTTATATCAGTAAATACATCAGTTTTCATTTTAAATCAGTCGACCATCTTTTCTATAGTTATCTCGTCATCTTTCCTATAGTTAAGCAGTTTGGACATTGTTACTTTTATGGTGTTTTATTTGTTAATTGAAGAATGTGTTAATTCTCACTTTGTGTATGATACATTGTAAACAATGAAAGTAATAATCTGTTTAATAAATGTGCAGTGTAATAAAGCTTTGAATCATATTACACTATTTAAGGATGTCCCAATTCATAAAATGCACTTGTGTGATCAGCTCAGCTAATTCTAAAATGAAGAGCACATAGCTTAGAAAGCTTTTTTTATAGGGTATTGATGGCCAGAGGATCCGCTACAGCAGCAGCAGCAGCATCAGCATCAGGCAGCATCAGGGTGTTTTAGCATCCAGAATCTAACTCTTAACTAGCTGAGCTGGATTGATTAGTTAAACGTTGCCACGGCGCATTCACACAACGCTGGTCACGGCAGAATTGACTTTCTCCCCAGCAGAAGGATTTATTTATTTTGTGTTAAGCTCTAAAAAGCAACACTCTCGTGTGCACCTTTGCACTACATATCAGTGTTAATGGTCCATTAAAGCAAATCATAGAAATAAGTAGATAAAAAAGATAAGAGTTTTTCCCCAGTGTAATCTTGTGCCGCTGACTGTAGAATTAGCGTAATCTCTGTACTGTCTGCCCTGCTGCTTTTTCCACTACTCCAACTAGCAGGCTACTCAATACAGCAGCGACTAAGGAATAAAATAGTTGACTAGTCTATGCAGGCCCTAGCATATGTTAAATTCACATATGCATTGTGGTACGCTCAGTGCTAAATTCTTTTAGTGAAAGCAGTTGGAGGCTAACTGAAGCTAGCTGTTTTGCCTTCGCTGTGGAGTCACGCAAATACAACACCTGCCTCAGTTAGAATGCATGAGCACTAGTGTAGGATGTGGGGATTTTTTTTTTTTTTTTTTTTTTTTTATAATAAACAAAAAATATGTATAAAGAAACTGATATCTTCCTGTCCAGACCTTTTTTTTTTTTTTTTTTTTTTTTTTTTGTTTGTTCTGTACGATTTATACACCCTAGGGTACCACTGAGACCTGAGTGTTTCCTCTAAACAGATATTTGCCAGAATGTAAATGAACATTTTGCCAAATATTACAAAATGTTTTCAGACATAAAAATGACTGACCACAACTTGATGTAATATCATTGTGGATTCACTCTAGGGGGATAAAAGCAAGTAGGAAAACTTCCCATTGTTGCTCCTGCCATGAGTAAGGAAAGGTTTACAGTGCATGTTTAAATCTTCCTTTCTTTGTTGTCTTTAATCTGATTGGTTGTGATATGATGTTAGAAGTAGGGCACGTCAGTCTTTATCTAAACTTGAATAGTCTTCGGTGAGAATTTTGGGAGACTTAGAGTTGTTTCTGTGAGAGATCTCTTCTGCCAAGCAGGCTTCTTAGTATCAAGGCCCATCTATTGGCTCAGGGCTGGAAATGTGCATCTGTTTCAGTGTGTTTGCGTGTGTACATGAGGGTGAGCGCAAGCCTGTGAATGCTCAGCTTTGATTTGCTCGCCCTCGCAGTCTCTGCGCTAAGCAAACCCGCCCACTTGAAAGGGCTGCATAAGACATGGAGATCACATAGTGCCATGTGAATTTTGCCGTTGTGGTGGCTTTGCAATTAAAGACACACAGGCCGCTCATAGACAATATTCTGTGGCCAAGCCGACTCCGTCCAGGCGGCAGGACTTTTCCGTGTTCACTTCCTGTCATGGATTTGATGAAAGACACTGTGGACAAGGCCCTGAAGCTCTGTCAAGTTCAATGCTTGAAGTCAGAGTGATGACGATGCTGCACTGCCCTGCCCTGCCCTAGCATGCTTAAAGGCTTATTATAAACCCTATTATATGATCAGAGCTCCGTTTTAAAAACATTTTCAGAAACATTTTTGATTTAAGTAATGAAGAAAACATTGTCCCTGTTCTGACCTATTTTTGGTTGTTCAGGCTGTTTTGTTTTTTATTTATTTATTTACATTTTTGTAAAATTGCGTGCGCGCGCGTGTGTGTGTGTGTGTGTGTGTGTGTGTGTGTGTGTGTGTGTGTGTGTGTGTGTGTGTGTGTGTGTGTGTGTGTGTGTGTGTGTGTGTGTTGCGTGTGTGTGTGTGTATACACGTACACATACTGAGCCAGTGAGCGTCTGCCGCCTCTCCTGGCATAGTGCTGTGGCAAGCGTAGGCAGAGAGTGACTCTTATTATGTTGGGTGTGTGTGGGAATGGCTGTAAACATGACATTCCCCTTGTGCAAGCGGCCTGGTCTAATCACAGCCCTGTATCCCAGTGAGCAGTAAAGGGAAGCCAACACTGCCTCTGGCACAGTGGAATAGGGCACAGAGGACATCAACCCCTCATTAACCCCTCTGACCACTTGCACTGACCTTTTGCCACTCCCTATTTTCTTTCCTCCCTGTCTCTAAATCTCTCAGTTCAACTGACCTCTCCTCTGTTTCCCCCCTCATACTCTAATTAAAACCTTTTCAGCCTGTATTTGCTTGTTGAAATTCTTCTGCACAGGACACACATAAGACATCTGCATAAGACATCTGTATAAGAGGTGTTCACAAACGTGAACTTGTGATCTGTTGTTTACGGGCGGATCTGTCAGCGTTTACACATTTTTCATAGATACTTTAAAGGATACAGTTTTAAAATGTGCAAAAAGAGCACTTCAATTAAAAAAGGAGAAGGTGTCCGTTGACATATGTACCTGTGACATGAATCCTAACTGATTCTATGAAAGTGATTTTCTTACTTGAAACAGGTGTGAATAAAGAAAGGAATGTAACTTAGTTTAACTTAAGGTATGCATTGTTTATCTATATTCATTAGGGATGGCAATAAAAATTTTTTGCCAAAAAGTAGTCCAAAATGTTTTTTTCTGGCTGATAAAGACCCGGGTTTGGCCGCAGGAAACAAGAAGTTGAAATCTCAACTCAGTGCCAACTCTAGCATTTTAGTGATTATTTCAATGATGAAAGTGATATTTAATGTACTTTATTTTGCTGTTTTAGTACAGATGCATTAAAAAAAACATTGTCAAGCCTACTGAGGTAAAAATGGTCTATAATCAGAGTTGAACAGTAACCTCTAGACACCTTTTTTTTTGAGGGGGGTAAACTGTTGTCTATTAATTGTTATTTCAATACATAAATGTTTATGCTTTCTAATTATTTGCTGTATCTAACATTTTTTTGAGAATAGGAAAAATTAAAGTGAGTATATAAAATTTTCTTAGCTGAAAAACAAAAACTATACTAATGTTTTGTCAGCTTGTGGCAGGCGAACACAGTAGTTTTTTTCATTCTTCTGTATGTGTGCAGGAACTGCTTTGGTCTATTTTAAGTAGCTCTGTGTGCATAGCTACTGTGCAATGCTTCTCGTTGATTAGTACTGGTGACGGTCTCACAGTGTCTGGTCAATTTACATCTTGATGTGGTGCCCAAGTCTTTGAGAGGCCACTTCACATGAGTGTATATGAGGATAAAGTCTACTAAACCACACCCTAATCCCTGCTTCTTAGAACTCTATTCCTATTGCAGCACCAACAGATATAAAGAACTGCCCACAATTCATATGTTTAGAACTCCTCGCTGCTAACATCTCTTTATAAAACCATAGGAACCAGAATTGTGTATGTGATCAAGAAAAGTAAGTATATGAGCAGGAGTCCAAAAAAAAAAAAAACCCTCCTTCTTTCTGTCTTCATTCACCAGAGTTACTCGGGTCAAACTAAAGCTGGACAGCAGTGGTATCGAATGGCCAGAAGTAAATAAGCTGTTGGCTACCAGCACATGCTGCTGACAGTGCCCTTGCTATAAACACTGCACACTTCATAAGCGTATGAACACAGACCAGATGCAAATATGGAGTGTTGGGCAGTAGAAAGAAAAATGTTGCTCATAATGCTCAGCACATGTTTTTGTAAACTCATTGTCTGAATGAAGCACTGACTGTGATTACTCACAACACAATTTGAGTGTAATTTCAGTGAAGAGTGAAGAGGATATACTTTTCAGACTTCTGATCTCTAGTAAAATAAAATGTTCCTTAGTGTGAAGACTATATATATTCCTCCCAGTTTTTATCTCAGGCTGTGGGCTGTCTGGTTCTGGCAGGACTTTTCGAAGATGAGGCATAACTCAACCAACTAGGCAACAGAGTTGACAGTTGTGTGGCTCGCTTGCAGTGTGATCCTACAGCTGGTTATGGCTTTAATTAAACAATCGTTATCCTCAAACCATACATCAAACCACACACATGCATTTCTTATACACATTTATTAGCAAGACATTGATACAGATTTTTTTTGTGCATCTGTCCAAAGCAATCTAGAGCTGAAACAATTCCTCAAGTAATTCCAATACAAAAAACATCGAGGCAAATTATTTGCTTTGTTTATCTATTGAACTGCACACGAAGGAATGTTTCCCCACGGACCATTATTACTGATGCACCACCCGCTAAACTCTGGAGGGCACTGGACATGTAACATAGAAGACGCTGCAGAATAAAAAAAATGGCGGAAATTGGAGAAAACAGCAAGGGGGGAGGAGAAGATTCAGCCCAAAGAAAACACAACAAAGTTTCCAAAGAATCATTTCAAACCAAGACATAAAGAAAACGCCGTACAGTGCCGTTACCTTTTTTTAGCGTTATTTGAAATTGATTTTGATATTTTTTTTATTTATGACTATTTATATATTAGTATTGCATTTGATGTAATCTGGAAATTAAATGCACTAAATGGGTTTAGTTTCCATAGATGCTCTTGTATATGTATATACTCTTCAGCAAACTAATACTGTCCAGTTTTAGATTAAAACTTTAACGTGCTTTTATTTATTTATTTAGTTTTCCATTTCAACTACTCAGCAAAATACATTCCAACGATGGAAAGTTTAAGAAGCATATTTAGTGACAAAAATAGCAGCACAGCGTTTGGTAGATGGGCTGAATCGTGCCTTGTGTGCAGTCCAACTATGCAGTTCATGATCCATGGTGTTTTTTTTTTTGTTTTTTTTACTCAGTTTTCTACATCACAGCACCAGTATTAGAAAGCAAAACAAAACTTTCCGCTGGATCTTGACCTGATTCTGCCAGTCAAGTGTTGATGGCTACCAAGGGTTGATTTCTGTCCCACAATTACGGTCCTGGAATATTTATGTCAGAAGGAATCTGGGGAATGTGTTTGGGTTGCTTTGGGCTGAGAGTATCCTGGGGCCCACCACACATAGCTGTCAGTCAGGATTACCCATAAATCTGCTCATGCTTTAGCAGTGACACACATGGATAAGGACTCCATAAGGAAACTCTGTAAATTCAAATGCCAAATGAGTTACATGTGTCAATGTGAGTAGTGCAGACTATGAGGCTAAAAGATAATAATGGGCCAATTAGAGATGCATTTGCTGTGTCAAAAACAACTGATTGACATGGAACAGAAGTGACTATAGAAGAAACAAACTCCCTTAGAGAGCCACAATTATGCATGATGGATAAATGGGTTCGTGGAGGGAAACTGGTTCAACTGAGTGAAAACCGTATCCAGAATATAGGCATGTATGTGTCAGGGCTATAAAGAGCAAGTATATACCCGCATGACCTAAGATTTGACTAAGGTTTACCACAAGATAGAAGCTTCTGGTGAGCCTCAAGCACAGAAAGGTCAGGTTACAGTTTGCTATAGAGTCACGTGGGCTGACGAGATGAAGACTAGCCAGTACCACAAAGCTGGAAAGAGGAAAATGTGGAGAAAACAAGGAACTGATCATTATCTGAAGCTTACCACCTCATCATCTTGGTGGCATGAACAAAGATAGCTGCTACTGGAACCGTCTTCTGTACCTTTATTTATGATGTGTCTGCTGTCGGCAGCAGCAGGATGACTTCTTAATTCTGCCGGAGAATTTTAACCGCAAACTCGGTAGAATTTACATCACATGCAGGAAGACAGTAATGTGGAGCATAGTAGTAAAGTTTTTCAGGGGCATTAGAATTTGATCAGAGATCCATTTATTGAAGAAATAACATTTGGGACAAAAACTCATGGATTGCAACGGATTTGCAAAGCACTGAATATGGCAAATTTTCCACTGTGGCTTTTTTCTCCATTATTTATTGCACCCCTATATCAGAAATCTGCTGTATATACACTGTATTGCCAAATAATTGTGGACACCTAATCATAAGTATGGTATGTTCTTTCTGAGCATCATATTCCACATTTAGTTCCTATTTGCTCTTATAATTCCCTTCTGGAAAAAAGTTCCACTAGATTTTGGAGTGTGCTTGTGGACAATTGTGTTTATCAGCCCCCAAGGGTATTAGTAAAGTCGGATACTGATGCAGATGATCTGAGAAGGCCTGGGGTGCAGTCAATGTTCCAATTTATCCCAAAGCTGTTCAGTAGGATTGAGATCAGAGATCATTAGCAGGCCACTTGACCCTTCGTCTGCAATCCATGTAAACAACATCTTCATTTTTGCCATGTTCAGGTTCAATGCCATCTTCGTGTTTGGGTTTCCAAGTTCAAGTGAATGCAAACTTTTATTATACCGTATCCAAAGATGTCCTGTACAGTTGTGTGCCTCCAGGTTTGTGGTAACAGCTTGGAGAAGAACCACATATTGCAGAAAAGGTGTCCCAGTACTTTTGTCTATATAAATATTAATAAATATAATAAATATGTGGGTCATAAATAGCTAAAATAATTGTATTTCATGGCAATTTCTTTATTTGTGACTGACTGATTTGGCAGTTCCTTAGTTATATAAATAGGAAGTCATCATCTTATAATAACTAATAACATATTGTTTGTATTATTAACTTGCATTTGACCACTATTTAAACTTTGTGCCTTAAACCCCTCTCTTTACACTGAGATGCTGTACTTTAATTAGTGTATAGTCTCCTAATCTAACTAACACACCCAGTTATCAGTAGCTACATCAAGATAAAACTGTCTCATCAGAGCCTTGAGGATCAGTCTCGAAAACCCTGGCAGCTCTTGAACCTTGAGGTTTATTTCGACAGTAGCACAGTAGTGTGTGGAAAGAGGAGTGGACTGTGGTAGGCGATGATATCAGATTGCAAATGGTAGAACCTGCAGGGAGCTTTTTGTTCCTAGCCTCCATGTGCCTATGGACTTGGCCCAGCATCTTCATAGTAGAGCACCATGTGGGGGAAGGATTGGCCCAGCTTCCAGCACCTAGACTTTCTCCATCTGCACAGGTCATTAATATGATGGAGAAATTGCTACACACCAGAGGCGACCTGCATAAAATATCTCAAAGCAAAGGAAAAAAATAAAAATAGAACAGCTAACAGAACAGAAGCTTCATATTTGAATCTTAGCGACTCTTCTGGAGAATTATTTAAAACATTTAAATTAGAAACAACACGCATCAATAATAGTGACTGCCCGTGGTTTATGATATCACTTCTCAACACCTTGACTTGGTGTCTTTTTATTAAATGAAAAGTACAAGGACTGTATCTGCATAGGGAGGAAATTCCACTGTTCACATTTTCAATCTGGCTTTGAGGATGCATAAAAAAAAAAAATTAAAAAAAAAGACATCCATGCCTGTGCTGTTTTAGTTTTGTTTCACTAAGTAAAAGATGAAACGGAAGCACAATATTTGCACGATACACCACAGATTAACTACAGCACTGACACCTGGATAAGGTTATTAAATATAAATAAAATCAGATCATTGTAATGAGATGTTGAAGACGATAATGATGATGAATTATTATTGTATTATTATTGACGCTGCATACTAAGTAACTGCTCTAGCTAGCAGCTTGTGGGTATATAGTCTACACCACTTTTCCAGACGTTACTTTTTCTCACCATGTCTGTAATTCATCCAAAGGACTGTTTATACCACAAATGCCAAACACTGTTTACATAGAAAGGCTGATCAAATTAAAGCAACGCAAAAAGAGGTTAACTGCTGCAGTGGAGAGGTTGCATAGCTAAAGTTTGGCCCCAGATCAGTGCTGTAGCTCTCTCCACATCTGCTCACAACCAGCCTTCGTGAGAAACCACTGCATACCGCAGCTGCTCAGTGTGTTCTCTCAGTAACGGCACTGCAGACACATGGCATGTCGGCTCTCATTATCCATATTGGCTCATCATTTTGTAGTCTATTTCACACTTAAGAGATCATATTAAGAAGCATTGTAGTGCAGCATGGAGCTGATTCTTGAAATTAAATATATATAATATAGTTCTCTTTATTTGCTGCACACTTTATTTTGTGGAGTTGATTTTGAATGGATGTAATTGGCATTAAATTACATAATTTAAAAACATTTTCTACACTTCATATATACTTAATCATTAATGTTGAAATTGTATGGGAAAAAGTTTTATAGAACTTTATAGAAACCCCTTTGGTAGCGCACTTAGCTACAAATCTGCTTGGATATGTCTCGAAAAACTGTACACATCTGGATTTGCGCAGGTTATCCTATTCTTCATGGCAGATCCTCTCAAGAGCTATCAGATTGGATGGTGAGAAAAAAATAAACTGCCTTCTTTAGATCTTTCCACATACAGTATGTTTGATAAGTCGGGGCTTTGGCTGGGCCACTCAAAACATAAAGATGTGCCCTAAAGCTACTCCAGTCTTGCTTTCTGGGTCATTTTCATGTTGGTGAACTTTTACTCCAGTTTGAGTTTGTGTGCTCTAAAAGAGGTTTTCTTTAGGGATCCAGTATTTGTCTGCATTTACATGTCTCTCAAGTTACCAGTGTCTCTGTTAATGCCAATAAGAAGAACCCCTCAGCAGGAGGCTGCCACCACCATGTTTCACCATTGGAATGGAGAGCTTAACTCTAAAGCGCTACTTTAGCCAAAATGAAAATCAACACAAGCTTTTAAATGACAGCAATTCATGCAAAACAATCATTAGGCAGTTTAATATAGTTAAGAATTAAGCAATCCTGTGAGACCTGCCTAGAATCAACTAGTACTTTGGCGTACATACTTTATAATAGGCATTGTTAAATGTGTTATACAAATTAAATTAAATTGAAAATTAAGAATAAGTATAGGTGGTAAGAAGGTGGAGAGTCAAAAGAAAGGCATTGAAGTATCTGCGAGACAGGAGAGTCTTGTGCACTGTGGTATGTTGCGGGTGGAGCCTTTTCCTCCTGCAGTAATGTGGGGCTTCAGTCAAGTGAGATGAGATGCCTGCCGTCCTTGATCACTGTGTTCATCAGACTACACCAGCATGCAGGCCTCACTTTACATTCCCATCACATCATTATCCTTAGTGGACACAACATGCAGAAGTAGCTTAGCTTCCTATCAAATAAACTTGGGGTGTGCCACCTATTTTATTCTTTTTCTCCTCCACCCCGTTTGTGTGCACACTGATGTGTTCTGTCTGGAGTGTGAGTCACCTGCCAGCCTTCAAATAAAAGGCCTTCGTTCTGAATTTAGTTAATGCAATTAAAAAAACAAAACAAACAAAAAACCCTGCCTGTTTTGATGATTTTGGCTTTCTGGTAAGGCAGCACCTGCTCGCAGAGGTGTGTTTGACCTCCTGTTTTCCTGAGTGTAAAACGACAGATGCTGTGTTCACTGGTGGCAGGGTGACCCGTTTCCAACATCTTCAGCTCTGACTAATCCTGTGGCTGTTTTGTCAAGGGCTCAGAGCTGCGGCTGCATGTTTATTTTTAACAGGCTAAGAGCAGCCTGGTGTGTTTGAGTGTATTTGTAATCTGTATTTAAACACTGAAACATATGGTCATTATAAGGCATTGTGGGTGCCCTCCACAGGGCCTGAAGTTGCCATAGAAACCTGCAGGTCTAAGCTTGTAACTGTTTGAGTTCGAGACCTAACCAGATCAAACAACAAGAAAGCTCAGCACGGCAATAAGTTATGTGTGTAAGGTCTTGGTGGATTGTTACATTTCCGCTTATACATTTAATTGATATTTAAATGATGAAAAAATATAATTAAATATTAAACAAAATGTTCTTTAATACAGATTGGAAATAAGTCTGATGACAAGCTGATTAAAATAATATTGATTTGATTCAAAAATACAAAAAACTATTTTAATTAATTGAATTCAAGCATGTTAAACAAAATGTATATTATCTGATTTTAATATATTATTTTACCAGGGCATCTAAGAAGTTGGATTGTGAGGAACACTCACCAGATTATTTATTAGCATGACTCATTAATTGGTATAAGTCAGTAATGTCTTGTATGTCTTAATATGTTCTTTCCTAGTCAGTGGTGAAGACGGGGAGGCTGCTGATCAGTCATGAGGCTCCAGTGACTGGAGGCTTCGCTGCCGAGATCTCAACAACAGTGCAGGTAAAAACCATACATACTGGCAGCTTAAGTGTATTATTTGCTTGATAGTTCGCAGTGGTGGACAGTAACGAAGTAAATGCAATTCGTTACTGTACTTAAGTAGTTGTTTTTTTTCCATATCGTTACTTTACTCAAGTATGGCCATTTGGGGAGACTTATCATGTAGCTTCACTACATTTTAAAGTCAAATATGTTACTTTACTCAACTAAACACTGATCTATTACTTAGATCATTATAAGTATAGATCATATATATAATAGTATAGACTAATGCAATTACTGAAATAGGCCAATAACTGTTTATCACCTACAGTTATGCCATGTTGCCTGCTATGCTTTTACTCATAAAGCAACATTTCTTTTAGCTGCATAACATAATTATTTATAATATGTAGTTTATCATAATGTGTGTAGCAACAAAAACAGTTTAACTTAACTAGACTAGTTGGATTGTAGTTAAACAGCAGTTATTGGTTTGGTTGAATGAGGTGATGTCTTAAAGATTTTCTGTGATTGTACTGAAAAGGTCCTGAACTAAGTTCAGTAAGGAGAATCTGCAGTGCAGATTAAAAGACTAGTTTAAAATACATATATTATAAGGAAAGAGATGTTGTATGCATCTTCTGACTACAATTAGACAAGGAGTTGTTTAGTTATTGGTTTTGAGAGTTTGATCAATTGTGCAGAATGACGTGTATTTAATTGTGCAATAAATGCATATTTATATATAAAATGGAGCCCTCAGAAATGTCTCCAAATTTGTGGACTGCTCTGAGAATAGGTGTTACACATCCGGTGATGGTAGCTGAAGCAGAGAGGAGCTTTTCAAAGCTAAAACTAATCAATGGGGGAGACTTTGGGTCACGGCGTGGTTCACCCAGGACTTCATTCAAGCCAGAACTGCCATTGCTGCTTGGTGATATTTACTCAGTAACTCATTAATATCTTTTTATTATAAGATTGGTGTGTGAAGAGTAACATTAAAGTATTTTCACATAACGGAGTTGATTAAGCAAAGAGTTTTATGATAAAAAATAATAGGAACATTATAGCCATAATAAATCATAGTACAGTGGAACCCGGTTATGTCGAGGGCCTAGGAGACACCAAAAAGCGCCAAGATAACCGATGATCGAGATAAACGAAAACCAATATGGCGGCAATATACTAACGTGCTTAAAATGTCTTTATGTACATGATGTGCGTTATTAAATGAGAATGTGCATGGACGTGTTTTTGGAGTTTTTTTTTACACAACAGCGTTGCCGCGATTTGATTGGTCATGCGGTTCGAGATAACCTGTAATGCGGATAAGGAGGCGGAAGCCGAAGTAAACGCAAACAAAGTTACGCGGGATACGTATACGCGATTACACAGACCGCTCATGCACAAACAATAATGGACCGCGAGTGTGTGGATGTGAGGGGCTTAACTAGGAGATGGGATGAGTGAGTGAATGAGAGTCAGGTGTGTGTGATCAGCATGACTGGCACGAGCTAGGCCGCTTGGGAGAAGAGTATCTCTACTTTTTATCTCTACTTTTACTCAAGTAAAAGTACTTTTACTCTGCTTTGTGCACTTCATCCACCACTGTTCCACAGTGTCCTCAGGAAGCTAGAGCACTTTTTTTCTTTTTTGCAACAGCCTTAACTGTTTAAATTGCTGTTAAATTGATGTTAATTATTCCAGAGTAATCATCGTCTCACAAAAACACATCAAGTAGCTAGATATTAATGAATGTATTAATACATTCAGCATGTCTGCCTTTTTCCATACCCACGACAGAAGAACCTAGTTAACTAAAATATGCTAGTAAATGATCATGTGCTGGTGTATCATCGAGGCTGTGGTTACTATCATAGCTCACAGAATGAAACCTCTGTCTGTTCCCACTGCCATTGTATATCCACTTCTGTAATAAGGATGATTTTGGGTCATAGAGTTTATTTATGGGACCTGCAAAACACAGACTTAGATCCGCTTTTCACTCACGTGTAACTTTTAAATTCTTTGACGCTATTTTAGCCTGCGTAGTCGTGTTGAGTCTTTTTTTTTTTTTTTTCCTTTCTTCTCTTTTTCTCTGTCACCTTTTTATGGTTCTTGGTGAGTGTTTTAGAGGATTTATAAATCATTTTACTCTTTCTGAACAAAAACTCTCTCTAGACTTTTCCCAGTTACATTAGTCTCGTAAATGTGCAGTTTACACGACCACCATAACCTCATTTTTTCTCTGAGATTTAACAAGGAGCCATTTAGTAGTATTAAATTCCAATTTTATTTGTCATGTGTAGAACCATACACAGTACCACATGCAGAGTATTTATTGATTTGTATGTTATGAACTTTTGATAAAGTAAATCTCAAGCTTTAGGTCGGTCTTGAACATTTATGAGATGTTTAGCCAATCTGACTGAATGAAAGTGTGTGTAATTGTGTTTATAGTGAATGCATGTGCTACCTGGGTTAGGGGCTGTTTGTGTGGTGGTAGGTGATGAGTCAGCCTGATGGATTTGCCTTGTGTACTTATACAATATAATGAAAGTAAACTAGGGAGGACTAAAAATAAGGCTTTTATATGGATGATGCCAGAAACTTAGTACACAAAAAAAGTTGTTTGAATTCCATCTCAAAACAGCGACATGTCATTTGACTTGGATGCATTGGATTGGAGAATGACCTAATCAAACTACCTTCCTTTTATCTGATCGAAAAAAAACAGCGTGTCATTGAGAATATCAAGAAATGTATAGCCTTATTGTGAGCCAGTTGAATGATAACTCTTATTATCATTATAGAGCTAACCTAAATATTTAATCTATATACCTTACCACAAAATACACTATATGAACAAAGGATTTGGGACACCTTACATTTCCAACCACAATGTTGGAGGATGTCTAATGATGTTACCACACCATTGTATAGGAGGTCTTTCAACAAGATAGCATTACATTTTTCCCCTCCTTGACCTAGAAGACCCAAACCAGTCCCAGCACATGAATGCCCCCGTGTACAAAGTCAGCTGCATGAAGATATGGTTTAAGTGGGTTGGACTGGAAGATCTTAAATGGGCTGCTGTAGAGCTCTGACCTTAATCCTAGTAAATACTTTTGAAATGCACCCCCAGGCTTCCTCATCCTACATCAGTACCTGCCTTTACTAAAGTCCTTGTAGCTGAATGAGCACAAATCTCCACAATCACACTCCAAAAGGTTATTATAGGTTATTATGACAGCAAACAGAGAGTAGATGTGGAACGGGATGTTAAAAAAGCACATATGAATGTTATGGTCAGGTGTTTATCCATAAAGTTTGTGGACACCTGACCATATGATTCAAATGTTCTTTTTGAACATCCCATTCAGTATTTAGTCTTTATGACTTGAAAAGGCAGGAGATCCCAATACTTTTGTCCATATATTGTCTGTTGCTGAATGAGGAATAGGAATAAGTCATGCCGGTGTATTTTGGCCTACAAGATGTTTCTATAAGACGTTATACTAGAAGGAGTTTGATTATGGTGTTCTTGACCCCTAACAAAGTGTTTGCAGCAACATTAGTAATGGAGAAAAAGTGCCTGTCACATGGGTGTAACTTTGTTTTGAAAAGGACCAAAGAGGACCAAAAACAAGAATCTAGCATGATCAATGATGAACCATGCAAAATGTTTCCATAAAGTATTTGTAGTTATGTTAAGTTTATAATCACATATGCCCCAATATGCTTATAGATTTGTATATATAAATGTGCGATGCAGAAATGCAATCATGTATAAAACAAACATTCTGATTCGTAGGAAAAGAAACTTGGTAGAACGTGCCTGTGCTGCGTTAATTTAATGCTGTCCGGATGTGAGTTTTATCACAGAGCAGACATTTTATTACAGGCGCCACCACCCAGTCAAACTAACACAGTGAATATGGCTCATTTTCTGAAAAGCTGTTTGAATCAGTTTCTGTTGCCAGCGATTATATAAAACTTTTAAACTACACTTAAAAATACATCTTTTGCACTTAAAATCGCATTACACTTTATCACAAAGTAGATTGCGTTTTAATCAATTATTAGCAAATTTGTATATCGTGATAGATTGTGTGTATTGTAGAGCATCGTTGCACCATATTTTTGTTACATTTCCCACCCCAAAGGGACACATCCATGGCCTTTCTTCAACAGCATTAGAGTGGTAACTGTAAAAATTATATTGAGTATGAACAACTAAAATTCGTAGTTTGCCTACTCACATTTTCATTGTGTATAGAGGCTACTGCTACATACACTTTTTTTCTGTTTTTTGGGTTTTGTTACTAAAATTACCATACGCTGATCTCTAGCTATCTTTACCTCGCTGTATGCTTCTTGTTCCTGTTGTATTTTGTGTCACATGTATCTTGCACCTTGTCATGACAGTATTTCATTCAAATTTATATACAAAAAAGGCATCACTGTCTTTCATTTCAGAATGATGCCTTTTTTGTATATAAATTTGAATGAAATACTTAATTCCTGTATAGCAGCATGATGTGTACATACTATCTATCAAGCCAAGTCATGACAAGGTGCAAGATACATGTGACACAAAATACAACAGGAACAAGAAGCATACAGCGAGGTGGTCTGGGAAACTGGGGTATCGACTGCCCACCCCTTATTCTAAGCACGGTAATCAGCCTTTAACTGTGCCCTGTCTTGCTACTGTAGATTTTGTTTTGTTTGGGCTTTTTCCTTGATGCTTTGTAATCTTGAGCAGTTCTTAACAAATCAATATGCCACATAGCAACACCATTGTGGTCGCTGTAATTGAAATCAGGCTACTAGCTACTAAATTACTGTTAGCACCCCCTTGTGGTAATTCTTCATCCTTTTAAGTGAGAATGTATTATTTATAAGCGGGTGAGATTGCAGGCAATAATAATAATAATAATAATAATAATAAAAACGTGATACAGTGGAATTATAGTTTGGCTGTCTGAGCCACCTGAACTTCTGATTTGCCCACCTGAGCACCACATGCAAAAAAAACTAGTCGTAGCCTCTGAATCTGTGCCCAGTTCACGATCATTAAAGAAAAGTGCAAGACTGTCTGATTTGCAAGACTATTAAAGGAACTTCAATTCAGTAACTTGCAAGTCTTACAGTGACTCTCTGAGAATGGGAGAGGAGTGCTGTGTCCTGTTATTTCTGGATTCATGGCTGGAACAAAGGGATTTTTAGGTCGATCAAGCCGTTCCTGGACACCTCAGTGGAATAGTTCATTTGTTGGATTATTGTTTCTCTCTTTTGCTCATGAAGGCAGTTGGAATTGTGCGAGGGGATAAAAGCATCCTGTCCTGACTGGAGCTGCGTCATGTGTCATTGTTTGGCATTATGAGGTGTGTGCACGTGTGTATGAGGAAGACTAAAAGGCTCGGCTCACGTGATTTGACTGAATGGGCTTTTGGGGTAGTCAGAGAGGGATGGTGAAAAGTGTCTTTCTGACACTTCTCTTATAACACTTTCGACTCAGGCTGCTCTTGTCACTCATCTGTTTCTTGTTCTACAGAGTCTCAGTCATTGTTTGTTTAGCACACACTACATGCCTGCTTTGTCGGAATTTGTTAATCACAAAGGTGTGTTCTAGAAATTTGTTCTAAATATTTAAAAAAATGCATTTACGAGCATTGACCTTTGTGGAAGCTCTTACACATTCGGTGAAATTGGTTTAAAATGCAGCCATGGCGCCAGATAAATGCAAGCTTCAAAAAGCGGCAAACCATCCCGGGTATGTAGTATAAGATATAATGCTATTACTCGTTTTTTTTTCTTCAAGGATGTTCATATCAGTCAACTTCCCAAATATCCGAGCGAATGCTTTTTGCCAGGATGGATATCTTTACCTCCCAGAACGCGTCCACCAGCTTTGGGTTAAGCATTAAACTTGAACCACATGCAGTATTTTTTTTATTTTTAATTTTTTTTACCATAACCAGCTGCTCCTAAAAAGCACACATAACTACACACTGACTTCAGAGAAGACCTACCACATTTAACACGAGCCCAGTTGCCTGACCTAGTCATCTTCGATTGATGCCAGTGGCTTGTAATTTGAATCAATAGGACTTAAACTTTAAACTATGAAAGCACTTAATCCTGAGTTGTGGTGATGAGCAGTACATCAAAGTGAGTAACCCTACTCACAACCTGTGTGTGTGTGTGTGTGTGTGTGTGTGTGTGTGTAGAAGAGGACGCAGGTTTATAAACTAAAAATAAGATGATATTGAATGACTGGCAGAGTTAGCTTGAGTTAGCATTGGAAGAATTTGTTAATGGAAATATTACGGACTTGTCTTCCCAAGAAGGACACACATCTCTTCAGTACTGATCATTTCTTGCATAAAGGGATTTTTGTGTGCATTTCAGGACATAATTAAGATAAAAATCCATCAGTTACAGAGTCATGAAGTCTCCATTAGATAGATTAGAGAGAGCATTGTGCAAACAGCAGTGAAATTTAAGATTGCATTTAGTTTGATAGCACTATCCATTCCTTTTCTTTTGTTTTGATTAGTGGCTGGAAAGTGTTGATCAGTCATTTACTCCTGCAGAAGTGGGTTATCTAAAAAGTAAAAATGCATCACAGTCGTATCATTTAAATATTCAGAAGTGCTAAATTGTTTGGTTTGAGATCTAAAAAACTGACCTACGTAGTCGAGAATTCCCAGCCAACGCAACGGGTCATTTAAGTTTTGCATCTTGCACATTGAAGTAATCAAATACAGCCAACAATGGTGTTCTCAGAAATCGCATGCTCCACATTTAACATGTCTTTGTTGTTTTTGGTTGTTGGTGATCATTAACACTAACTCTGGATGTGCCTGGCTTTGTAATTCTTTTAGATAATGAAGTGTTCTCACAAAACAAAAGGGTTTTAAGTTCTCAGGGACCTATAGCCTTCTAATCAAGTTATTTGATTTATTTTTCTTCTTTATTTGTGGACTGTTAAAAAGCACAGTCAGCTGATTGCATTATTCATTTACAATTACGGCATTTAGCAGACACCATGATCCAGAGCCATTTACATTTATCTCATTTATATAATTGAGCAGTTAAGGGTTAAGGACCGCTGGGCCTTGCTCATGGGCCCAGCGGTCATAGCTTTATGGTGCTTGGATTTAAATTTCATGACTGTTGTGACTTTCCGATCAGAAGTCCAGCGCCTTAACCACTAAGCCACGACTTATTCAGCAATTTGGGAGTGTTTTCGGTTTATAAGATTAGCCGTTAAACAAATAATGATTACATTAGTTTGAAACAAACAGTTGTGTAATAATGCATAAAAGGACAGACAGACAGACAGACAGACAGACAGACAGACAGACAGACAGACAGACAGACAGACAGACAGACAGACAGACAGACAGACAGAGACTTGATTGATTGATTGATTGATTGAGCAGATCACAGGGAAATCGATTGTGACTTAAGTTGGGACTTGAAACGCCAAAAAGAAAGCCGCCAGAGAAAGACTTACATAGATATAATATTTATATAAATATAAAAAATGTATATTTACAGTGTATATATTTTTTCATCCTTATTTAGTCCCTGGTCTGAGTTTTAGTGCTCAGAATGTGGATTTTAGTTTGATTATATTTTGTGGGGGAAAGAAAATGAAGACCAACTAAATGTATTTACAAATATCACATTCATGTGGCAAATGGCACAAGTCCGATCAGAAAAACATACAAATATTGTCCGTATTTCATCTCATTTTTGGTTTGATCAGGCACATACACATGTGAAATGAGTTATAGATTTTATGCTGCATTTATATTTCTCAAACATTTTCATGGCCTTTGTGTAATAATTCTTTAGTCAGCATTTATCAACATGAGCACAAAATCAATATGAAATATTGCTGCCTAAACATCTTATTGCGTGTTTTACACTCAACAAGCATCGAGTCACTAAATGCTATATCAGAAAATAAGAAATGTTCTTAAATAGACATTCACGAATAAGGAAATACCAGGAACGCAGTGGAAGCCAGAATGTGGCTATTGTCATCTGACTTTGGATTCCACTAGAAGGCAGTTATCAATTCTTTTTTCTGCCAATGTATGCTTAGTATTGTTGACATTTCCACATGGCACACTTTCAGTAATCTTTAATCTAATGTTTTCTTTTTTTTTTTTTTTTTTTACAGACGTTTGGACCACATGTATGATTGCAGTGTTTGAGCTTTAAAATATATTTTTAAGTTACACCCCAAAGCAAAACATTTTCTAGAGTTCGTATGCAATGTTGTCTTATTTTTACTCTCACATTTAAAGTATATTGCATGTAATCATGCACTGATCATAGATAAACACTGATTCTAGTAAAACTACATCTCTGCTGAAACTCACTGTCCAGATGTGGCTTGTGACCAGACTGCACACTTTTTGTGCTCTTCCAGTAATCGTATTTGAAGAATTTATTTTAATCAAGAAAAAGTGCTCTTGTCATTACCAGTGCTGAAGAGAAGCTGTTGTCCAGACATATCCTGGATTGGCAGGTGGATTTATCTGCTCTGAGGCTAAATGACATAAAATTACATCTGCCTTCAAATGTGAAGAGAATGGCCTCTAGCTACATATCTGGTATTGTGGAAATGCAGGCTCTCAGCTGAGAGATGAAGAATGGCTTGTTTGAGTTCTTACAAAAAAATATTTTTTTTATTGCTGTTTTAATATTCGTCAGAAATTTACTTATTTTTTTACCTAATTCATGTACAGTACATAAACAATATTAAAAACATAAAGCATAAACAAACTATTTGGAGGTGGCGACTAACAGTTCTTGATCAGTATCTTGAACAAGAATCGTATTTTGTTATTTTATTGGTTTTTTTTCTAATTTCAGACATTCTTTGGGGGCTCTAATAATTTGCCATTTGTCGTCATTAAGAATAACAATTTAAATTCTCTCAATTCATTTAAATGAATATGTGAGGATTTTATTGAATTGTTGCTCCCTGTGGAATTATTATATTGTTGATGATAAGCTTTGCTCCGGGTGCATCTCATCCTTACAATTCCATACCAACATCAGCACTAAGAAACGGTGTTATTAATAGTTTCTCAACACTAATGATATCATTTAGATTATGCTGTTGGCAGTATATCCATTCCTACAGACATCATTTCTTGTTTTAAACATTGAAAGTGCACTGTGAAAATTATTTGGATTACAACCTCAATAACCCACAAATTGCTCTGACATATGAATTGACCAATAGCATTTTTGACTAATGACGGCGATTAGGTTTAGCTGAATGTTTATTTAAAGCCTTGACATGTTCCTTAATTGCGCTTGCTCAAAAGGGGCTTTATCGAGGAATACACAATGTTTGCAAGGTCTTGTGGAAAAACTGAAGTCATGAAAATGGGTAATCAACAAAGCATCAAAAGAAATGGGAAATGTGCTTGTAAAAACCCCCAAAAACAAACAACTTCTTATACAGGCCTAACCGCTCATTATTAAGTAAGAGAGGCTGGAGGAGGCTATATGTTCCCTGTTTAATATCCTGGAAGAGAAGAACTGCATGCTCATGTCAAAAGCATATCAAGGGTGAATCAAAGGAACATTTTTCTGTGTGTGCTCAGTACATTTCTGCTTCTTTCTTTTAACATATATCCTCTCTATTTGCAATCATTTCTAAACTCTGAGATGCTGGCTCAGTATGCGATTTTGCTCTACTTCACTACTTTTATGTTCATGTTTCAATTGTCCAAGTGGGCACAATATTCTCTGGAGCCAAGCGTATCATGAAAGACGAGCTTTTTTTGGTGGTGCAGTGGATAGCGTTGGCGCCTAACAGCTCCAGGGTTCCTAGTAGGAGCCTAATTTACTGTTTGTGTGGAGTTCATGTTTTTCTTGTGTTCACACATTGAATCCATGCTCATGGCAGGCAATCTGAGGAGAAAAAAAGACAATATTTAAGCTTTTTGGAATTAACTTTAAAAAAGTACTCCTGGTGAAACCAGGTATTGCTTGATCCATGAATAAAAATAAAAAGACAATCCCTGTGGTAGCATGCTATGGTGATATTGTTCAGTAGCAGAGGTAATTCAACAGGATTTAGTGTAGGCTAAATGCAGCCAAATACAGAAAGATCTTTAAATTGCACACCGCCTCAGACTAGAGTGAAGGTTCACAAATTGTCTTGATGGTGACCCAAAGCACATAGTAAAGACAACATTGTTTAGACCTGAAGCCAATCGAATGTCTGTGGAAAAACGTAAAATCTGCAATTCACATCAAGTCTGAAATCCCTTGAAGGATCTGCAAGAAAGAATGGGAGAATCAGCCCAAATCCAGGTGTGCAAAGCTTGTAGAGACTTGCCCATATGGGCTAGAAGCTGCTGCTTTTACAGTACATTTACAGTACTAAATAAAGAGTCTGAACACTTACGAGATTTCTATATATCATTGTTCATTAAAAAATTAATATAAATAATATTTCCAAAACATTTTTCATCTTTGTCCTTGAGTTAATGTGTATTGATGATAAAAAAAAAGAACAGTTAATCCATTAGTGAAAAGCAGTTGGATGGATTCATGCATATCTGAGCAGTTTTCTCATCTTACCACAGGGGTAACTTTTGTGCAATAGGGAAATATGAACTCGAATGACTATAAATTGGAGGATAAACATGAGCGTTTCCATGTCCTGCATTTGACTTATTGAAATGAAGATCTGTGTATTATGTCCTGCTCATCCTACATATCTCAAGTTATTTCTGACTCACTGTAGGTGAAATCAGAAGATAAATGAGAATGATTGCATTATTGTATATGGGCTTTGTGCGCTGTCTAGAATAGCAGTTACTGGGTGGCTTAGATTAAATAAAAGTGTGGGAATTTTGTCACATTTTATTGTTTTTCTGCCTTTCCCATGGAGAGTGTTGTCTAAATCTCAATATCAGATGGGATATAAGACAATAACACGAGAGTGGTCGGGGTTTTTAAAGTCTCTGCCAGTAGTTTATGAAGAACATAAGTAATAAAAATTAGCTGCAGTATTTGGTTGTTTTTCTTGCAAATCATGAAAAAAAGTGTCATTGTCCTCAGATTATCTGGGTATCTGGACATATGGCCTATTTCTTGCCCAAACATACTTTTCATGTAGTTGTAATTCAATTGTCTTATGGTTCTGTTTTCAGGAGGAATGTTTCCTAAACCTGGAGGCACCAATCACCAGGGTGTGTGGCTATGATACACCTTTCCCTCACATTTTTGAACCCTTTTATATCCCTGACAAATGGAAGTGTTTTGAGGCTATCAAACGCATGATCAACTACTAGGTAAGGTGTAAATACAAATCACCACACGTATGATACATCACATTAGTTTTGGAGAACCTGATGAGTAAAATTAACTGAAATTAATAAGATCGCTGCTTACGTCTCCCTCAGACTAGTCTAATCCACTTTGTCATTTTGAGTACTGGTCATAAAAGCCAAGATGCAGGAAGAAGTCATGTAATCCACCCATCTCATTTGATTAAGACTAAGTAGAAATTAAGTATGTGAAGGATTTTAATTTTATTGTTTGAATCTCTTTCTTAAAGTACTCCCGGGTATATTTTATTGTGTTCGGTACTGGTTTTCTGCAGTCAACTGCTTAAATATTGCATTTAATATTTTTTGCTTGTATCAACACATTTTTCTCCTCTCCAGAATTAGACACATGTTGATGTAACTGTTCCTTTTATGCTTTTCCTCTCTAGAATCTGGAAATGATGAATTCCTCACAGATGCGGTTGCTACCCTGGGTGACTAACAGACAACTCATGAAGTTGGATGAACATGGACAATAACTGTAGAACTTTATTGGTCAACTGTGTTGAGCAATATTCATGAACACTAAAATGCAGATAATTAGTGTGTGCTCTTGAACTGTACTTGGTGGATGAAGAACTGTATTTGGGGTCTTTTTTTTTTTTTTTTGCTGTTACATTATGATTACATTATGATGTTTAGTGACTGTCACACTTTGTTTGAATTTGGGTTTCTTTGGTTTCTAAACAAATTAAAGATATACGAAAGAGATTTATCTTGATGTAAAATGGTTTATTTGCCATATATCTTACTGTCAAGTCAAAATAATTTTGTTGTTATTTCTACTATACACAGTGGTACCCAGTACACAGTAAAAGCGAGACAACGTTCCTCCAGAACCCTGGTGCTACACAGGGTGCAAGGCATGATGGTGTGTGAGTCTCTCTAGCAGGATTTGGTGAGGTACAGTGCCTTGCGAAAGTATTCGGCCCCCTTGAACTTTGCGACCTTTTGCCACATTTCAGGCTTCAAACATAAAGATATGAAACTGTAATTTTTTGTGAAGAATCAACAACAAGTGGGACACAATCATGAAGTGGAACGAAATTTCTTGGATATTTCAAACTTTTTTAACAAATAAAAAACTGAAAAATTGGGCGTGCAAAATTATTCAGCCCCCTTAAGTTAATACTTTGTAGCGCCACCTTTTGCTGCGATTACAGCTGTAAGTCGCTTGGGGTATGTCTCGATCAGTTTTGCACATCGAGAGACTGAAATTTTTGCCCATTCCTCCTTGCAAAACAGCTCGAGCTCAGTGAGGTTGGATTAAGAGCATTTGTGAACAGCAGTTTTCAGTTCTTTCCACAGATTCTCGATTGGATTCAGGTCTGGACTTTGACTTGGCCATTCTAACACCTGGATATGTTTATTTGTGAACCATTCCATTGTAGATTTTGCTTTATGTTTTGGATCATTGTCTTGTTGGAAGACAAATCTCCGTCCCAGTCTCAGGTCTTTTGCAGACTCCATCAGGTTTTCTTCCAGAATGGTCCTGTATTTGGCTCCATCCATCTTCCCATCAATTTTAACCATCTTCCCTGTCCCTGCTGAAGAAAAGCAAACCAAACCATGATGCTGCCCCCACCATGTTTGACAGTGGGGATGGTGTGTTCAGGGTGATGAGCTGTGTTGCTTTTACACCAAACATAACGTTTTGCATTGTTGCCAAAAAGTTCGATTTTGGTTTCATCTGACCAAAGCACCTTCTTCCACATGTTTGGTGTGTCTCCCAGGTGGCTTGTGGCAAACTTTAAACGACACTTTTTATGGATATCTTTAAGAAATGGCTTTCTTCTTGCCACTCTTCCATAAAGGCCAGATTTGTGCAGTATACGACTGATTGTTGTCCTATGGACAGAGTCTTCTACCTCAGCTGTAGATCTCTGCAGGTCATCCAGAGTGATCATGGGCCTCTTGGCTGCATCTCTGATCAGTCTTCTCCTTGTATGAGCTGAAAGTTTAGAGGGACGGCCAGGTCTTGGTAGATTTGCAGTGGTCTGATACTCCTTCCATTTCAATATTATCGCTTGCACAGTGGTCCTTGGGATGTTTAAAGCTTGGGAAATCTTTTTGTATCCAAATCCGGCTTTAAACTTCTCCACAACAGTATCTCGGACCTGCCTGGTGTGTTCCTTGTTCTTCATGATGCTCTCTGCACTTTAAACGGACCTCTGAGACTATCACAGTGCAGGTGCATTTATACGGAGACTTGATTACACACAGGTGGATTCTATTTATCATCATTAGTCATTTAGGTCAACATTGGATCATTCAGAGATCCTCACTGAACTTCTGAAGAGAGTTTGCTGCACTGAAAGTAAAGGGGCTGAATAATTTTGAACGCCCAATTTTTCAGTTTTTTATTTGTTAAAAAAGTTTGAAATATCCAATAAATTTTGTTCCACTTCATGATTGTGTCCCACTTGTTGTTGATTTTTCACAAAAAATGAGTTTCATATCTTTGTTTGAAGCCTGAAATGTGGCAAAAGTTTGCAAAGTTCAAGGGGGCCGAATACTTTCGCAAGGCACTGTATGTGACATTGATAGCAATTAAACGCTTTTAAATTATGAGCCTTGAGAACGTCTGAGCAAATTCTATTGCAATCTTGAGAACAAATGTTTTTTTTAAATGCTACAAAGAATAAAAGTAGTCCACCATGTAGGACTATTTTAGTCTATTTTAATCTATTTTTTATTTATTTTTTGGTAAACGGATCATCTTGAACCAACAATTCCCCCAAAGTGATCTTTCTTATCTCCTGCAAAAATAGGTCACGGTCATTGCACACAAAAACAAATCACATGCCAAGTGGAAATGCAAATGCATGGTCCCTAATCTGGTATGCAAAGGTTTAGATCAGGATCAAGTTAGTTTATTTCTATAACGCTTTTCACAATGGACAGCATTTGGTGTATATCGTATCGTATCGTCCGTGGTCACCTAATTTATGATTCTGCACATCATGTAGCTGCTTTGGGTTTGTTTCAGTGGGAGGTTGTGGCTTTGGCATCAAACACAGAAAGAAATAAACAGACAAACCACCCAAAAAAGAACAGAAAAGGTTAAACTGCTTGGACAATGCCACTAATCACCAAGTGTCTAGCAACCTCATCAAAGCACCAGAAAGGCGTCTGACCGCAAATTATGGACAGAATGAAAAGATAAAATAGTGCCTGTCATTTTGGTTGGAGTGAAAGCAGGATCTGACCACATTGAAAAGCAAGGCTCTTTTTCTCTGATGAGGTAGCAGAGGTGTCCTGGGCTTGAGATAGCAGTACAGAACTATTCATTTTGTTCAACATCTCAAAATGCCACATTCAGCAACAGTGCCAATTGAAACATTGCTTGATTAGTTTTATCGTGGCTGATTATTTGAAGGTAAATGGGGGTAAGGAGAAGAATATACTGTAGTGTTAGATGTTCTTTTGTGGAAAAAATAAACATTATGGGAAACCCTCACTCATTAAACAATATTGTATATGATTAGGAAATATACTGTATACATGGTTAATACATGGTTGCAGATTTGTACATACAGTGAGGAAAATAAGTATTTGAACACCCTGCTATTTTGCAAGTTCTCCCACTTAGAAATCATGGAGGGGTCTGAAATTGTCATCGTAGGTGCATGTCCACTGTGAGAGACATAATCTAAAAAAAAAAAAAATCCAGAAATCACAATGTATGATTTTTTAACTATTTATTTGTATGATACAGCTGCAAATAAGTATTTGAACACCTGATAAAGTCAATGTTAATATTTGGTACAGTAGCCTTTGTTTGCAATTACAGAGGTCAAACGTTTCCTGTAGTTTTTCACCAGGTTTGCACACACTGCAGGAGGGATTTTGGCCCACTTCTCCACACAGATCTTCTCTGGATCAGTCAAGTTTCTGGCCTGTCGCTCCTTTCAAAGATTCTCTATTGGGTTTAGGTCTGGAGACTGGCTAGGCCACGCCAGAACCTTGATATGCTTCTTACAGAGCCACTCCTTGGTTATCCTGGCTGTGTGCTTCGGGTCATTGTCATGTTGGAAGACCCAGCCTTGACCCATCTTCAATGCTCTAACTGAGGGAAGGAGGTTGTTCCCCAAAATCTCGCAATACATGGCCCCGGTCATCCTCTTCTTAATACAGTGCAGTCGCCCTGTCCCATTTGCAGAAAAACCCCCCCAAAGCATGATGCTACCACCCCCATGCTTCACAGTAGGGATGGTGTTCTTGCGATGGTACTTATCATTCTTCTTCTTCAAAACACGTTTAGTGGAATTATGACCCAAAAGTTCTATTTTGGTCTCATCTGACCACATGACGTTCTCCCATAACTCCTCTGGATCATCCAAATGGTCATTGGCAAACTTAAGACCTGCCTGGACATGTGCTGGTTTAAGCAGGGGAACCTTCCGTGCCATGCATGATTTCAAACCATGACGTCTTAGTGTATTACCAACAGTAACCTTGGAAACGGTGGTCGAAGCTCTTTTCAGGTCATTGACCAGCTCCTCCCGTGTAGTCCTGGGCTGATTTCTCACCTTCCTTAGGATCATTGAGACCCCATGAGGTGAGATCTTGCATGGAGCCCCAGTCCGAGGGAGATTGACAGTCATGTTTAGCTTCTTCCATTTTCTAATGATTGCTCCAACAGTGGACCTTTTTTCACCAAGCTGCTTGGCAATTTCCCCGTAGCCCTTTCCAGCCTTGTGGATGTGTACAATTTTGTCTCTAGTGTCTTTGGACAGCTCTTTGGTCTTGGCCATTGTAGTAGTTGGATTCTTACTGATTGTACGGGGTGGACAGGTGTCTTTATGCAGCTAACGACCTCAAACAGGTGCATCTAATTTAGGATAATAAATGTAGTGGAGGTGGACATTTTAAAGGCAGACTAACAGGTCTTTGGGGGTCAGAATTCAAGCTGATAGACAGGTGTTCAAATACTTATTTGCAGCTGTATCATACAAATAAATAGTTTAAAAATCATATATTGTGATTTCTGGATTTTTTTTTTAGATTATGTCTCTCACAGTGGACATGCACCTACGATGACAATTTCAGACCCCTCCATGATTTCTAAGTGGGAGAACTTGCAAAATAGCAGGGTGTTCAAATACTTATTTTCCTCACTGTAACTCCATAAATTTTTTTTATTCTACTTTTATACTTGTGTTATTGTACTGTTATTTTTGTTGTATTTGTTGCAGTGACATCAACTTCCTTTTGCTCTTGTCCATAAAAGTTTTTGTTAGAAAACCCTTTAATAAATCCTCAGCGTATAATAGAAACAGAATGGATTCACGGGAGCTGCTGGGGAGGCTATATGTTCCCTGTTTGATATCCTGGAAGAGAAGAACTGCATGCTCGTGTCAAAAGCATGTCATGGGTGAATCAAAGGAACATTTTTATGTGTGTGCTCAGTACATTTCTGCTTCTTTCTTTTAACATATATCCTCTCTATTTGCAATCATTTCTAAACTCTGAGATGCTGGCTCAGTATGCGATTTTGCTCTACTTCACTACTTTTATGTTCATGTTTCAATTGTCCAAGTGGGCACAATATTCTCTGGAGCCAAGCGTATCATGAAAGACGAGCTTTTTTTGGTGGTGCAGTGGATAGCGTTGGCGCCTAACAGCTCCAGGGTTCCTAGTAGGAGCCTAATTTACTGTTTGTGTGGAGTTCATGTTTTTCTTGTGTTCACACATTGAATCCATGCTCATGGCAGGCAATCTGAGGAGAAAAAAAGACAATATTTAAGCTTTTTGGAATTAACTTTAAAAAAGTACTCCTGGTGAAACCAGGTATTGCTTGATCCATGAATAAAAATAAAAAGACAATCCCTGTGGTAGCATGCTATGGTGATATTGTTCAGTAGCAGAGGTAATTCAACAGGATTTAGTGTAGGCTAAATGCAGCCAAATACAGAAAGATCTTTAAATTGCACACCGCCTCAGACTAGAGTGAAGGTTCACAAATTGTCTTGATGGTGACCCAAAGCACATAGTAAAGACAACATTGTTTAGACCTGAAGCCAATCGAATGTCTGTGGAAAAACGTAAAATCTGCAATTCACATCAAGTCTGAAATCCCTTGAAGGATCTGCAAGAAAGAATGGGAGAATCAGCCCAAATCCAGGTGTGCAAAGCTTGTAGAGACTTGCCCATATGGGCTAGAAGCTGCTGCTTTTACAGTACATTTACAGTACTAAATAAAGAGTCTGAACACTTACGAGATTTCTATATATCATTGTTCATTAAAAAATTAATATAAATAATATTTCCAAAACATTTTTCATCTTTGTCCTTGAGTTAATGTGTATTGATGATAAAAAAAAAGAACAGTTAATCCATTAGTGAAAAGCAGTTGGATGGATTCATGCATATCTGAGCAGTTTTCTCATCTTACCACAGGGGTAACTTTTGTGCAATAGGGAAATATGAACTCGAATGACTATAAATTGGAGGATAAACATGAGCGTTTTCATGTCCTGCATTTGACTTATTGAAATGAAGATCTGTATATTATGTCCTGCTCATCCTACATATCTCAAGTTATTTCTGACTCACTGTAGGTGAAATCAGAAGATAAATGAGAATGATTGCATTATTGTATATGGGCTTTGTGCGCTGTCTAGAATAGCAGTTACTGGGTGGCTTAGATTAAATAAAAGTGTGGGAATTTTGTCACATTTTATTGTTTTTCTGCCTTTCCCATGGAGAGTGTTGTCTAAATCTCAATATCAGATGGGATATAAGACAATAACACGAGAGTGGTCGGGGTTTTTTAAAGTCTCTGCCAGTAGTTTATGAAGAACATAAGTAATAAAAATTAGCTGCAGTATTTGGTTGTTTTTCTTGCAAATCATGAAAAAAAGTGTCATTGTCCTCAGATTATCTGGGTATCTGGACATATGGCCTATTTCTTGCCCAAACATACTTTTCATGTAGTTGTAATTCAATTGTCTTATGGTTCTGTTTTCAGGAGGAATGTTTCCTAAACCTGGAGGCACCAATCACCAGGGTGTGTGGCTATGATACACCTTTCCCTCACATTTTTGAACCCTTTTATATCCCTGACAAATGGAAGTGTTTTGAGGCTATCAAACGCATGATCAACTACTAGGTAAGGTGTAAATACAAATCACCACACGTATGATACATCACATTAGTTTTGGAGAACCTGATGAGTAAAATTAACTGAAATTAATAAGATCGCTGCTTACGTCTCCCTCAGACTAGTCTAATCCACTTTGTCATTTTGAGTACTGGTCATAAAAGCCAAGATGCAGGAAGAAGTCATGTAATCCACCCATCTCATTTGATTAAGACTAAGTAGAAATTAAGTATGTGAAGGATTTTAATTTTATTGTTTGAATCTCTTTCTTGATGTACTCCCGGGTATATTTTATTGTGTTCGGTACTGGTTTTCTGCAGTCAACTGCTTAAATATTGCATTTAATATTTTTTGCTTGTATCAACACATTTTTCTCCTCTCCAGAATTAGACACATGTTGATGTAACTGTTCCTTTTATGCTTTTCCTCTCTAGAATCTGGAAATGATGAATTCCTCACAGATGCGGTTGCTACCCTGGGTGACTAACAGACAACTCATGAAGTTGGATGAACATGGACAATAACTGTAGAACTTTATTGGTCAACTGTGTTGAGCAATATTCATGAACACTAAAATGCAGATAATTAGTGTGTGCTCTTGAACTGTACTTGGTGGATGAAGAACTGTATTTGGGGTCTCTTTTTTTTTATTTTTTATTTTACTTTTATACTTGTGTTATTGTACTGTTATTTTTATGTGTTATGTTGTATTTGTTGCAGTGACATCAACTTCCTTTTGCTCTTGTCCATAAAAGTTTTTGTTAGAAAACCCTTTAATAAATCCTCAGCGTATAATAGAAACAGAATGGATTCACGGGAGCTACGGGAGCTGCTGGGGCTCCTGGCACATTTCAAATTCGTTTGGATCTTCCTATCTGTAAATTCTCAGTCCTTACCACGACCTCTGGGTGGAGCCTTCTTTGAGAAATCGTTCACGTTGAAGAACTGCATCACTGTCTCTGAGGAGAGAATAATAATCAAAAACATTTTTATATCCATCCATCCATCCATCCATCCATCTTCTCCCGCTTATCCGATGCCGGGTCGCGGGGGCAGCAGTCTAAGCAAAGATGCCCAGACTTCCCTCTCCCTAGACACTTCTTCCAGCTCTTCCGGGGGGACACCAAGGCGTTCCCAGGCCAGCCGGGAGACATAGTCTCTCCAGCGTGTCCTAGGTCTTCCCCGGGGTCTCCTCCCAGTGGGACGCGCCCGGAACACCTTCCCAGGAAGGCGTCCAGGAGGCATCCGGAACAGATGCCCAAGCCACCTCAGCTGACCCCTCTCGATGTGGAGGAGCAGCGGATCTACTCCGAGCTCCTCCCGAGTGACTAAGCTTCTCACCCTATCTCTAAGGGATCGCCCAGCCACCCTGCGGAGGAAGCACATTTCGGCCGCCTGTATCCGGGATCTTGTCCTTTCGGTCATGACCATAGGTAAGGGGTGGGAACGTAGATTGACCGGTAAATCGAAAGTTTCGCCTTGCGGCTCAGCTCCTTCTTCACCACGACAGACCGGTACATCGACCGCATTACTGCAGAAGCTGCACCGATCCGTCTGTCAATCTCCCGTTCCACCCTTCCCTCACTCGTGAACAAAACCCCAAGATACTTAAACTCCTCCACTTGCGGCAGGAACTCCCCACCAACCTGAAGTGGGCAAGCCACCCTTTTCCGACTGAGGACCATGGCCTCGGATTTGGAGGTGCTGATTCTCATCCCAGCCGCTTCACACTCGGCTGCAAACCGTCCCAGTGCATGCTGAAGGTCCTGGTCTGATGAAGCCAACACGACAACATCATCTGCAAAGAGCAAAGACGAAATCGTGTCGTCACCAAACCGGACACCCTCCGACCCCTGGCTGCGCCTAGAAATTCTGTCCATAAAAATTATGAACAGAACCGGTGACAAAGGGCAGCCCTGCCGGAGTCCAACATGCACCGGGAACAAGTCTGACTTACTGCCGGCAATGCGAACCAAGCTCCTGCTTCGGTCATACAGGGACCGGACAGCCCTTAGTAAAGGGCCCCCGACCCCATACTCCCGGAGCACCCTCCACAGGCCGCCGCGAGGGACACAGTCGAATGCCTTTTCCAAATCCACAAAGCACATGTGGACTGGTTGGGCAAACTCCCATGAACCCTCCAGCACCCTGTAGAGGGTATAGAGCTGGTCCAGTGTTCCACGGCCTGGACGAAAACCACATTGTTCCTCCTGAATCCGAGGTTCTACTATCGGCCGTATTCTCCTCTCCAGTACCCTGGCATAGACTTTCCCAGGTAGGCTGAGAAGTGTGATCCCCCTATAGTTGGAACACACCCTCCGGTCCCCCTTCTTAAAAAGAGGGACCACCACCCCGGTCTGCCATTCCAGAGGCACTGTCCCCGACCGCCACGCGATGCTGCAGAGGCGTGTCAGCCAAGACAGCCCCACAACATCCAGAGACTTGAGGTACTCAGGGCGGATCTCATCCACCCCCGGTGCCCTGCCACCGAGGAGTTTCTTTACTACCTCGGTGACTTCAGCTTGGGTGATGGACGAGTCCGCCTCTGAGCCCTCAGCCTCTGCTTCCTCAATGGAAGACGTGACGGCGGGATTGAGGAGATCCTCGAAGTATTCCTTCCACCGTCCAACGACATCCCCAGTTGAGGTCAACAGCTCCCCACCTCTACTGTAAACAGCATTGGTGGGGCACTGCTTTCCCCTCCTGAGGCGCCGGACGGTTTGCCAGAATCTCTTCGAGGCCAGCCGATAGTCCTTCTCCATGGCCTCACCGAGCTCCTCCCAGGCCCGAGTTTTTGCCTCGATAACCACCCGGGCTGCAGTTCGCTTGGCCTGCCGGTACCTGTCAGCTGCCTCAGGAGTCCCACAAGCCAACCAGGCCAGGTAGGACTCCTTCTTCAGCTTGACGGCATCCCTTACTTCCGGTTTCCACCACCGGGTTCGGGGATTGCCGCCTCGACAGGCACCGGAGACCTTACTGCCACAGCTCCGAGCGGCCGCTTCGACAATGGAGGTGGAGAACATGGTCCACTCGGACTCAATATCTCCGGCCTCCCTCGGGATCTGGTCAAAGCTCCGCCGGAGGTGAGATTTGAAGATCTCTCTGACAGGAGGCTCGGCCAAACGTTCCCAGCAGACCCTCACAGTACGCTTGGGTCTGCCGAGTCTGTCCAGCTTCCTCCCCCGCCATCGGATCCAACTCACCACCAGGTGGTGATCAGTTGACAGCTCCGCCCCTCTCTTTACCCGAGTGTCCAAGACATACGGCCGCAGGTCAGATGAAACGACCACAAAGTCGATCATCGACCTGCGGCCTAGGGTGTCCTGGTGCCACGTGTACTGATGGACACCCTTATGCTTGAACATGGTGTTCGTTATGGACAAACTGTAACTAGCACAGAAGTCCAATAACTGAACACCGCTCGGGTTCAGATCAGGGGGGCCGTTCCTCCCAATCACGCCCCTCCAGGTGTCACTGTCGCTGCCCACGTGTGCATTGAAGTCTCCTAGTAGAACGACGGAGTCCCCAGTCGGAGCACTGTCCAGCACCCCTCCCAGAGACCCCAAGAAGGCCGGGTACTCTATACTGCCGTTTGGCCCGTAGGCACACACGACAGTGAGAGACCTATCCCCGACCCGTAGGCGCAGGGAAACGACCCTCTCGTTCACCGGGGTAAACTCCAACACATGGCGGCTGAGCTGGGGGGCTATAAGCAAACCCACACCAGCCCGACGCCTTTCACCATGGGCAGCTCCAGAGTTGTAAAGAGTCCATCCTCTCTCGAGGAGTGTGGTTCCAGAGCCCAGGCCGTGCGTAGAGGTGATCCCGACTATCTCTAGTCGGAACCTCTCAACCTCACGCACAATCTCAGGCTCCTTCCCCGCCAGCGAGGTGACATTCCACGTCCCTAGAGCTAGCTTCCGTGTCCAGGGATCGGGTTGTCGAGGCCTCCACCTTCGACTGCTGCCCGATCCTCTTAGCACCGGCCCCTTACGGTCCCTCCTGCAGGTGGTGAGCCCACTGGAAGGCGGCCCCACGTCGCTCCTTCGGGCTGAGCCCGGCCGGACCCTGTGGGGGAAGGCCCGGCCACCAGGCGCTCGCATACGAGCCCCAACCCTGGGCCTGGCTCCAGGGTGGGGCCCCGGCTGCGCCATACCGGGCGACGTCACGGTCCCTGATGTAGTATCTCTCATAAGGGGTTTTGAACCGCTCTTAGTCTGACCCGTCGCCCAGGACCTGTTTGCCTTGGGAGACCCTACCAGGGGCATATAGCCCCGGACAACATAGCTCCTAGGGTCATTCGAGTACTCAAACCCCTCCACCACGTTAAGGTGGCAGTTCAAGGAGAGGAACATTTTTATATTCATGTCAAATTTACTGAATTGTCTTGATTCTGTGATGCTTGGAAGTATGTCAAAGGCCTTTAATCAGCAAGTCATATCATAAGAACCTGTGCAAAGGACATGTTTTGCAGGCAAAAAAAATAAAAAATTAGACTGCAAAACTGCTATTGATGCCAGAAATGTGTAAGGAATAATTCCTCAGTTAAGAAGGTATGAAAAAAAAGCTGACTTGAGAAATGTTTTAAAAGTACTGTTTCTGTAAATGCTGTATCCTAGTCAGGATCATGGTGGAGCCAGGGTATTCTGGGAACACCAGCCATGAGATATACACCCTAGATAAGAAGCCAGTGCATCAACAGATGAACTGCAGACAACCATGAACACACTTTTTTCAATCCACTGGTGTATAATTTCCTGGCTCTCACACACCACAGATGTACACTGGTTTATGAAGATAACAACGAGCACGGCAGAAGACCTGCGCTAAAAACCTTCAGCCCAACACACGTTTATTCACAACATCCTTTCTTTACTCAGATATAAAAAAAAAAAATTATAAACTCGAAATTCTTTTTGAAATAATTAAACATTGGTTTTTAATCCATCTCAAAGCAGCACCAAAATCTGCCATGATGGACACATCCGACAATTAACTCTCTGTGATCGTTTTGTGGCATTTATTTCTCATACTGATGAAGTGAGCTTAAATTACTCTTGATTTTTTTTTTATCGTACAGATGAGAGCAACACATTATCCAAATCTGTAAAGGACAGTGGTGGGCCATGCATTTGGTACCTGGGCCTTCAGTGGGGACTTACCCGACTTAATCCATCTCTTAAAACCACTATCACGTTGCAATTATACAAACCATCAATACAAAATATATACAAAACACATTATAACAGCGCGTGGCATTACAGAGAGAGAGGCATTTCACATATGGAGGGTGACTACCAATTTACTAAAATAATAAGCTCCAAACCTCTACACTACAACCAAAACTGTGCCACCCACATAATCTGGAGCAGTTCAGAATCAATATTTGTCTAATAACATGACAAAAACATTAAAATGTAAGTAAAATACAACCTACTTACCAGAGATACTCATAATTTGCACCGCTCCTCAGAGGCTGTAAGTCAGTGGTACCGCTTGTATTCACTGGTCTGGAAATGGCGAACAAACCCTTTCCTGGGCTGAGACAAGCTAGATAGCTTCGGGGTTGGCCGACCTCTCCTAGCCATCTAGCTTTTCTTCAAAATTGAATTTTAAGTATGTCTGTGACCAAGTAACTCAGATGTATTAAAGTGTGCAGAGCGGCACACACATGTTTTGCCAGCTGTAACAGTTTCCCTCTGACCAACCAATCAGAGGATGGAAAAATGCTGGCGCTATTCTGGGCAGGCTAGCTGGCCCTGTAAAACGAATTTTAAATCTGATTGATTAAAGAAAGTGAGCTATTTATGAAGGAGACTATGGTTAAAAAAGGACAGCAGAACAGACTTTTCAGGCCCTGGGCAGATTAGATTGAAATGGCAACACATAAAGGCTGAAATCTGATTGGACAAAAAAATCTAACATCCACATACACATACTGGAAGCAGTGCAGCCAAGAGAAACACTACGAAATGAAGAAAATAGACTGTTGGAAATAAATTAATAAAATTTCATGGATCAAATATTAGAATTTAGGTTGTAAATGTAGGTCAGGGCTTCTGATAGTGTTTAGGCCAGCAGAGAAGGCTTTGCTGGCCCTGACCGCCCGACACTGGTAAAGGGTCTACTTTTATTTGTATAAACTCATAATAACAACAAAACGCTGTGCTTCTGTAAAATAAAGCAAACAGGCAGTGTGCGCTCTCTGCCGTCTCCGTCTTCTCTCTTCACAGACATAAATAAAACAACCTGAATCTCAGTGATCTCAAAGACATAATATATGTATAGAAAGCTCAAAAACTTTTAAATAAACCAATACACATTGAATACGCTACTTTTAAATAAACCAATTCACATCGAATACAAATATTCTCTGATTATGTAATCCGTATGAAAGGTATGAGGTACAGTTTATCCGGTATCAACTCATTAACCATGCGTGTGGAAACATAGCAAAGGTTCCGTTTGGTGTCCTGATAATTTACGTAATTTAAAACACCATAATTACTTTAAAACGTTTACAAGAATATTTTGTCCTCATCCTCTAGGTTGAGTTTGGGTCCACGAAAAATAAACATACATTTGCGTAAAGCATCAATATTTGTCCATGCCCATGTTGATTAGAGTATTAAAAAATGGGAAAGTATTAATTTAAGGTACATTCATTACGATTAAGTTGTGATTAATTGTGAGATAACTAATGAAATCATGCGATTAATTGTGATGAAATATTTTAATCGATTGACAGCCGTAATATTAATATGACGTGAGGTCCAGTTACCAGCGTGACACTAAAACAGGTAGTATTAATGACTACTTTTTACTTAAGTACATGTCAAAGGCCAAATTTTCTTAACTTTAACTTTAGTAAAAATGTAGTCAAAACTTTTACTCGAGTAGTTTAAAACATGAGTATCTGTAGTTATACTTAAAGGATGTGTGTACTTTTGCCACCTTTGATAATATAAGTATTGACAAAGTGAATGTGTGTGATTTCAGTGAAGTACAAACTATTTTAGTGCAGCCACATTTATTCTCGTGCTGAATGCTGGAATGCTGGTAATTGCCACCATGATTAAATTGGAGCAATTATATTCTTGTTCTTCTTAAAGTCTATTTCAAGGGCATTCATGTGGTAAAAAAAAAATTTCTCAATTGATTTTCTGTGGTGTGTTCATGTGAAGTCCAATATTTTACATATTTATTCATCTAAAAATTGGGTAGGAGGATGAGAAAACACTACTGAGCTATAGATTTTGCCTAGCATGTTTTCCATGTTGGAGTAGATGAATTACTACATGGAATTTTGTAATAATTAATTTACAACACAGGATTTACACAATGTTATGTTTGGGAGATTTCACCAAAAGGATATGTGAACTGATCTTTCTCTACTCTTAATTGCTGCTTGATGAATGACATACAAATTATGATATTTGTGTGAAACAAGCAACAATGCTAGCTAATGGTTTCTCATTCATTAAAATATTTTTAAATATACTTGTCAGACCAGCTGATTTAGCTGAACAGATATTTATGTAAAAATGCCATCTTGTTAGAGAGAGGGCAGCTCTGTCCCACCTGAGGTCAATGGCCCTAATAATTGTCTATGCAACAAAAATAATTCCCACCTTTAGTTTAAGAAGTATTTTATGTAATACTTCACCATTTAGCTAATAGAAAACAAGACATGTCGTGCTTATAGTTCTTGCATGCTGGCTACTGGCCATGCAGCTATGCCCAAAGGCATTTTACATTTCCCAGAATATCCAGAGTTTTGTGCAGTCTGATATGTAAGAGGAAAAAACAAGACAGCGCATGCATTTTGAGGAAAGCAATGAATGACGATGTTGTTTCACCTCTATTAGTACATGAGCTTTAATATACAGTACTGCCTGAAAGCCTTAGGCTATGGTTTCTAAAGCTAGGGTTTTTAAAATCTTTATTCCATTTATCAAACCACAATTAACTCACTAGAGCAAGTGCTTTTTTTCATTGTTTTCTCTATACTGGCACTCTGCACTAAATATAGAAATGTAGACAAATTTTCCTGATACATACTTTGGCTGTGTCTTAAATAGCATATTTAATAATATCTTTTAAAAGTACAAACGCTAACCAGTTTTTAGTGATTTAATAAAAAAAAACATTTGGTGGACCTAGTAAAAAGTCTGTCATGTGTACCAATCTTCTGGATTTACTAGAATTGTAAATACTTTTGATTGTAAGGTCAGCGTTTTCAATTCAAGATGCAGTTCGTGACAACAGTCGCAACAATGCTGAGTTTTAAAGTTTTAAAGTTTTAAAGACCGACAGAACTTAAGTTTATATTTGTTAGACCCCATTTAAATAATACAGATGTGTTTGTGTGCGTGTGTGTGTATATGTACGTGTGTGCGTGTGTTTGTGTGTTTAACCATTAAAAAAGATATGATCTACTTAAATGTTCTACTTATTTCAGCATAATTTAACAATATGTCTTCATTCCTTTCATCATTCATTCATTTACTCCCTCGATATGCAGAATTGTCGGGATTTTCTCTTTTAAAGAGAAATTCTTAAAGCTGGACATAAAAAAATAACCATAGATTCCCCTGGCATTGTTGTGTATGTTTTTGTGTAAGTTTAACAATATTCACTGCGGTCCATCACTTATTACGTTCCTGAGGAAACTCAGATTGTTCTGCACATAAAAAGGATTGCATTCAGTACACAAGTTCAGTACTGAACCCAAAGCCCTGTATGTAATAATTGCACTATTACACCCCTAACATATATATATATATGTCTGTGTTACTCTTTTACAGGAAGCAAAAAAAGGAATATTAATGTCCTCAAAATAATAGGAATTTTACGGTTCCTGTAAATGTTTGTGTTTTGCCTCAGAAACTGTCTCCTCTGCAGGTTTTCAATGGGGTTGAGGTCAGAGGATTGAGTTAGCCACTCCATTACTTCAATCCTTTTTGTCTGGAACCAAAATGTTGCTTACTTACTTGTATGTTTGGGGTCGTTGTCTTATTGAAATTACCTGATATATTTTTGATATTGTCAGGGGCATTTCTGATATTTATGGGTATTTTTAATTACCACTAGACCTGAAAAAAACAATATTACTATTACAATGCCATTTCTATTTAGACCAATGTATGTGTTGCTTGGCAAGTTTTTGCAGATTCTGCACATGCCATTTTTTCAACAATGGTACTTTCCACTGTTGTCTTCATTATTTGAGGTACCAACAAATAGCCAGCACCTTTTAAACAAAGTAAGTATTTATAATGGAACAAAAGTTTGCTCAGATACTGCGGTGTATGACCATCCAGTGCTTTAAACATCAGCAGTTGTATTTTATATGCAATGAAAGTTGTAATTGCGAGCCAATATAGATTAGCCAATAGAGATTGAAATAAACAGGAGTGGACTAATTAAAGCTTACTTATGAGTTTACTATAACAGCCAAACAGTAAGGCATTAAAAAGGTAAAATCTAAATATTAAAAAAGCATCTACCTTTTCTGCATCATGTAACAAAATGGTTCTTATTTTTGCAATATTTCTGAGATGAAAGAAGTTTATTCTGGTTATGTTGTCCACATGAGCTTCATCATCTTTCTGTAGCAGTTGGCTACAGTGAAACAATATAAAATATAATTTTAAAAAAAAAAGTTTAATTAGATCATCACCTCTGAAATGTAAGGCGTGGAGTTTTAATCAAAAATAGATCTTAGGACATTTAGTTTACTGTGATCAAGACACTTTCAGAGAAGGAATGGTATCACATTATGGATCATATTAGTAAAAATGTTAAAAAGCTGTTTGCAAATCTTTCTGATGCACACATGTGAATGTAGCATTAATTATGAAAACCTGTAACACATTTCAGTTACAGATAATTTTTAAGACTCTCAAGTGATGGAATGATGGACTTTTATCTTTCGCTATTTAGGCAGTCTTTAGTAATTAATCACATGTGTCAAGTATTGAATTAATTAAAAAAAGCTGGTATTCAGACAGAAGACGATGTGTGACGAGCAAAAGGTTAAAAGTGCACACAGATACCTCTGCATTAATCTAAAGTATCTTTTACAGTCCCCTCCAAATGTTTCGGAATGACAAGGACATTTGTTTTTGTTGACCTACGAAGACATTGCTTTGAGGTCTATATATATATATATATATATAAAAGAAGTGACATTATTTGTGACATTATTGCTATGTTTTTTGGCTATTTTTATTTTTTTTGCATTTTTCAAGTACTTACTAGTTTTAAAAGGATAAAAGACTGACAAGGATTAAATATACATCCAAAAAAGTACATCCATTATATAACCATGTAAGCAAGTTAAAACCATGTAAGAGTTCTAGGCTTCCAATGACAAGCTAGAACCAGGCAAGAGACTATTGTGTCTTATTTCTATATTTCTCTGAATATATATGGTCTCTATATTTCTACTCTGAAACACTGTTTTGTGCTACTTTCACCTGCCTTTTGGAGATTGTTAATGATGTTGTTGACTGTTTTTTCTTTTTCTTTGTTCTTTGCAGCTCTAACAAACTGCATTTGTTTTCTTTGGCTGACCTCATTTACTCTTTCTTTTAGGATGCAATGGTTTCTTTTACAGTACATTCCAAATATTTCTGCAATCGCGCTGTTAGATTTTTCCCTCATTTCACATGTTAAAATTGCTTTCTTTTTCTGATAGGCAGCTTTCTTATTTTTATTTATCAGCTTTTACAACAAATAGTCTTTAAAGTTATTAAATATTTAATCAGTCAATCAAACAGGGCATCACATTTTAGCGTCACAAAATGTCTGTCAGTTACATACTCCAATATTTTTGTTCACTTGGAAAATTAGTTTGTTTAAACTAGAGGTGCCTTTTTCACATTTAGATGGGTAACACACCAATCAGGCATAAAATTATGACCACTGACAGGTGAAGTGAATAACACTGATTATCTTTTCATCATGGTACCTGTTAGTGGGTGGAATATATTAGGCAGCAAGTGAACATTTTGTCCTCAAAGTTGTAGTGTTAGAAGCAGGAAAAAGGGGTACGGGCCAATTGTGATGTGATGGACAACTGGGTCAGAGCATCTCCAAAACTGCAGCTCTTGTTGGATGTTCCCGGTCTGCAGTGGTCAGTATCTATCAAAATTTGTCCAAGGAAGGAACCGGCGACAGGGTCATAGGCGGCCAAGGCTCACTGATGCATGTGGGGTCTGAAGGTTGACCTGTGTGGTCTAATCCAACAAACAACCTTTTGTAGCTCAAAATGCTGAAGAAGTTTTTGCTGTGAATGCTCGACAGGTCAGAGCGGTTTTGGCAGCAAATAAACACAATATTAGGCAGGTGGTCATAATGTTATGTCTGATCATATGTCTGGACGGGAAGGTATGCCTGATCAGTGTACATCTGTGAGAAAATGAAAGTTAAAATTTTTATTTCTTGTTTCCTATTCATTATTTTTTTTTATTTTAAACCCAAACGTCTCAAGTGTATGCAAAATCTAATAAATTGGCCTTGCCTCTCCAGTTATTTTAGAGAGTGTTTTATGTCATTACCAATTGTTTGTGGTTTTTATACTGCATAAATCTATACAATTTCAAGCAGATGTGTTTTCTTAGTCTTGCTTAGTCCATGCATGAGCTAGTGCACCCAACCTACCTTTGTATCATTCACATTTTAAATGCTTTTGTAAACTCTATACTGAGTACTTAAGCCCCGTTTGAGCAGCTCCTCTGTAAAACCTGGCTGCAGTTGTGCTGAAGGATGTACTAAGGAATCTGTGTGAAGGGATGAATCATTTGAGGTCATTGAGGGAATGGTGTGAAGAGCTTGCTTCTTTCCTTGAGTACTGACTCACATTCACAAACACTGAAGACCAGGACAAGCCCAGGCATATGGGCACAGTAGGAGCTTCATGTCCCTGAAGAATATTTATTTAGGTTGTGCTGTGTTGCAGCCCATCTGTTATACATATTGATACATGTGGGGAACGTGCACCAGTGTTTTTTTAGTGGCACAGACGTTCTCTACACTAACAGCTGTACATTTTCAACATATCCTTCCTCCCGAAGACATCGGTGCTCTATGAGTAACTCATCCTAGGAAAATACACAACCCATCACAATATTTGTGAACAATTTCTCTGTGATGATAAAATCTGTTTGGCGTTTGAACTATTCTGTAATAGTGTACTGTTAAATGAGTTTGTCCAAATAAAGCATTTATTTGATCTCAAGATTTATAAGTTTATATGGTACAAAAAAGCTTTAAGCACTGTCTTTTTAAATCTTGTTTTTTTTTTCTTCTGCTTTGCTTTATCCTGTCTGTTATAGGCCCTTTTTCATAATTTTCATTTGTTTTGTTTTCTTATATTTAGCTCTTCCTGCTGTTGAGCTCTGATGCCCAACAGGGAGAGGCAGTCTCTAATTAGAACAGCAGAAATACATATTTAGAGTTCTGTGTGGCTTTTGGGAAACTCTGTATTTAAGGCTAAGAGGGGACAATGAAGGAGACAATGACTGTGGAAAGCTCTTTTTACTGTAAGTATCCTACAGTCGATCAGTATGCATAAGCAATTCTCTGAAAATACTGTATATATAAAAAGTCTAGATACATATTTGTAACGGTAAAAAATAAATAAAAACTAAGAATACAAATATTTCCATAATCTTTTTCTATCTTTAATATTATACAGCAAACAACAAAAGTTAAAAAAAACTAATAATCAGGGGGGGGGGGGACTTTGAGTGGCATACCTTTTATTTGATACTTTGTTAAATCACCTATTACATTTAATTTGACCTATTTATTTATTTTTTTGCCAAAATGTTTTAAGTTTAGCAAGTGTGAACAAAGCTCCTGTGCACATTCCACTTCAAGTTAATCCACAGATGTTCAATAGGATTTATATCCTGGATCTGACTGGGTCTTTTCAAAATGTTCAAAATGATCTTTTCAAGAAAATTCTGTATTGAGTTTTTCTGTGACTAGAGGGTTCTTTGGCTGTGTGTTTTTTTGTACAAAATCTTTATTTTAATTTTTTATTATGCCCAATATGTTTTCATCAGGCTACGAAAGGGCTTCTGTCTACCCACGCTACCCCAGTAGCTCAGACGTGTGAGTTATTACTGTTAAGAAGTGACTAGTACTTGCCAGATATTTCTCCACCTACTTTACTGTTGGCAAAGCTCTCAATGGTAAATTCCTCATATATTTTCATCTTGCCATTTTGTCAATTTTGGATAGATGTCCAGTTTTAGCTAATGGAACTATGTTGCCCTATTTTCTCCATTTGTTGATGATGGCCTTATTCGATTCCTTATACCTTATTCCATGTTTTATCTAGTATTTAGGACATTCTTTTGTATCTCTCTCTGAGTCAGTTTTGTCTGATGTCTTTCCACAGTGATATCCCGTATGTTTTGTAAGATCTTTGCAGAACTTGGCTTCTGCAGTCAGATGAATCCAAGAAGGTGTCAAGAAAATCCAGCCGGTCTTTATTAGGAATTACGCATAAGAATGTTATTGATGACAGGTGTGTGATGTTTATTTGTGAACATGTGCTTGAATTTTACATCTGAGCACAGTCACATATTCATTATAATATCCACACTTTTATGCAAGCTATTTATTTATAAAACAAACATTCCTATTTGTTTTTCACATGACATTTGGTGCTTTATTACTTTAAGGGTGTAAAAATATCTGACATGATTTTTTTCACATTACAGGAATTTACAATCTAAATCGCAGATTGTCGCAATTTATTGCCATTACCTTATGGTATAGTACTATATAATTAATACGAGTTATGCCTAAGAGGACTGTTTCTAAATATGACTTTGTTTTTGGTAGTTCTTTTTGTTTGACAAACAAGCAACTCCATCTAAAATCATAAAGTATGGAGTAGATTCTGATGCATAATGGGGGGTACTCTCTTATGTAAGATTTTTTTTCCTCTAGTACTGAGATGTGTAGAAGAAGGCATAACTAAATTTTGATAGCTGTTTGGGGTTTGTGTTGTTTTCTGTTAGGGCAAGCCTGCACAGGAAGTGTAGGTGAGTCCCACCAGACATTTCCTTTGGCACCTATGCAGCCTGTTTAAAAGCTAAATGCTACCTTCGATTGATGTCTCTGCCCGCAGTCTGTAGTTACATGAATAAATTGCAAAGTGGTGAAGCATCACCTCCACTGTAGTTGTGTGGATTATTTATTGTAATTAACATTACTGTAATATCTCATGTAACTACACTAAACTATCCTGTTTAACAAGTATCCTGCTCAAGTTTGATCTTTCACCCGCATATGAACAAGTACAATTTAAATGTGATTTATTTGTTTATTTATTTAGAACATTTTGTATAGTACATCATATTAATCTTATTATTATAATTATTGTACTATATTGTAATAGTATACTATACACACAATTGTACTGTACAGTATAGTACATTATATTGCTATTGTACGATATTGGTATAGCAAACTATACATGTTAGAGTACTGTATAACATATACCTATATTCTTGCTACAAGGTGTTTATTTATTGAGCTGTTTCTTTAAGTAATTCATAGAGTTCCATCACAGTGTGTGTTCATAAACATTTAGGTCAAGGGATTGTTTCTTGTGTCTAAACGACTTATTTAAAGAATACCAATGCTTCCAGGAGAAAGGATGTGTTGAATGTGTGCAGCTGTTAGTATAGGGAAACACTGAGCCACTGAGAGTCTGTAAGTGCATGTTCTTCTAGAGTTCCTGAATAGGCAGGATTAAACATGTCAGCACACTGGCCAGGGTCTGGGTGGAGAAAGCGAGAATGATGAGCATGAGCTTGCTGTGATGAGAGAAAAGACAAGCAGATTGTCCAGAGGTGGTCTGCAGCAGTAAGGTTTTCAGGCCAACAATAAATTTAAGTCTCGTTTTTTGAAGTATACCGGTTTGTATTCATGTCTTACTTTTTATCACCAACATCTTCTATCTTAAATGGCATCTCTAAATGTCTCCAGATCACTATTTTCTGCTCCATATTTCTGGATATATTTGTGTTTATTTCTGTTTCCACAGCCATTTATCCACTAGCACCAAAGTGTTTGCAGCTCTGAAAGCACTATTTCATCTTTAAAAACCATGTTTGACAAGTCACTAAATACAGCTGGTCTCCGTTTCATTTTGTAGCTCATGCTTTGTTTGCTCTTGCGCAACAGCATCTCTTGTTCATTCTGTCCTATTTATCCCTCCACCATCTTCTCAGCAATGGAGTCTCTATATACAGTGCCTTAATACATTGCCTCATTCTATGCCCTTTTATGGAATTTATTTATAATGTGATGTGGCAAAGTATGTGGTAGTTTTTTTCTAGCAAAATGTGATGCATAATTTCCACTAATGATTGCATGTTTGGAAGTAGAAGAAACCGTGATAGTTGCTTATTCCTGATTTTCTATTTGTTGCCATTTTCTACTACTACTACCCAGTCATACGCCACAGATATTGCATTGAATAGCTTTCAGTTACTGTTCTCTGGAATTAACGGGTGCTGGTAATTTACATTTACATTTGTGGCATTTAGCAGACGCACTATCCAGAGCGACGTTCAAAAGTGCTTTCAATCTCTAGCAATGAAAACAATCTACACTGGTTCGCTAGATTACAAACGTAAGATAAGTCAGACTACAACTCTTGATTTTTACAAAGCAAACTTGGTAAGTGCTAATTAAATGTTTTAGGAAAAGGTAGGTCTTCAACCGTCGCTTAAAGATAGCCAGGGACTCCACAGTTTGGAAGTCGAGGGGAAGTTCATTCCACCAGAAGGTGGTACCAGTCGACCAGTGCTGGAGCATCTCACAGTGTGGTAAAGTGGGAGGTGTGATGAGGTCTCTGAGATAATATGGTGCTGAGCCATTTTTGATGAGCACTCATCCATCAAGATTTGTCCATCAAGCATGCCGATAGCCGAGCAAAACCTAGGTATCTGAGGGAGGGAAAGAAAAGATGAGTTGAGTATCATCAGCATAGGAGTGGTAAGAAAATCCATGAGGATATGACCTTACTAATAGAGTGGATATAGAGGGTGAAAACGAGGGGACCATGTTCCAAGCCTTGTGGGACACCAGTGAAGAGTCTGCGTAGGGCAGATGTGGACCCCCTCCATGTTACCTAGTATGAGCAACCTTCCAGGTAGGAAGCAAACCATTCCCATGCTGTTCCATGGATACTGAGGCTCCCAAGTGTAGACAAGGGAGTGTTATGGTTGACTGTGTCTAATGCTGCTGAAAGGTCAAGGAGGATTAGTAAAGATAACACCTTGACTGATCGAGCAGCATGCAGTTTCTCAGAAACCTCCAAAAGGGCCATCTCTGAAATGTGCCTCTTTGAACCCAGACTGGTTTGGATCATGGAGGTTGTTCTGTGAGAGATAGACAGACAGTGGGTTAAAAACAGTGCATTCCAGAGACCAGAGATTCTGTTCTGTAGTTGTTGATGTCTGCTGTATCCAGAGAAGGTTTTTTTTAAGATAGGAATGACCCTTGTTTGCTTGAAAGTAGTTGGCACATGGCCAGGTGTTAATAGCCTATTGATGTTTGTGGAGATGTAGGGCAGGAGGTCTTGTGAGATGGTTAGTAGTGAGATGGTTAGTAGCTGTAGTGTAGTTGAAGGCACTGGATGCAGAGGGCAGGTGGTGGGATTGCAAGATTGGATGACTTGCAGAATCTCATCTTCTGTTATGGTTGGGAAGCTTGACAACAAGTGAGTAGGGGATTCCTGGCTGTGTAGTGCAGTCATTGTTGTGGAGAAAGTGAAGGTTGTAAGTTTAGTGATAAGAGAAGTAATTATAGTTTTCTATGTACTCTTTCTCATTTTTCTCAATGAAAAATTATCCAGGGATTTGAGGACAAAATATTGCTATATTCAAAAGACTGGGCAAGTTAGGACATTAACTCTGAAACTCATCTATCAGGGGAAACTGAGAGTTATGTTGTCTTGCTGGGATGTTTGCTTACTGATCCTAAAGACATCTGCTGTGACCAAAAATGAACTAAAAACTACACATGAAAAGCCAAATTATCTACACAATTTATGTGGATTCATAAATATTTGTGGCTATTTTTAAAGCATGCCTTATACGTCTTTGGAGTTCCTTTTTTAAAAAAAAAAACTGTGTTTAACCACTGTAAATAGCTTGAATGTGTAAAAGGAAGAGAATTTCTAAAAATATATCTGGCAGTCAATCATTTGTGGTTATTACTGAGTTTATGCTCTATCTAAACAATACATTTCCAAAGGTTGTATGGCATTAATTAAGAGGTCACCTACACTTCTCAAATCTGTGTCACCACTTTTTGGTACAAAAGCCACATCCCGGGTGTGTGGGCTATGTTGACACTATATCTGCTGCACCATTGTACAGTCCAGTATAATACTATAGGTAAATCTCTCTCAGTGATGATCATTTGTAATAGGAACTTGAGGTTAAGAAAGACCACCCTCAAGTTGGTTGGTGTGCCATGATCTCACACCAGGGATCCACTTCTCCCCACCATTCACAAGTAGAATAATTAATCAGTTTGAATGTTGTTTTTTTGCCATTTAAGGACTTAATTATATTAAGTGTTTCATTATTTTTGACACCTGTAAGTTTTCTTTACTTATAGATCAATCCATCTCTTTTCTGACACCTTCAAATATTACCGAAAAAAGCATTGATTTGGAAGGCAATGTCAAAAGCAGTTATGCTTTGGGGTGATGCAAATGCAGAAATATATATGGGGAAGATCCACTGTTGTGAACTAGTTCTTTGGCTGTGTGGCATTAAATATGTTTAATAGCTGTGGCATAGTCAATATTTAATTTGAAGGGCATTAAGGAAATACACTGAATAAAAACAAAAATGTTATCTGTAATATAAATGAACAACTATGTGCTTGTTTTGTGTTGATGCCAAACAATAGTAGGAGTGTTAATGACAAGCTGGTTGGTTAATCATATTGGTGTGCGATATCAGTCCTGCGATGTTAATAACTTTGATATAAACCCTCCAGGCTGGATCTATCTCCCTTTGAGATCAGAGTGCAGCTGGCTGTCTTTAAGCAGTTGACAGCTAGTTTTGAGTCAGCCTCAGGGCCAAACGCATTTCCATGTAATATAATAACCGCCCAAGGATGTTTAAGCTGCTGTGGACTCCTATACAAGAGTATAGACCAAGAGGAGCTTTCTATCAAAGTGTCAAAGAGCTAGAGTGATCTATATTTATATTAAAGAACGGATTCCAAGACAGTCAGCCAATAAGACATTCTCTATTTTGGCAAGGAGGCTAGCTTCCTAATCAATGGTGAATGGCTATGGCAAAAGGCCAGAGTACCAGGTTTCCTAGGGTACGTGGAACCATTTGGGAAATTGACAAAAGGTAAACCTCACACCTGCATGTTAAATCTTTTCAACACACATAGGATAGTGTCACACATCTCATTAACTATGCACTACACAAGTTATCAGGCATACCAAACAAAGCAAAACCATGGTGAACAAAAACTTCCTGTACCTGCACATGTGCTTTTTCCTTCAAGAGGCTCACCACTGACTTGGATCAGTTAAAAGTGGGAATTGCAGTAATTTGTAATAATCTTAAATCATCATAATTGGTGTTAGATGGATAGATTAAATAGTATGACTCCCTAATTGCTGGAGACTTCCCCTTGTTTAGTGTTCTTGATTGCTTAGAATAGTCCCCTGCATGGCCAGATTCCTGAGAAGCAAGTCAAGGAGCCTTTTTCATGGAAGCAAAAAAAAACAACAACTGGATGACCAGGACACCTTTTTGATCAGCAGTGAACACCCTGCATTGCACATTAGCCTTTAAGACTTAAAAAATAATCATGGAGTCTCTTACAGAGTTCAAGATGTGTACTGGCTCCTGTCTGACCTCGTCTGTCAACCTGCCCATCACCACTGCAATCCAAGCCGGTCCTTGATGTAATCCAACCTCTACTTTAAACCAGCCTGTCGTTTCCTACTGCACACATCACATGTCCTCATACATGTCCTGCACCACCCTCACACTACTCTGACACACCTGACTTCCTCATACAATACCACAACTCTTGGCACCCTGTTGTACGCTTTCTCAAAATGCACAAACATACAATGCAATTCCTTCTGACCTTCTCGATATTTCTCCATCAACATTCTCAAAGCAAATAATGAGTCTGTGGTGCTCTTCCTCTGCATAAAACAATACTGTTGCTCACAGATAGTCACCTCTTCACACTGGCCTCTACTACTCTTTCCCAAACCTTAATGGTATAACTTATCCAATTTATTCCCCTGTAGTTACTGCAGGTCTGCAGGTCCTTCCTCCTTACTAATCATATCCACTTCCTGTTTCATCTCCACATCATCCAACCGTCTCTCTCTCTCTCTCTCTCTCTCTCTCTCTCTCTCTCTCTCTCTCTCTCTCTCTCTCTCTCTCTCTCTCTCTCTCTATCTCTCTCTCTCTCTCTCTCTCTCTCATTTTCTTCATTCATCAATGTTCATAAAGTAAACACCTACTAGTGTCCATCCTGGTAGGAATTAAAGCTCCTTATGATTCTTTAAAATGGCTTTTGCTTTCACATGTATATTTATTTATTAGCAGTCTTATTAACCTAAGCCCTTCTGCTTGTTTCAGAGTTGTAATCAAGCTTTTGGAACCTGTAAAACATGGAATGTTTGAAATTCCTTTTCTTCATTTCTAATACAAAGGTATTCCTTCTCTACTCAAAGAAATACAATATATTAATAGATGCAGTAAAATCTTAAATAATATTAAAATCTCAGAAGGGCTATTTGATGTGTATATGTCTAAAGGCCAATTGGGGCCATGTTGGGGTATGGGACTGCTGATTTTGGAATAAGTATTGAAAATGGTTTAACTTCTGAAAATGGGTTTGAAATATTTCTCCCTGGCACCCCTGCAACACCCAGCCCCATTAGAAAAACACATCTTGATCTAGTTATGACAAATCAGGTTATGGTGTCCTTAGTCAACACACAAGATCCTCATAAGCTCTACAACATCTTCTCATCACTACTCAACCCCCCTGCTCCACCTGCTTTTTCCTCCCTGACTGCCAAAGACTTTGCCTCCTTCTATGATATGAAGATTGGGGAAATCTGCAAGACCTTCATTTCCTCCCTGACTATTCCTACATCACACAGCTAGTAACCCCTTCTTCTTGGATGTCAAGTTTCTCAACCATAACAAAAGATTAGATATTGCAAGTCATCTAATCTTGCATTCCCACCACCTGCCTGATGAATCCAATCCCTTCAACCATGCTTCAGACCATCTCACAAGACCTCCTGCCATTCATCTCCACGATCATCAAAGGGTCCTTATCTGGCCATGTGCCATCTGCATTCAAGCGAGGGAGGGTTATTCACATCTTGATGAAACCCGCTCTGGATCCATCAAACCTAAACAACTACAGACCGGTATCACTTCTCTCCTTTCTTTTTAAATCTCTGGAACGCACTGTTTTTAACCCACTGTCTGTCAATCTCTCACAGAACAACCTATAAAGATACAAACCAGTCTGGCTTCAAAGCGGCACATTCCAAAGAGACGGCCCTTCTGGCTATCAAGGAGAAACTACATACTGCTTGATTAGCCAAGCTGTCATTTGTACTCATCCTCCTTGACCTTTCAGTAGCATTTAACCATAACACTCTCCTGTCTACCCTTAGGAGCCTCGGAATCTCCTACCTGTAAGGTCGCTTATACCAGGTAACATAGAGGGGGTCCACATCTGCCCCATGCAGACTCTCCACTGGTGTCCCAATACTTGGTCCTCTTTTTTTCTCCATCTATACTCACTCTCTTGGTGCCGTCATATCCTAACATGGGTATTCTTACCACTCCTAAGCTGATGACACTTAACTCAACATCTCTTTCCCTCCCTCAGATACCACAGCTTCCACTCGCATCTTGGCATGCCTGGTGGACATATCTTCGTGGATAAGTGCTAATCAATTAAAACTCAACCCCAGCAAACTAAACTGCTGCTCATCCCAGGTGATTCATCTCCAGGTCAGGATCTCAGAATATCTCTTCATAACTCTCTGCTCTCCCCTTTTGCCACTGCTTGCAACTTTGGGGTAAATATGGACAATCAACTGTCCTCCTCCACACATGTTGCTAATGTGGCTCATTATTGTCGTTTTCTTCTCTACAACATTTGAAGGATTCAACCATTTCTGTCCACACAGGCTGCTTGTTCAGTGCTTGTTCAGTTTTTTGTCATTTTAAGACTGGACTACTGCAACTCTCAAAAGGTCTTCCTCTGTACGATATTCATCCAGTGCAAACGATCCAAAACGCAGCTGCACAAATTGTGTTCAACATGCCCAAGTTCTCTTACACCACCCACTGCTGCGCTCCCTCTACTGGCTTCCGGTAGCTGCACGTACCAGATTCAAAACACTGATGCTTGCCTACAAAGCCAAAAATGAACCAGCACCATCTTACCTCAGAGACCTCATTACTCCTCGCACTGCACCATGCTGCCTGAGATCCTCTAAAACTACTCGACTGGTACGACCTTAATACAGGGTAAGGGTTAAGTATACTTCAAGGGTTTTCTCTGTTCTGGCATGGAGGTGGTGGAATAAACTTCCCCTAAATGCCCAAACAGCAAAGTCACTGGCTATATTCAAGCAATAGGTGAAGACCTACCTTTCCCTGAAACACATTTAAACTAGCACTTTTCCAGGTTTGCTTTGTCTTTTACATAAAAAAAAAAATCCTCTTAACAGAGTTGTGGGCTGATTTATCTTAAGTTGTAGTCTAACATACCAGTGTGGATTTATTCATTGATAGAGACTCAAAGCACTTTTGTATGCCGCTCCGGACAAGGGCATCTGCTAAATGCCATTGCTAAATGTAGCAACACATCTTATTTTACATTTATGGGATTTGGTAGATGCCCTTGTCCAAAATTGATTAACCGAGGTGCTTTAAAGACTTTAACAATAAATACTTCTTAATACTTGTTCACTATCTCATGGTCTAAGAATACAATCAAGCTAAAAACTTGGTTGGAAAGGTGATATGGAAAGGAAAGCAATTTTTAGAGTTTTTTTTAAGTTATTTAACTTCAGGAGGTCGTGTTTAGACAGTATTTTAACAAATTGTTCACTGAAAAAACTTTCAATTAGAATAAAGAAGTGTCTTGATGCATTCTTTATTTGCACCCTGTGAAATGTTGAGTCCAGACAAGAAGTGCTACATCAGATGAAGTGTGTTGTAGTCAGAGTGTAATACGTGCTCTGAGTTAAGTGGGTGCTGGTCAGTTTTGAAGACAAATCAACATGAGTGTGTAAGATTAGATATGTGAGAGGAAAAGGAGAGTCCATTATAACCCAACGGTTGTGTGCACTAAATGAGTATGAGATCAGACAGTTGTCAAGGGAGATCACAAGATCCTTACATGGGGATGAATCACCTGGGATAAACAGCGGTTCAGTTTTGGTGCCATCCATGATCTGTCAGACATGCTGGGATGTGAATGGAAACATGAGTGTATGTGGGGGGGAAAGGAAACCAGAGGATGACTTGTGTGTCATTGCATTACAATGTTATGAAAACTTATGTGAAGATATAAACTTACCAAGAGACATAGAGAAGGTATAGAAAAAGAATTTAAGAGGAAAATATGTATTGTGATACATTGTTGTAATGTCTGCATAAAGCGGATATGGATTTTGTCCAGGTCACCTGATATGACCAACTTTCTAGGATGGAAACAACCATTGTCATGCTGTGCCATGGATCTATGGGCATGTAGCATTGTAGTAAAGTTTACTTTATGGCTCTAATGTTTTTAAACACCAAATGAATTGATCATGCAAAAACAAAAAAAAGGTATTTTGATTTTGTCCAACCTCCTGGTAAATGGACTGGCTATTGTAAAACATCCATAGATGTAAAGCATGCATGTGAATCTTTGTGAATGTCTTGCACCCATTTCTGATATTGGTATTTTTTTCTGAAACATGGAACTAATGGTTTCCCAGTGACCAATAATAACTGAGTTTTTCAATTCTGCTAAATGCATCTTTATGCTTTAAAGAAGACTTTTTATTTATGGCATTTAGAATAGACCCTCAGAGCAATTTAACTTACTGAGCAGTTGCTAATTTGTTGCTCAAGGTCCCAGCAGTGGTAGCTTGGTGGTGCTGGGATTTTTACTTGTGACCTCACGATCTAGAGTCCAATGCCTTAACCATTGAGCTACTACCTTCCACAGTTATGTAACCTGTACTATATTTTTTGTATATCGTTCAGACATATGTTTAGAGATAGCAGAAAGCAGAACAAAATATTTAAACATCTTCACTATAGTTTAAATGAACTAATCTTTCTTTATTTTTTCTGGATAGGATTGTGAATGGAGAACAAGCTAAATAGAGGTGTGTGTGTGTGTGTGTGTGTGTGTGTGTGTGTGTGTGTGTGTGTGTGTGTGTGTGTGTGTGTGTGTGTGTCTGTGTGTGTGTCTGTGTGTGTTAATATCCCATATAAAATTTTCAATTAAGTAGTACTATTATTTAAGTACCTATCAAAAGTGCCTTAAGAACTTATTTCCTTTCCAAAGACTATAAACCTATATGGGGTTACATTAATGCCTAGAAAGTATTTATTTTTCATGCAGTAAGAAGGGCTTGGAAATGAACTGAGACCACATGATATGTTCATGTGTTCCAAGTATACTTAGCAAATATAGAAACCTTCCCAATGTGGACTGTAGTCCAAAGCATTAATATAGTATAGGGGGTGTTGAACACCACATTATTTTCACTTGCTTTACACTTCTTTACAGTCATAATATTCTTAAGTGTGGAAAAAACAGTGGAATGATACTTCAGGTTCGATTATGTGTGAATCACATATTGTCAGCATTCAATTTCAATAGTTGAGAATAAAGATGCTCTTATGATTCTTAAATAACAGTCTTGTCATGACCCATAAAACAAGACAAACTGAGAAAAAAATACAAAATCAGATAACTTTACATTTAGACCATTGTATAGAAAATGCAAATATAAGAAAGTTATTTGTTTTGATTGCATGTTGATCCTTGCAGTGAGATTTGTCTGGGAGTGTTAGGGCAACACGCTCTCAAATCCGTGCTTTATGTCAGTTCACTGATGACTGTATTGCTGCTTTGTATTGTCATTATGGGTAACCTACAATGTAGTTTGATTTTGTTATTTATTGCTGTTATAAGCCCTTAAATAGAATATATTTATGACTGTGGTTAACCTCATTTGCATATGATTATAGCTAAACTCTTTTGTCTATCAGCTTTACCCATCTGGATCCTGCTGTTTTCACCCATTCTTCTTGGAAAAATTGCTCAAACTCTGCTACATTGAATGGAAACCATTTGTGATCAGATTCATAGTGAGCAGACCATTGTAACAAATACAGACTCTTGGCTCATAATCACTCCAGTACATCTTTGGACATGTGCTTAGGGCCATTGACCGCACTGCCCATTGTTGGATAGTGAACCTGTGGTCTGTGGTTGCTTTTCTGTTTAAAGCCCTCCTTACCTGTGAGTGGTAGATGGCCTACTCAAAGCAGAGTTGTGGTTGATGCCATATCATTGCATTACTTACTACCAGTGGTGGGCCATGCATTTGGTACCTGGGCCTTCAGTGGGGACTTGCTCGACTTAATTCACCTCTTAATAACACCACTATCACGTTGCAATTATAGAAACCATCAATACAATACAAAAACACATTATAACAGGCATTACAGAGAGAGAGGCATTTCACATATGGAGGGTGAATACCATTTTACTAAAGCAATAAACTCCAAACCTCTACACTACAACCACAACTGTGCACCTACATCATCTGGAGCAGTTAAAAATCAATATTTGTCTAATAACTTAACAAAAACATTACATTTTAAATTAAATACAACCTACTCACCAGAGATGCAGACTCATAATTTGCACCGCTCCTCAGTGGCTGTAAGCCAGTGGAACTGCTCCTATTCACTGGTCTGGAAGTGAAGAACAAACCCTTTCCCTAGGCTGAGACAAGCTAGCTAGCCTCGGGGTTGGCCGACCTCCTCACAATGTCTCGCTTTTCTTGAAAATGTATTTTAAGTATGTCCGAGCCCAAATCAATTTCTCTTCCTCCATAGGCATAAAAAAGAAGTATTCACGTGTGCAGAGCGCTACAGATGTGTTTTGCCAGTCGAACTTGGCTGTACCAGTTTCCCTTTGACCAACCGATCAGAGGATTTGCAGGCCCTGGACAGATTAGATTGACATGGCAGCACATAGAGGCTGAACTCTGATTGGACAAAAAATTTAACATACACGTACTGGAAGCAGTGCAGCCAAGAGAAAAGCTATGAAATGAAGAAAATAAACTGTTGGGAATGAATTAATATTAATACAATTTCATAAACAAATATTAGAATTTTGGTTGTAAATGTAGGTCATTGCTTCTGATAGTGTTTAGGCCAGATGAGAAGGCTTTGCTGGCTCTGACCGCCCGACACTGCTCACTACAGAATTCCAAACTGCCACTGAAAGCAGCATTAACACAAACCTGTTTGTTGGAAGATTCATGAAATTAGTTTTCATGGCCACAGAGCTGAACACATGCTAAAGATCACTATTAATGGTGTGTTGGCTGGTGTGGCAAAAAAAAAAAAGTGAAAGTCTTCAACTTAGCCTACTCAACACTTTTGATAATGAGATGAATGAAAATATCAGTTGCAAGCAAGGTCATCTTGTCCTGTGTCAGCAACTTTAAATGGCCTTTTTGACTGAATGGGTACAAACACACTCAAAAATCTTCTGGAAAATCCTTTCCAAAATAGTGGATGCTGCATTTGTTACAAAAGGAGTGCCAGCTTCATATTAATGTCTATGGTTTTAGAAAAGGATGCCACGGGGCACATATTAAACGTGTTCATATAGTTTTGGACATGTAATATACTTTAAAATACCATGGGGAAGTAGGAGTAAATAATATGGCATTTGTTATACATGACTTTACTGAGATTAAATTTTAGTTTATTGTGCTAAAACTAATTTGTGGAAAAATGTAATTGTATTATACAAAACCTCAGCATATGCAGTAATATTAGAACAACAATTTCAATAAAAAGCCTTCCTCTGCGTCCAAAGTCTGTTAGAGCTGATTTTAACCTTGGCTTTTCTGAGCTTCTGTAATAAAAGCAAGAATGTGATTTTTAAAGCCATTTATTTATGTAAATAGTTAAATGTATATAAACATTTTCAACAGCATTTGACTTTTTGACAATCAATAGGTTTTATTTCCAAACTTAGAAGTTATTTGAACTGGATGTTAGGAGGTTACTGTTAATTAAATGCCAGTGTCTTCATTGCTCTTTAGTCTGCTGCACACTGAGTATTTTTTACTCATACCATTCTGTTCTCTCTTAGCCGTATCTTGATGTGTTCAGCAAAATTTTTATAAGCTTAAACTTGCTTAGAACATCAGCATGAACCATTCACTGCATAATCAAGCATGACTACAGCATGTATGCTTTGGGCTTACTGCAGCAAAAGTCTGCAATAAAAACCCTTCATTGTGGTGTAGGAGGTGGGTGTTTCTCCCCTGCAGCCTTTTCTCCGAACCTAGTAGTAGAAGGAAATCGCACACATGGAGTTGGAGGACAAGGCATTGGCACTTTATGATTTTCATGGATCTGTTTAAAACTAACAATTGTAGGCTTATATTTGCTCAATCTCAATCAAGCACTGATGGTGTTGTGCTGTACTCGAAAGCTAATTTCTCCATTTGGTCCCTTACTGGTTTCCTTATACCTGTCCTTAAGTGCTACTGCATAATGTGAAAGAAAGATCACTTTATAAGTGTCAAATTGTGAAGTGTTTACCCTGAGTTTTACCTCAAAATGATTGAAAGGAAACGCTTGCATAATTTAAGAAAATATACATGCTCCTTGTCATAATTACATGAAACTTTCAGACAGCAGATACAAGCCCCACCCTGTTGCTGAGATTGCTGGCAAATTTTCCTCCTTACAGAGTTTGTCTACTTCTGCTATAAACAGTTATTTAAGAAATAAAGCTAATAAACAGGTTGGCTTCATTAAAGCGCTGTAATCTCCTATGTGTCCCCAGAATGTGCCCTGGTGATTAGCAGGAGGAAAATTGCAAATTTTAAAAAACCATTAATGTTTTCATTCTATATATTTTTTAAGATAATGATCTAGCATCAGTATAACTGTAGCCCGTAAGTGACTGTATGTTAACATTTTGATGCTCTGTTAGGCATGCAATGCAGAAATTTCCTAATTTCATTTAATCTTAAAATTTCTTCAAAAAGTGAAATGTTTACTGGTGTACAGATCAGTTGATTGACTTGGCCATTTTTGCACATTCTCTTTTTTTTTTTCCTGAAAAACTCCAGAGCCTGGTTTTACTAATGTGCACACATTGAGGCCTCAGGCTATGGAAAAAGAACAGTTCCATTTTTGTTATGTGCTTTCTGCAAATTTAGTACAAGCTATTACAGATACCTGTTATTGTACCAGAACTTTTATGTTTTTTTTCCCCCAAAATTATAACCTTGTTTTTTTTTTTTTTTTGGTTGGTTTTACCAGTGGTTTGTATTTTTCCAGAAAATCCTTCTCCTTCCCGCTTGTCTGTGATGATGTCCTGCTTCCAGATGCACTGAACAATTTCCACATACAGTTTGAAGCAACATGCCACCAAAGAAAAGCACCTTGACCCCCACTGACTAAGTACATCTTCAACATTTCTTTGAGCCAAGCAGTTATCACTGTGTGCTTTTAGGTGACCACCTTTATTCCTGTGCTGAAGAACTGAACAATGAAGTCCTGTCTGATTGACTACTGACCCATTGTACTCACACCTGTCATCATCAAGTGGGACAAAAGAAGGATGCAAAATCTTCTATCATCCCCATTGTGTAAATCTACTGACTGACATTGTGACATATACTGACTGATAGTGTGGAAACAAAAATCACTCTTTTAATGTGGATTAAAGACGTTATTGTCGACTTTAGGAGGACTTTAATAAATCATAAACCACTACATATTTAAGGAAAAACATCACTAGGTTACGTATGTAACCCTAGTTCCCTGAGGGAAGGAGACCTGCTTCAAAAACGATTTGGGAACGCCTTGTGTTGTTCATGCTCTGAATCACGTGTAAAATCTGGTAAATAGGCAGTCGTGACGTCATTGCCGGGCGACATCGCGCAAACCAGGAAGCTACAAAATGGGAGCGCGATGGGAGCGGCATTAGTTTCTGAAAAGGAGAAGGAAAGCGCTGCAGGGATGCAGGGAGTATGGCCTGTTGACGCAGCTCTTGTTCCCTCAGGGAACTAGGGTTACATACGTAGCCTAGTGACATTCCCTTTCAGGAACTTGAGCTGCGTCGAAAATGCTTTGGGAACGTTTGTCCAATCACGCCATACTGACCAGTCCCTGCCTAGTGTGTCTGAGTACAACCTGCATGCAGGACAGAGGAGCCAGGAGTGGCTCTGATGTCGAGGTCGTAGAACTTGACAAATTTCAGCGGGGTGAACCAGCCCGCAGCGTTACAGATGTCCTGGAGCGACACTCCAGCAGACCAAGCCGTAGAGGCCGCCATACCCTGGGTGGAATGAGCCTTAACTCCAAAAGGAGTGGGAAGACCAGAAGACCCATAACACTGACAAATGGCATCCACAATCCATCTACTGAGCGTCTGCTTATTAGCCGGGAAACCTTTCCTGTAAGGGCCATAGCAGATGAACAGCTGAACAGCTGAATACCTGCTTCCTCCACGGACTCATCCAGTCAATTTAGTTTTCCCTGGTTAGGGGCTAGGAAGGGAGGAGGGCAGAATGCCTGCAAAATGACAGGTTGTGAGGGAGCAGTAGGCACCTTAGGCACATACCCCGGTCTGGGGTAAAGAATAGCACTGGCAATGCCAGGGGCAAACTCCAAGAGAGACGGGGCCACGGAAAGAGCCTGTAGGTCCCCGATCCTCTTAAGGGAGAATATTGGCAGGAGAAAAGCAGACTTAACCGACAAATACCTAAGGGCCACCTCGGCCAAGGGCTCGAAGGGGGGGCTCAGATAGAGTCACCAGCACAATCAGCAAGTCCCACACAGGAACTCTGAGTCGTGTCCCGGGCCTCAGCCTACACTAGCCACTGCTGCCATGAGACCAAGCTGCCTCTGGAACTGCCTTACAGTCAGTGACTGGCCTGCTTTTACTCTCTTGACTGCAGTGAGGATGACTTTGGTCCGGTCAGGAGACTATTGTCGGCCCAAGAAAGTGGTTCTCTGTACTGGAGAAAGCACACTCTTCTTTGAGTTTAGTCTCAACCCTAATTCCTTCATGTCGACGAGAACGTCATCTCAATGCCGGACTGCCTGAAGCTCTGATCGAGCTAATACCAACCAATTGTTGATATAGTTTAGAATGCGGCTGCCCTGAAGCTCCTGTGAAAAGGATCTAGATCGTCCCTTAGATCTATCGTGACAAACCAGTCCTTGGACTTGATCTGAGACACAATCTCCTTGAGAGTAAGCATCTTGAACCTGAGCCTCTTGAGTGAAAGGGTCAAAGAGCGCAGATCTAGGATTGGCTGCATTTCGCCATCCTTTTTTGGAACAATGAAGTATTGGCTGTAGTAGCCTGTCTCTCTGACTAAGAGACAAACCACCCCGATGGCCCCTTTCCTTAGAAGGGTGCGCACTTTCTGTTCCGGGTCCAGAGTCTGCTTGTGTCCCACCATGGTAGGACACAACCCGTTGAACCGGGGCGGACGGAACCTGAACTGAATCAAGTAGCCCTTCTCTATTGTGCGCAGGACCCACTGAAATACGTCTGGCAGGCCTTCCACAGGAAATCTCTCTAGGCTGGCTTCTGACAGGTTGGCCGACCCCTTGGACTTGGGCTTAGAGCATCGCCAAGGGCCCTTGGCAGGCCTGCATTTTAGACTCCTGAAACCTGTCAACTTCTGACCCTACCACATGGCCAAACAGGCCAGAAGTAGCTATCGGGCATTCAGCAGAAAAACCCTGTCCCCGTCAGGAATTTTTGACATGCCACAGATGCCTTTTTGTGGCTACTAAGGCTGACATGGAGTGACCGACAGCCCGCACCAGTTCCTTGGTGGCTCTAAGGGTTAGGTCAGCAGCGCGACATAACTCCTTGATGTCGTCAGCCCCAGAGTAAAAACCCTCATCCAACTTTCACAGCAGATCGGCCTGGTTTGCCTGCAAACACACCCATAGTGTGGAGGCAGCCTGCAGCTTGACCTGCTGCTGCATAAGCCCTGCCTACTAAAGCCGAAGTGGCTTTCAATGGCTTGGTAGGCAAAACCGGAGCCTTCAGTTATGCAAACCTGGGGAGAGATAGCCAGCTAGTGTCTCTTTAAAGCTGGGCATCTCCCCATAGCCACACTCCCTGAACCCTACTATATGCGCGTATAGAGAATGAGGAGGTAAAGTACAGGCCACATATGGGATCTCCCAGGACCTAGACATTTTGGTGTGTAGTTTGGGAAAAAGTACATAAAAAAAATTCCTTTGCAAGGCACATTCCTTCCACCTTTCTTGTGTGGCTCTGCATTTGAGTTAACAAGAGCTTTCCATGAATGGTCCTCAATTCATCCTGCCTGAACCTGGTCTACAGCTGGGCTTCAAAGGCAAGTGATAACATGTGACAGTGCTTGCCTAAATTCAATGTGCTTTCATTTAGACACATCTTGTTTCAGGAGGTTATGCACTTGGATTCAGAGGAAACGCAAAGTAGAGCCTGCCTCCTTTAGCATTAAAGAGCCAGACCATGTAAAATTCAATAAAGTTAATTTGTAATTACTTAACCATCACTGTCATTTGATAGTAGTTACAAGTTGTGCTTTTTCCCTATTTTTATGTTGTTTATATTTGGTTGATTTAAGATCTTATATGCACATCCTCGCTATGAACCAAACTTGTGCAATGCAATTGTAGTATTTGTCACTGTCTGTTACACTCCAATAAATTGTTGCAAAAAAAAAAAAAAAAAACCTCCAGTCAAATACTTTTAGAAGTACACTTAACATTTATAAAAAATGCATGGAAGGTGGAGAAGTGATTTTTAAACTGCTGTTTAAAGTGCTCTAGACAACTCTAGAAAACTGGACAAAAAGTTGACAAAAACAGTGAATGCATTCAGAAATTATTTTCTGGGTAAAGTGGATTAGATTAACTCTTGTAAAATTAGCTTTGCTGGGTCAACATCTGGGCCACAGTCTGGGTTAACATCTGGGTAACTACCTGACAACCTTTACTTTAGAGTGTTGCCTGGGTATTTTAAAAGGTGGCTTGTCACTAGTGATCAACTCTCTGCTCTCTAGTTGCAGCACTGGAAGAATGATTTGTTTTAGGTAATTCCAAAAAGTTTGATAATTTATTTTCAGTTATTTACAGATAACAAGCAACTGAGAGGCAGGAGTCGATCTTGAGCATCCTAAATGCATTAAACACATTAGAATGAGACAGAAGGACTTTTTATCTAGATATTTGTGTGACTTTTTCCTTTCTGATGGTCAGGATTTGTTCAAGGATGGGGACGGTATGACATGATGCAAGGTACATACAGTAATTTTCAGTGAATGCTGCTTGGAGAAAGGTGTAGTTCAGAACAGGACAGAACGCAGTGTGACATTAGCTGTTTTTTTTCTATCACTTTATCTAAAATAGCTGAAGGCCACATCCATGAGAGAAATGCATCATAGCTGTTGCTCATGTAGAGCAAATGCATTTACATTTAGGGAATTAATTGCAAGGAATTTAGACCTACATAGTCTTACATATGCACTAGCTTGCAGTCATAATAAATAGAATTATAAAAATTCTGCAATTTGTATTTACACTTTTTTCATGTTCAGTGGGGTTGAGGTCAAGGCTATTTGTAAGTCACTTGAATTCTTCCACACAACTTTGGCAAAGCATGTCCTAATGAAGCTCACATTGTGCACAGGAGCATTGTCATGATGGAACATTTTTGAGCCCCTAAGCTTTAGTGAATAAAAAAACTTTAAAAAAAACGTTCTAATCGTGAAACTGTGGTGTTACGGTATTTATCTGAGACATTAGTCTGTGTAAGTATTTATTTGAATGCAACATAATGACAAAGAAAATACTTTCAGAGAGAGTTCTGTAGGTTTAACCTTTGTTGTCTACATAGTGAACTGATGACAAGGCTTGAAAGGAAAACTGATGACGGAAACAGAATTTTTAATGATGACTGGAAAAAAGAAGTATGCATTGATTCTCTGCTTCAATTGTAAAACAGATGTCTAATCTGTAGTTAGCTACAGGTGCTGACACTGTTTTTCTAACATGTATTTTAAGTTAGCAGTGTTGCTGATTTTGGCTACATTTTATAAGCACATAAATCTGTCCTATTCTGACCAGGCATAAGACAAATGCAGTAGGAGCCAAATAACCATCCCAGAAGAAACCCTTACAAAAACCAACATAATATTAAAACAAAATATTAGTTTCGATCTCTGAGATTTGTGCGTAATAAAATTTGCAATCACTTATTTTTCTGTTTGGTACAAAATAACCAAAACCATGTGTAAATTTAATAGAAAGGAATTTCCCTTCACATTCATGTTTCCACATCATCTGCATATTCTTAGAAAGTGTTCAAAATCCTAAGCATAAATTACTCCATTTGTACAACTGATTACTCTTTCAAAATGATCTGAATGGAGAATAAACGTATACTGTGTATGAACTGTATTTTTCATGTCTAACTGAGTAGTGAAAAATGCAGTCTGAAGTCGTGTTTGATCATATTCATGTATGTAAAAGCACTTTCCATTCTATGTCTTTAAAGTGATGTGATTTTCCAGTACCCCACAGAGCACTTCAAAGTCTTGAAGGAAATGAGTAGAAAATGTTGGTATGTTTAAACTAGCTCTCTGTCTCCAGTGGTTGGTTTTGGTTGACCACTGTCAACCAAAACCAACCACTATCAGGCCATAGATTCAGTGGTAAGAATATAGTATCATCTCAGAATTCAGCAGTACAAGAGTCACAAATTCCTTAGGCTAAAATACCATGTATAAGTCCTCTGGCAAGTGTCTGGGCTTTTCCTGGCTTTCTTATTAGTGTTCTTCATGTGCATTACCCATTGTTTATCTCAGATTGACTGATAATAATGTTCTGCTGTTAATGTTGAATTTTGATCCCTGTTTTGGGTAGCAGTTTCTTTGACTTGCTGGTTCTGTATTTGAAAGGTGACAGCTTGGATTTAAGGTGTTGGGATAGATTTCTTTCTTTAAACTATAATGTGGCAAACCTCAGTATGCACTCTTAGTCCATTAACTGTGGGGTTATTCATATTTTGAGAAAGCTTTGAGTCCAAAAAAAAAAATCAAAACCATGTTCAGAAACCTGGCTTAGTTTGAGCATGATGGATAATGTTTAAGTATACTGATCAGATGCTGTGGATATTACACACAGCCAGATGATTTAGAAGACACTGATACCATGCAGATGCTACACTGGGCAACTGTGCAACCCATCTGGTTCTGGTGTACAACTGAGGATCTTTCAGTGACAGCACTGAGGACGTTCTGGCAGGTGGTCTTGGAATTTGAAATCATTTTGTTACAAAATGGAAGGCTAAAACATTGTCCCTCTAGGTCTGTTTTGGTATTTCCAATATAAAAAATGTGTAAATTCGAAGAAGTATTAACCGAGCTAATTTATAAACAATAAAGTTTAGATGAGTTGAGAAGCCAGGACTCTGATAGAATTGGCTTGAGCAAATGTTTAGATCTCTTCAAAGGCTTAATCGAGGTGATTTAATCAATCCGTTTTTCCTACACTCATCAATTTTAATAAACACTGAAACCATAGATGTTTTTTTAAGATGTTAGACAGATTTCTTGTCTTTAGACTGCCTTAATGGTCTTTAATTTATGGACACTTTTGTTAAAAAGAGCTTTAATTGGACCTGCATTGCAATGCAAAAAAGAAAGCTTGCTACACCACAAAACAGAAAACAGATGTAAAACAAGAACGAAAGGAGATATACAAAATGACTAAATCTTGACAAACTTACATGTCTGTTTACCAGGAGATCTGCAGAGTTCACTGTGTAGTGGGGCCAGCTGAATCCTGATAGAATGACTCACTGCATGATTCTCTGCTTTCTTAAACTTCCAGAAAGGACAAGCAATAAATAGAGACCAACAATCCTCTTGACCTTTACACTTTATCATTAGTTCATTTATTCTTTTATCTGCTTTTGCTATATTCCAAAGTTCAAATCCACAAATGAATTTTATTTAATCTGACATTATATGTCTGCAATCCACATACTGTAGATGTTACTATATTAGTATATTTTAATAAAACATGCCCAGCTATGTACTAGGAATATTAAAAAATATAATGAAACTTTAGCACTCAAGCTGCCACTAAGTTTTAAATGAAGCATGGCTGCATGCCGTGTGCCACAGATCATTCAGCAATGTTCAGCAGCCCCTACACGATCAAACTTTGAGGTGTTTATACAAAGCATCCGCATGTGTTATTTAGCAGCAGGAGGCCCTAATTCCTCTGCTGCTGTCAAAGCTTTGTTTATCATTGTATGAAAAGTTGCCCAAGTTCATAGTGTGTGACACACTGCCCGTGAACTCTAGGAATGCCACGGGCATGTGAGAGAGGACCTCATGTTTCTGAAGAAGAATAAACAGGGCCATGTACTGTGTGAGATCAGCACATCCTATAAATATTTGTTGGTTCAGAAACAGCTGACTCTTTTGCTAACCACTTATGTATTGTGCCTTAGTCTGTCCTCTGACCAGTGGTGGACAATAACAAAGTAAATGTAATTCGTTACTGTACTTAAGTTGTTTTTTTTACGCATCTGTACTAAAGTATTTCCATTTGAAAAGACTTTAACTTCACCACATTTCAAAGTCAAATATTGTACTTTTTACTCACCTGCATTTTGCGAAATTATTCGTTCCTTTTTATTTACGATTGCATCAAAACTAAACTGGTAAATCACACAGTAATCCACCAATCAGGGTAGTGCTCTGTTTTAAACTTGTTTTGATTGCCGCTTGGTGGTATCTACAAACATACAGTTCAGCGTCAGTTTAACAGCAAGCAGAACATTTTGGGAGGAATAAATGATGGAAGAAACTCCTGACTTTAACTTGCCACAACAACTGTGGCCTTATTTGCATGATTTTTTGAAGTAGTTTATTAATCTCATTAGTTAGTTAGTTCATTAGCTCATTAATCTCAGTCTATTAATAGAATGGTGTGCTAAGAGTAACATTAGAGTCTTTCACATAAACTTCCTTGATTATGCAAGAACCTTGTGATAGAAATAATAATAATAATAGTATATTATATAATAATAATAATAATAATAATAATAATAATAATAATAATAATAATAATAATAATAGGATATTTTAACCATATTAAATCATAATACTTGGATACTTAAGTACATTTGAAGGGAAATACTTTTGTAATTTTACTGAAGTGAAAGTTTATTGAGAGCAATTTTTTTCAGTGTGTGTCTCTAATTAAACTCAAGTACATGGTTTGTGTACTTCGTCCACCACTGCCTCTGACTGTACTTCTGCCCTGAAGCTATTGCTGATTTCACTGCTAATGTCATCTCCGGTATGTTATTTTTGGAGAAACCACTTGTCAGTTATCTTGCATAGGAGCAATGATACCTTAAAAGATCATGATCATGAATGTGTGAAGCTCATAAGGTAATGTTTATCATCATTTTGTAAAAATAACTTTTCTATTCTTTGCCAATTGTGCTTCCAAAAATCATAATATAGTTAAAAAAAAATTTACCTTGAAAAAAAAAAGACAATTATACTCTGCAGCCTATCCTAGAAAATGTATATTAATTACAGTCAAATATGTTTCATGGGCATTTTTCTATGTAACTTTGTATACTATGGGGAAAAAATCTTGTATTTTCATTACTTTGCAGGAACACAGATCAATACGCAGATCTATGCAGTTGCACAGTACATAAGACTAAGTATACAAACATCACATTGTAAGATGAGTGCTCAATATATTAATAAATTCACAAGACTATGCATGTTTACACAACAAAACAACAGAAGAAAAAGATTGTATTATTGTGGTAAAATAATTATTTAATAGTTATTCCTTTGATAATCTTTGCACTTTCTAAATTACGGACAAGTGAATGATTATTTTGTGTAACAGGTAAATTAAATTATAAACAAAGACCATGATAAATAATATATTTTTTTATTTTAATTATTTTAGTTTGTTATGCCAAATTTGGCAAAATGAAACACAACAGCTAACACTATGGTGCATGATTAGCAGCAGTATAGGGAGCATGAATAGTAGCTCTAAAGAGTGTAAGAGTAGCAGCTCTGCTGCTTTTTTTCTAGCTTCAGGATTATTTTATATTTTGCATTTAATCCATCCAATATAATATTTAAAATCTTAATATTGCTGTTAAGTTGTATAGTCATAGCAGCATATGACCCAGTGCAAACAGGTAAAGTGGCTTTATCAGTACACTATAGCTGCAATGGAGAGGTCGACCAACTGATTGAGCCCATTTTAGGCATTTTTCATTAATCAGCATCGGCTGAAATGCAAATGGGGCAGATTAATAAGCAGGCATCTGCAAGCAGCTAAGCGTTGTTGTGGAACATGTGACTGATTAATGCATTAAGCAGATTCAATGCCATTCCACTGGCATAATCCTTTAATGTCCCCCTCTGCCTGCTAACTTTTTGAAGAGAACAGTAAGACTTAAGGTAGGGACACACCAAACTAACTCTAAAGAAAGCCGATTGTAGTGTCGCCTGTGTCGCAGCAAAAAAAAAGTTGCCAGACAGACGGACAGTCGGCAGAGAGCAATGGGCCTTCTCACAGGGGCCTTATTGAAAAAGCGTGGCATCGGTATTGGAGGCGGGCCACTTTTACGAGCTCAACAGTCAATCGGAGTTCTCTTTCTCGCCTAAACGCTTCAACATGCAAAGCTGTGATTGGAAGATTGGATCATTTTAGTGACTTGCTTCTTTTAATCTGAAATTTTTTTCTTTTTTTTATCATTTAGTTTATTTTGTTGCTTTAAAATCAAATGTTAAATTTTCGAAAAGGAGATCCCCGCAACATGTCTGCATACACAAACTTTGTTAATTGTTTCAATAATTTACACATGTACATATATAGCAGAATATCATAAGTGGGAGTCACGTGACAAAAGAACGAACGACTCAAGTCTGTTTCCTGTACATAACCTAAGGAGATTTTGTGATGCTTTGCTCATGCGTTTCCAGTACAAAATGAACAAATCACTCTTTCGGGGCGTGATATATCGGTTATCAGCTGCCCTGGTTTCTATATATCGCCATCGGCCAGAGAAAAACCCATATTGGTCGACCTCTACTGCAAAGCACTAGGAAAACTGTCCCAACAGGGATATTATAATAGAATAAATAAAGTGTCCAGTAGCAGAAATATAAGAGGTAAATAAGAAGAAATCTATTCTGAAAAAAATAGTAGATCTAATAGCCCTCTGTTATCCAAAGACACTCAACACAGAGACAGTGTATGAGAGAAGGAGAGAGAATGTGAGAAACATTTGTCTTATGATGAAGATTAGGTGAAATATTTCACACACTTGTGCAGAATGAGACAGAAGGTAGTAAGAATTTCCGCTCTACAGTTATCACATCCACTCTTATTCTGTCTCCAAGCTCTGCATCTCAGTCTGTGCTGTTTTGCTTACTTTCTTCATTCATTCACAGCTTAGAGTCTTTGTTAACTTACATTGTCTCTGTCCTTTATAATGCTCCTGTTAGTGCCCCTCTTTCATATTGTGTGAAAGTTTTTGAAACTGGTGTTTTAAAGAGCAGAGCCTTAAATACACATCTCTTTTAAATGGTTTCTTCCCTGACTGTTTCTACCTGTTATGTAAATTGGAGAATCTAAGCCTTCTTTTGATTCTCTGTGTCATAGTGTATCTTGAGTTTAAACCATGCACATTGATAAGATGTGCAGATAAATCTGTCTTTTCAGGCTTTAGATCCTCTGCTGATTTGACCAATTTCCAAAATATAGATAGTCTGCTTTCCAACCGGTGTTTTGACCCCTATCTGATATAATAAATACAAACCATTAAGAGTAAATTGATGCCATGTTAATCTTGCCATGTCAGTGCATGCATTCTGCACATTACAGCATTCAGTCAAATACTTTACTTCACTTTGACCTTGCCTGGGCTTGACTATTGCCATGTTTTTGCATATTGTCATGCAAAACAAAATTGCTAATGTGAAATATTAGGCATGAGTTTTGATACATTACAAGATCCAACAGGATAAAATCCAACTTGGCTCTAAGTCCATGGTCTGCTTTGCAGAGCAGGGATCTCACCCAGCCATGCAAACAAATAAAGTCAAATTGAATTAGTGAATGTACAAGGAGACATATCTTCACTATACCGTCGCTGCGTAGTGTTGACAAATTTTATTTACATGGTGAGAGCATTGTGAATAAGACTAAATAAAACAAGGCAGTGTATGGACACACCCATTTCTCTGTTAACCAGTGAGCCAAGCTGTTTCTATATAGAGATTTTTACAGGCTTTAGAAAGAACTGGCAACGTTTTTTAGTGTTAGTTTCCTAAAATGTAGCCTAAGCAATCCTGTACATGAGGATTGGCTGGTACCTTCTAAAGAATTGGAACTGTAGGAAACATCTCAAAATTTGTGTCAAGTAAAAAAGATTTGTTTATATTAGATAATGCCACTGGTTTGCTGCTATTCACATGTGTCATTGAAAGCATATGTGCGCTCCCCATAAGCTGACGATAGAATTTTCTTTCTTATAAAACACTCAGAAGTTGACTGTCATTGTGTCTCTGGAAACACATGCTGAGTTAATGTTTTGCATGTGATTTTCTCAAGAAGTCAAGTTTCTTTGCACATGAAGGTCTCCCAGCCATTAAGGAAGTTATCTCATGTTATCACTTCATCACATAAGGATAAAGATACGAATCCAAACAGGAAAGTTTAAAACGTGTACATATCTTTAAAGGGTTTTTAGTTCTTCGTAAAAAAATGTAATTCTCTATAAAATGTGCATGGCAATTGTGTTTTAGGTTCCAAGGGTCCTAGTGTGGTTAATGGTTTCAAACAGTGGGCACTGGAAAGTGGTCAGACTGAATAAAAAGTTTTCACTTCTAAAGTAAACTTCATAGTAGCTAGAGAAAAATAAACATCCAACATATGCCATATAAAGAACAAATATTTTGTTGAGTTCAGTTATAGCCATTGGTCTTATAACTGGAGGAAAAAAATAAAATAAAATCAGTACCTTACTAGACCAACTTCTGTCTCTGCATGTCACATACTTAAGCTAAAAAATGTCAACCCAAACTTTTTTTTTTATCTTCACAGCTTCTGCATTTTGCAGAAACCAGTGGACTTGGTGACCTCGGACTGTGAGCATTGGCTTTTTAACCCATAACCACTCCCTTCCTGAAGCCACTAAAAGCCAGCAAGCAGGCTCTTTAATTCAGTGTTGAATAACACTGATGTAATTGCTTGAGCTATGCTTGTGCAATTTTCTCAAGGCAAGATGTTGCATGTAGGGGTAAGTATTAAATGTATATATGCACACATACTAGGGTAGAAATATAAGGGCATATACACTCTCAGCATGTACACTCTTGTTCCAGAGAGTGGGAAAGTTGGGCAGCTGCACCATCTTTAAATTAACCTGGTATACATGTATGATAGTGTCACTACCTTTCACTATGGTAATACATGTAATTGATTATGTATACAGACACTGAATGTGTCAGTTTTAGTCATCTATATATTTGACAGGCACGCACACACTTACACTTACACCTACACACACACACACACACACACACACACACACACACACACACACACAGCAGGCTGCCAAAGCACATTTTTCCTAGAGACAAGACCAAGAGGAAAGGATTAAGTTTAAAAAAAGTTTTCTCTCATGAGGGTCCAGCTGTAGTTGCTCATAGGCAATAGGGACGGCCACACTCTAAGTATGTTGGAAATCTCTCATGGGCAATTTGCGCTACCTTGTATAACCTAAATTTAATCTGAAAGATATACACATATAATTACAGTTTTTAGTCCAACAAATATTTGTCTTTGCTGTCAAAAGCTTTTATATCTATGTTAGTTATGATTTCAGACATCATAAATTAAAAAGGGCAGCTTTTAAAAGCAGAAGTCATTGAAGGAAAATATAAATCATCAGTTTGTTTTATTAGCTTTTCAATAAATCAGATAAACTACCAATCATTAGGAAAGCTAAAAAAAATCCACATATAATGGCTAGTCTTACTTGGATACTGTAGTCTTGTTCCAACGAACTACTGCTGTAATTATTAAGACTGATACTCATACTCGGCATTCTTTTAAAACACTTTTGATATTATAGCATAGCATTCTTTTAATTCTGAAGTATTTTATTACCCTGAGGAGGATGGGTTTTGAATGTAGGTTCTCTTAAAATTTCTTCTTATGTCATTTCAAAGAGTTTTTTTTTCTTGCTCTGGTTGGCTCATTAGGTGTGTACTGTAGATTTAAATCAATGTCTGTTTTTCTTTTAGAATTTTTTTTTTTCCGATGGCAGAAGGGTGAAAAGTGTGTGTGAGGGGTTTAAATAGGTTGTGGTGTAAATGTCTCTAAAATTTTAAAAAATAGAGACTCTGAAGATTTCTGTTGTCCTCACTATCGACTGCAGGGTCTTGTGATACAAGGTGCCACAGTTCTCAAACCAGACAGACATGCAGTTGCTAAGGATACTATTAGTCCTTCTGTAGATGTCAAGTGGTGTAAACAGAGCTTTTCTCATCCTTCTTTTAAATTAGTGACACTGTTGTGCTTTCTTAGTTATGGAGGTGTGGTGAGGGACTAGCTAAGGTCTTCCACCAGCTGAACAACAATTTGCTGTTCTCAAAAAACTCCACAGAGGAGCCGTTCACCTGAGATGCTGTGCATTGCTGCACAGCAATTAGAGTCAGCTAAATGAACATAAAAGTCCTGAGTACACACAGCATTATGAGGCTCCCATGTTGTCCTACGAGGCTCCCATGAGGCTTCTATGTCCGATTCCATCCTGAATGAGGTTGTATTACAAACTTATTGCAGTGTGGTTCTGCCTGCTAGTAAGATCTTCCTTTTTTAACTTTTTTCCATCTATCCAACTTTTTGTCACACATTTACTGCTCTTCTGGCCTGCCAGTATGAGGTCTAACACTTACAGTTGTCACTGTTCCCTGAGTTCCCTTTCAGGAACTCGAGCTGCGTCAACAACACTTTGGGAACGCTTCTGCGTTGTTCATGCGGAGAGATGGTGATGTCATGACCAGGAAGCATAAAATGCGCATGCGATGGAGCTGAATTGGCTTCCTCCCTCATTGCTCCCAGGGGGCTGCCTGGCGGGCACAGCCCCAGCTGGGAACCATTAAGCCTAAAAACAGAGCGTCGCCACTAGGACCTTTAAGCCGCAGAGACCCTGACATTAAGGGGTCTTAGGTCAAGGGGGCGGTGTACACTGCATTATATGGTGCCCGTCCCTCATCACAAGGTTCAGCACCATCAGGAGGTCAGCCTGTTAACCCTGCCAAGTTAGCATTGCTCCAGCCGCTCTGGACGGGCCAGAGACCAGTCTCGGGTGATGGGTTTTCTTAACAGACTTCCTGGCGGCCTGGGAAAGCCTGCCAGTTGGTCTCAGTGGGTCCGGCACACTGTAAAGAAGGCCTACTCGATTCAGTTCGGGTCCGGGGCTTCCGCATTCTGAACTATATCGACGATTGGTTGATATATGCGCGATCACAGCTTCCGGCAGTGCTACATAAAACCACATAAAACAACATAGAGCTACACGAACACAAAGCTAACGACTAAAGTAAGTTGTCCTAGCCACATAATGTGCATCGTGTGCAACTTGGTGTAGACTGTGCAAGACAAGACGTAGGACAATTACAAATACTTTAATAAGTTTGCTGGTCATTCCATATTGTGTGATACTGCTCAGGTTAGAGCTATCCACCCCCTCAGGCAGTTGCATGGCTTCTTTTCTACGATAGAGGAGTTTAGGAACTTCTGGAGCATTGGTCACAGGATCTGTACAAGAATGCAAATTCCGTGCTGGTGTATTCAAGTCTTGAATGTTATTTGATGATGCTTTATTTTTGCATTTATTTATGCATTTATGGTCAGAATTTGTATGCCTGATATTGAAAAACAGACCTTTTCAAGCATGTTCATTAGCACATGATATTGAACATGGGATGGTTAAAAGACAATCCATCCCATCAGATTCTCTTGTCCACTTATGTATCCAACCATACCTCGGTAAGTTCACTGACAAACCTCCAGCTGTGGTTTCTCATAAAGAATAAGTTGGAATTTTCCTCAGGCAATTTGCTGTATATTTGCCTGCATAACCTAAATTTAATCTGATCGTTTTACACACATAATTTGTCTTTCCTGTCAGAGGCAGAGGAAGTTAAGGATATAGTTTAAGTTTTTTATAGTTTTAACCATAAGTGCAATTGTTAATATTGGATGTCACTGGAGAAAATCTAGATTTTGCCAGCTTGAAAGACATTTGGCCCTATCTCAACTGCCTCTCCAGACCCCCAGGAATTAATAAACTGGCTCAGCATTACTGAACTTTCATCTCTAAAACTGCACCTTGAAGGTTGATTATTCTCCTTCTTGGATTTCAGTCTTCTCTGCTCTGGTTCAGTTGATTCACCAGTATTGCTTTCAACATAATTATCAGGGTCCATGCAATTATTATTTTTATGACATCTGCACTTGTGCACCTCTCTCTGCACATCAGACCACAGGTTTTCAGTAGAGCCCAAATTCAGAGACTGAAATGTTTGTTGTAAAATTGGGATTTTGTGGTTTATTAAATATTATGGCTTGATTTGGAAGAATACTTGGTTTATCACCCTATTTGACACTTATTTGACATCCTATTTTGCCAAGTCAGTAAGTCCTCACAAAAGCAAGTAGACATTTGTCTGAAATAGTGTGGTACAGGTAGTCGTCGATTTACGACCACAATTGGGACCGACAAATCGGTCGTAACACGATTTGGTCATAAGTAGAGTGGGCTATATGTACAGTTCTGTGAAATTATGTTGGAAGCTGGTAAAAAAAATAACGTATGCCGCGGCTAGCAATTGTGGTCGAATGGTCGTAAGTTGCATAGGTTGTAAGTCGATGACTACCTGTACTTCTACAGAATTCATGACGTCTATATTTTGAAAGAATGTTTACAATACTTCTGAACAGCTAAAATACTGGTGTTTATCATCTTTTTCACAACATCTGGAAAACTTATAAATGTTTCTAAATTAATTGTTTTATTATGATTTTAATTATAATTTTTTACTTGCTTATGAATTTTCATAAATTGATTTGTATAGATCATAAAGGTTCTTTGTTTTTTTCTCTTAGTAACAAATGACAGCAATTTTGCATTTAGGATTAAAATTTTATACAGTGCATTGCAAAAGTATTCATACACCTTGAGAATTTCCACATTTTTTCACATTATAACCACAAGCCTAAATGTATTTTATTGGGATTTTATTTGATAGACCAACACAAAGTATTATAATATCATAATCATAATTGTGAAGTGGAAGGAAAATGATGCATGGTGTTAAAGATTTTTTATAAAAAAAAATATGGATGCATATGTATTCAGCCGTCTTTACTCTTATACTCCTAAATAAAATCCAAAGCAATCAACTGCCCTCAGAAGTCACCTAATTAGTAATTAGAGTCTACCTGTGTGTACATAAATCCCGGTATAATTACAGCTGTTCTGTGAAGGCCTCAGAAGTTTGTTAGTGAACATTAGTGGGCAAACTGCATCATGAAGACTAAAGAACACACCAGACAGGTCAAGAAGTTTAAAGCAGGGTTAGGTTATAAAAACATATCCCAAGCTTCGAACATCTCACGGAGCACTGTTTAATCCATCATCCAAAAATGGAAAGAGTATGGCACGACTGCTAACCTACCAAGACATGGTTGTCCACGTAAACTGACAGGCCAGGCATGGAGAGTGTTAATCCAGAACTCAGGTGGGAGAGTCTGTCCACAGAACAACTATTAGTTGTGCACTCCACCAATCTGGTTATTATGAAAGAGTGGCAAGAAGAAAGCCACTGTTGACAAAAAAGAATAATAAGTGCCATTTGCAGTTTGCCACAAGCCATGTAGGGGACACAGCAAACATGTGGAAGAAGGTGCTGTGTTCAGATGAATTGAACTTTTTGGCCTGCATGCAAAACGCTATGTGTGGCGGAAACCTAACACTGCACATCAGCCTAAACACACAGTCATCCTAAACATACAGCCAGAGCTACACTAAAATGGTTAAGATCAAAGCATAATCATGTGTTAGAATGTCACAGTCAAAGTCCAGACCTAAATCCTATTGAGAATCTTTTTTGGCAATACTTAAACATTGGTGTTTACAGAAATTCTCCATCCAATCTGATTCAGCTGAAGCAGGATGTGCAAAGCTGGTAGAGACATACCCAAAAAGACTTGCAGCTGTAATGGCAGCAAAAGGTGGTTCAACAAGGTATTAAATTATTAGTAGTATTTAAAAAATTATTATTATTATTTTTATTATATTGACTCAGGGGGGCTGAATACATATGCAAGCCTCTTTTCAGATTTTTACTTTTCACCACACTTTCTTTTTTTTTTTTCACCACCACACTTATGGGATACTATGTGTTTGTCTATCACATAAAATCTCAATAAAATACATGTACTGTACTTTATGGTTATAACGTAAAAGAATGAGGAAATATTCAAGGGGTATGAATACTTTTGCAATGCAATATATTTCTAATGAAACAAAGCATTGTCTTGGAGACTTAAAGGAAATAATATACATCATACATATTTTCATAAATTATTATTTGTTTGTATTTATTTAGTGTATTACTTGTGGTGTCAGTTTTATACACACATATATATATATATATATATATATATATATATATATATTTAAAAGAAAATGCTTTAAAAAAAAATTATACAAATTTTAATGAAAATTATGCAAAGTTTACAGGATATGAGAAGTATGCAGAGTTTCCCTTTATATTAACTCCTATTTATTGCAGAAAAACCTAGGGTACTAATAATTGTGGGTAGTACTGTGTGTTTACATTATATATTTTTTATTAGAGTGCCTGAAGCTATTTCCACTGTAAATATTTGGCTCTGATCCAGGTGAACAGGTTTGTTCTGTCAGTGGTTTTCTTCACTTGTGGTAAATTTATGCAGGCAAGCATTTCGTAGTCAAGTCATGTGAAGAAGCTTTTTTATTGTCATTTTAACCATATATAGCTAACACAGTACAGAGTGAAATGACACAATGTTTCTCCACAACCCTGGTGCTACATAAAACAACATAGAGCTCAATCACACAACATAGAGCTACATACAGAACAGAGCTGAGGACTAAAGTAAGTGTCCTTGCCACATAAAGTGCATCATGTGCAACCTAGTTCAAGACAAAAGACCAGACAACACAAGACAGTGTGGGACAGATACACAAAACACATTATAGCGCCGACAAATAAATCTACTGAATAATATGTTATACAGTACCATGTGCAAAAGAGAAATATAAACAAGAGTTTATTTGTAAACATAAACACAATGTTGTGCAAAAACAGTCAATCAAGAGCAAACAAGAGGTGTGTAAAACAGCATGTAAACAGTATAATATGATAAAATAAAATATGGGTAGTGCTGAATACATGGATGTGTATAAAGTGAAGTGAAATCAGTATTGAATGTGTGTTTGAGTTCAGGTTGTAACAGTTCAGTAACACACAGTTGAGTGAGTGTGTGAGTTTTGTACAGTTTATTTCTGTGTATTGAAGAACCTGATGGCCACAGAGTCCTGAATGCTTTGGAACCTCTTTCCTGATGGCTGTAGGGTGAAGAGTGTGTGTAAGTGGTGTGTGGGGTCGTCCACAATGCTGTTGGCTTTGCGGATGCAGAATGTGGTGTAAATGTTCATGATAGAGGGGAGAGAGACTCTGATGATCTTCTCTGCTGTCATCACGATCCTCTATAGGGTCTTGCGATCCAAATGCAGTTCCCAAACCAGGCAGTGATGCAGCTGCTCAGGATGCTCACGATGGTCCCTCTGTAGAATGCAGTCAGGATGGGGGAGGAAATTGGCTTTCCTCAGACTTCTCAGGAAGTAGAGGCACTGCTGGGCTTTCTTTCTTAGTGCTGGAGATGCTGTTCCCAATCTGGACTGACTGAGATGTCTCACTCAGGAAGTCTACGATCCATTTGCAGAGGGAGGTGTTCAGGCCAAGTAGGCTCAGCTTCTCAATCAGTAGCTGAGGGATGATAGTGTTGAATGCTGAAGTCTATGAACAGCATTTGTATGTGTTCTAATTGCCCAGGTGAGTGAGGGCCAGATGGAGGGTCGTGGTGATGGCATTGTCCGTGAAATGGTTTGGACGATATACAAACTGAATGGGGTCTAGTGAGGGTGGTAGCTGGGTCTTGATGTACCTCATGACGAGTCTCTCATAGAAGTTTATTACGATGGTTGTGAGTGCGATGGAACTATAGTCATGGAGGCAGGAGACTTTAGACTTCTTTGGCACGGAAACAATGGTCGTTGTCTTGAGGCATATAGAAACAACGGTGCTGCTCAGGGAGATGGTAAAGATACAGCGGTAAAATAAGTATTGAACACGTCACCATTTTTCTTAGTAAATATATTTCTTAAGGTGCTTTTGTCATGAAATCTTTACCAGATGTTGGTAACAACTAATGCAATCCACAGATACAAAGAAATCAAACAATATATGTCCATAATTTATGTTATGTATAATAATGTAAAATGACACAGGGAAAAGTATTAAACAAATGGGTGCAAAAAGGCATTGAAAGTAAAGACACCAGCTAAAATCAATCAGTAATAATAAAGCAATCCTACCCCTTGTCAGTGCAAGTTTATATCAGCTGGTTCAATCCCAACTGATGGCCCGTATAAAGGTGTCTCATTTCGAAGGTGTCGCAAAAGAAACAATTTATGATGGGTAAAAGCAGTAAGCGCTCTCCTTATTCAGCCTCCCTGAACATGTCCCAGTCAGTGCATTCAAAACAGGCCTAATGAGCAGAGGTTATACCTGCTGACCAGGTTTTCACCTGTTTTGGAACCAGTTCAGAACGTCTGACAAGAGGTCTGTATGCTGGAATTAGCATAACAGAGATGTTGTCTGAGTTGAGGTGGGGCCGGGGCTTCTCACAGTATGTGCCAGGGATGTTTATGTAAACAAGATTCAGCGTGTTCGCCCCTCTCTTTATAAAGTCTACATGCTGATAGACTTTAGGGAGCACTGATTTGTGATTTGCAAGGTTGAAATTTCTGCCGATAATAAACAGTCTGTTGGGGTGAGCATTCTGCAGGTTGCTAATAGCCCTATAGAGTTTACACAGTGCCTCCTTAGCATTAGCGCTGGGGGAATGTACGCCTCGACAATTAAAAGCAGTGGTGAATTCCCTGGTTAAATAAAATGGCCTGCATCTTACAGTGACGCACTTTACTAGTGATGAGCAATAGCAGAAGACAAGCAAAGAGTTTTTGCACCATTCTGTGTTGATATAAACACACATGGCACATGCACACACCGCCGCGAGTCTTACCCCACAGAGCTAGCCCGTCTAGCTGAATGGCGGCGTCCGAAACTCTGTTGCTAAGTCACGTTTCTGTGAAAATAGCATTCTATAATCAGAAACTATTAACAAAGAATTATTGTAACTTTGATTTCTTGTACCACATTAATTTATTTACAGTTTATTCGCTCTTTTTAATCCAGTTTTTATGTTGACAATATCTACAGCCATTCCAGTTGTTTTGTATCTGGACTCTTTGTTACCTGTTTATAAGGCAGTAGGACAAATTGACAGACAGAAAGCACTGCAGTGGTTTGAATGTTTGCTAAGATCATCAGCAGGTCAATCCAGCCATGCCTAATGACAAACAGAATTAATTTCCTCACTTGTCTGAAGCCCAAAAACACATGGAGATTCAAAAAAGCAAGGGGGAGGTAAGGAGAAGGGTAAAGGGCAAAGCAAGTCTAGTGTCAGCGTGGTGCTGCATAGCATCAGCGTCCTTATTGTTTCAGCTGTGGGATCAGCGCCTTGTTGCTTTCTCTGCTCTTCTCCAAGTTTACATTAAACATTTAGTTACAAATATTAATGTGTGTTATGGTCATGCCAGATATTACTGCTTGCTATAGAGAAAAGGGGGGATCTGAGTTCATATTAAAGATGTTTTTAAAATGTGGTAAATTGGCTGTTTTGTGTTTGTGTCCTTGATCTGGCGAAAGCTGTTATAGAAGAGATTTAACTGCTTTGGATTTTTTTTGCTGTCCAATCTGTCTCATCTTGTCACCCTCGTTCATTCTGCAGATTTGATAGCCTGATAGATTTAACCTGAGGTGCATTAGTAATATGTGAAAGTGATATTTCATTCAGTGAATTTATCGCATCAAGGTGTATGACGGGTACTAGTGTGTGTGTGTGTGTGTGTGTGTGTGTGTGTGTGTGTGTGTGTGTGGTGTGTGTTTGTGTTTTATTGTTAAGTACTATTCTGGATACACATCTGGTTGTGTAAAACTGTAAAATTGGAAAGTTGGAAATAAATACTTTTCCTTGATGCATAGTCATCCTTAGCTGCCTATTATTTTTATGAAGGCATCTGTCATCTGCTGAGTTATACTTACCTGTCCGCAGGTGTGTGCCACTCTACATTCCATCTGAAAATCTTATGATGATAAAGTGATAACTATTATTATCACTCTTGTGTTAAGTATAGCTGTGGCTCTGTGGTTATGGCTGCACTCCAGCAGGCTGAGGTTGGAAAGAGATGCATACAGGAAGATTGTAATGAAGCCTGCGAGTCGTGCTTTCACCCTAAAACTGCCAATGAAGCTGCATAATGATGTGTCTCAGAATCATACTGGGGCATAATCTCTTACAGTCCTAACTCTCAGGTTATCCGGAAATCACATCCCCTGTAGATTGTACAGAAACATGGCAGTGAGGTCATAATGAGGCAGTAATCCCTTTTAAACACTTTTGCTTTAATTTGAACACATGAGTAAAATCTCAGTTCAGTCCATTGGGAAGCATTTTGCACATCTCAATTGTGAATATGCAGAAAATTGCAGTAATATGGATCTTGCCCTGATCCACAAAGAGGTCCTGGGTGTAGAATATTTACTATAAATAGTGTGCATGTTTCTGTGTGTTCCTGTGTATAAAATGTGTGTAGATGTATATTATCTTGTGAAATCTTATTTACTAATACAATTCTAATATAATTTTCCACTAACGAATGCCATGGACTTCATTTGTGCATATAAATATGTAAAGTGTAGTATAAAATAAATAATCTATATAAATGTAAGTGCTGTATTGTTCTGATCCAGATGCCCTGTATTTATGGCTGCTTTTCTGACTTCAGTAATTTTATTTCTTAACCAGTCCATCTGTTCCCATGAGAGGAATTACACACTAGTCTGACTCCAAGGGAGGGCAAAAGAAAAGAAAACATCTGTCTGGTGGTGAAATTCTGTACCGCGTATATGGGTAGTGATTACTTTAGAACTTCAAACTGAGCAAGTACAAACCTAAACACACATGCATACATGCAGCAAGCCAGGCTGATGAATGAAAGACTCAATGAAAAAGTTGCTCAATGAAAAGTTTGTATTTAGTTAAAGGTTAATATATATATATATATATATATATATATATATATATATATATATATATATATATATATATATATATATATATATATATATATATATATAGGGTATTTCAAATAATTTTGCTCAGATACTGTAACAGGTACTGTAAGTCCCTTATATTAAGCGTGGTATTTACTCAAGTCTATGGTTTCTTTATTTACACAAATCTGTTTTTATTCCTACTATTAGCATTCAGGCTGCATTTTATTCATGAACTGTATGTTTAACCTGTTAGTACCATGTTGTACAACAGTTGTATATTAAGAAATATTTTCCTGGCTCTAATGTGAAAGTTCAAGTTCGTCTATTTAAGATTGTTGTATTTCTGTGCAAAAAGATACAATTGAAACATTTGCATGATCACATTATAAACGTAAATATATTTGTTCACATGACACAGAATTGCTGAATGAATTTAGTTGATGATTTGCCTTTACATTTAAAGTCTTACATAAATCTGCTCTGATTTCTTTAGAACTCGAAAGACATACACCTTTGATAAACATAGCAGAAACTTTACACACATTAATCTGAGGAAATTCACCTGCATATTTAGGAATCTTCAATGAAAGAAGTCTTTTATGTATTTTTTATGAGCTTTCTGCCTTTAACCGCAAACACAGACCATCTATGGTCTGCCCCATCTGAACTGTCCCGCAGTGGGGCAGTCTGTGAACAGAGCCAGGCTGTGTTCATGCTGTTTCACAGCTGCCCGTGTGCAGCTGCTCCTTAGACTTAGTGATAAAACAACACATAGCAGAGCATCCAGAATCGTGGAGCACAGAGTTATACATCAAACACTGTGGGAGCACTCATCATTTCGCTTTTTAGTTCCTTGAAATTCAAAGCATATTATTGGTGATTGCATTTACTATTAGACATCAGAGGCTTTGATGTACCATAGGTATCTGGAAAAATGCATCAAACTTTTTCGACCTCTGGCCTGATGTTTTATTGGCCACACTTTGCATTCTGTTGATCACTTGCACCTGCTTTTCATCCATGACATTTCTGGCAGCAAAGAAAGTCAATCCATCCGTGGAGGAACGCAAGTGTTGAGGATACTTATTTAAATGTTTTGAAGAAATCAATCAAATTAACTAAAGATGTTCGAACTTCTCTTGACAAATGTTAACAAACTTTGACACAGTAAAGTAGCAAGTAGACTGTCTGTGTGGGTTTCATTTCAGTAGAAGGCTTAAATACACTACATTTGAATGAGTGTTTGCATTGGCTAATGGTTTATGCATCCCATTTCATGCACTAGGCTTTTGCAATAGGCATTGGATCCACTGACATTTACACACATTAATTACATTACACATGTAATTAATTTAAATTAAAGATACACTAGTTCAAATTTTACTCCAGTAAAAGTGCTTCACTTTAGTAAAAGTACAGAAGTATTTGCCTTCAAATGTACATAAATATCCAAAAGTACTATGATTTATTATGGCAATAATGTTGTATTATCATTTTTGTCATAAGACTCTTGTTTAATCAATTCAGTTCAAAATAGAGTGCGCTCTCTACCCTGATTGGTGGCTTGCTGGGTGCTTGACCAGAACATTTTGAACATTTTTACAAAATGTTGTAAAAAGTACGATATTTGACTTTAAAATGTAGTAAAGTTAAAGTAAAATTCATCCCAAATGGAAATACTTTCATGGTACAGATACACGAAAAAAAACTACTTAAGTACAGTAACAAATTACATTTACTTTGTTACTGTCCTCCACTGGAATTGCGGCTTTCAATCACATGACTGTTCTCTTCATTCACTTTTCACGTTACATCACATTTTAAACTAATTTTAATCCGATTTTAAACTGCTCATTTGGCATCCTTTTTTTGAACATCCCGTGCAATGGTTGTAACGTGTTAGTCTGGATACGAAAGCTGCAAAGTTCAAATTGCATGTTGGTCATGTTAGTGGCTGCTGCTTTGCTGATGAAACCAGAGTTAAGAGCTCTTTAAAAAGCGAGTATGGCACCGTGTGGCTGCAGCTAATGAAAGGAGCTGCCATTTAATGGTCTCATCTGAAATGACCTGCTCTTTTATCAGCTACAGCATCTGGTTTCAGTTAGCCCAGGAGTCCTTCCCTAACCACCGTCCACCCCGAAAGCTCCAAACAGACAGCAAGGCAAATATGTTTGCACTGTGCTTACACAGCATCCTGCTCTTTATTCAGACAGATTCAGCTTGTTTATAAGAAATGAGCCTGCATACTTTTAGTGGCTTGGATGCAGCTGTGTTGAAACGTTTGTTTCTGCAAATGTTTCTGCAAAATACAGGGCTTGGTGTTGTGAATTTGGTTAGAATGGATCTTAATGCGTAACACAAATCGTTTGCTCAAAGGATTATTTCATTACTAAATTATTGTAATTATTAAGAGAGACTAATCATATAATGGGTTTGATTGATCCTCCAACTTATGCAGGTTGTTTTTTTAGTTTAAGGATCTACCCAGGATGAGTCACAGTCACAGTCACAGCTCTATAAGCACAACAACATGCCTAAGAAATGACAAGGTTGCCACACAAGGCTCTTGTTACTGACTGTGTCTATTGCTAAATGATTTGTGGTAAGTTCTTTCATACTTTTAAATCTGTTTCTTTTCTGGACTGTAAATGGAGATCACCCAATAGAGTAGCCTCGCCTGTGTTTTTTTTTCCCTTAGAGTAGGAAAAAACAGAGCCTTTATTACTAATTTTCTGTTCTAGGCCGTAGTATAAACGTGGCTTCATCTGACTAGTGTTGACTAAATGTCTATTTTTGTGTGCGCGCGCGCGCGCATGTGTGTGTGTGTGTGTGTTTAAAAAGCTAAAGATGCATACCAGACTTCAAATTCTCACACTAGTGATAAAAGTTTTTTGTCACTTATAGTGAAAAATTGATAATAAACAACACATAAATGTTTTTTATTAGAAATTTTATGATTTCTAGCACTGCTGTGGACATTCTTTGTCCATGTTTCTATAACAAGTTTTTTAATATCATCTTCTATTTTTCTTTATTAGAAGTATATAATCACTAAATTAAAATCTTGGGCACATCAACACGATCATATCTCCAGACACGAAAAAACTTGACACATACATAACACATACATAACACAAGTTTAGTGATTTTTCGTGGCATGTGCTGACCGGTGGATGGCACTCCTGGTTCTCCTCAGGGGGTTTATCCAGAAGGATTGGGTCAGTGCCCCTGGCTACTAATCCAAATTTGTCTGCTTTCCTCCTACAGGAAGGGAATAGCAGAGCCAATTACTACGGAAGCATTAATAAGGAGGTGTGAGTTCCCCTGTTCTTTTTTTTTTTTTTCCATTCTTATAGCTACTCCTAACATTTGTATTCTCTCTCTCTTTCTCTCTCTCTCTCTCTCTCTCTCTCTCTCTCTCTCTCTCTCTCTCTCTCTCTCTCTCTCTCTCTCTCTCTCTCTCTCTCTCTCTCTCTCTCTCTCTCTCTCTCTCTCTCTCTCACTCCTATACATATAACATGTTATGGGATATCATAGAATGCTTAAGAAGGTCAATGTGTGCATCAGTGAATATGAGAATCAGACAAATTTTACTTACTGTACTATTGTAATTAGGGGTAAGCAAAATTCATATTATGTGTGTGTGTGTGGGGGGGGTATGTATGTGTGTATATATATATATATATATATATATATATACATACACATATGTTATACATATACATACATACATACATGTGTGTGTGTGTGTGTGTGTGTGTGTGTGTGTGTGTGTGTGTGTGTGTGTGTGTGTGTGTGTGTGTGTGTGTATAATTATAATGCTTTATAATGTTTGAACTTTATTAAGACCAGATAGACTAATGTTTTCAAAAATGCAATTGTTTAATTGCTTGTTTCACAAGATTCTACTCCCAAGTCATCATTCCATTACTGATGAATGCAACAAGACTACAGCTGATTCCTTTTTGTTGATATATAATAATATTTAGTTAATAAATATTGTTTGTTAAAATGTTCAAATTGTTTATTTATAGATTTGTATACACATAGCTGTTCAATTCTATTAGATAATTCAATGATACTTAAAAGTGAAAAGAAATTTATTAAATAGAAAATTACTATACATAGTCCTTCAGGACTAAGTATAGTTCCTATGAAAAGTAAAACCTATGTGTAAAAAAAAAAATCACTGATGTTCTTTTCTATGTGTTTCACCAAATAAATCTGACAAAAGCTAAAATTTTACAAGTTAGCATGTAGGTGTTTAGTTGATTTCAAACCCACAAGAAGCACAGTGAAACTGTCACTATCTTGTTTCTTTAGACTATACTATAATTTACGTTCTTTGCAAGTGTATGTTCTCCTAAACATCCAAGTGTGTAACAAGAGGATTTCCTCTCCTATACATTTTAAGTAAATATTACTTTTGCAATCTGGCAAGTACACAAAATCCTGGCATGAAACCAACTTCAGACACTCCCAAAAATGAAAAAATACTTATTACACAATGCTTTTACAGTAGTTTGTTGGTTAGCAAAGGAACACAATCTATATATGGTCATTGTACAGAGAAGACATAACAATTAGCACAAACTTTGGGCCAAATAAGTCATGAAAGCAAAAAGATGTATCCAGCATCCACCACTAAATGTGACAAAAGTTAACAATTAGCTGCTGCACAATACGCATCTATACTGTATTGCACCACCAGTAACATTTTGACAATTTTTATATATATTTTTTACTGATTTTAAGTATCTAACCAGTCCAAGATGACTGCATTAACTGTTACAATGTGCACATACCAACTTCACTAATAAATTCAGTTTGGGGGAAGTGCTACACCTTTTTAAAAAATATGAAATCATTGGAGTCCATACTAAATAAAAACGTTTGGTGGATCCTCTAAAAGAGTATTTAATTTTCTCCACTTCTCAAAATCCAATCTCTAAGCCAAAATGAAACTAAAGGTGGTTTACTTGATTTCCAATCAAGTATTATTCTTCTCCGAGCCAGAAAACATGCAAAAGCATAAGCGTCTTGACATTTTTATGGACATGACTGTACCTTGCTCAGGTACTCCAAAACCTGCCATTTCAAAACTAGGCTTAATATCCTTAATATATGGCTCAGACAGGATTTCGAATATAGTTGTCTAATAATAAAACAGTCTGAGGCAAGACTGTTTAACTGACTGGACAGTTTAACCTTGCTATAATAGAGTTTGTGGAGGACCTTGAACTGAATCAAGCCTAAGCTAATACAGGAGGTTGTCCTATTCACTCTAAATAATGCGTTGTTCAAGGTTTCCTCTGATATGTCCACTCCCAAATCTCTTGTCCATTCCGCTTGGATTTTGTTCAGATTCATATTTTTTACTGACATTAAAGTATAACACACGTTGGAAACTATTCCCTTCAAATGAAAATATTTAAAACTGCATACATTCCTGCGCTAGGAGGAAGGGAGGGATATGAGGGAGAATGGATTTGGATTAAATGATGAACTTGAAAGTATCTAAATGAGTATGATCTTGGCAGATTATATTTTGAAGAGAGAGTTGTGAATAAGGCAAAAGCATTATCTAAAAAAAAATCACTAAATTTGACAAGATCTGACTGTTGCCACTGATTGAGTCCAGACCCGGAAGGAATAGGTGGTATATATATATATATATATATATATATATATATATATATATATATATATATATATATATATATATATATATATATATATATATATATATATATATAATGTGTTTATTATTATTAACCATTTTGTGGAAAGCTAAGGAATCAATAATTCTAAATAAAGCTCTAATAAATAAACAAATTATTATTGAACACCTTCCTGTGGGCTCACCACCTGCGGGAGGGACCGTAAGGGACGGTGCTGTGAGGATTGGGCAGCAGTCGAAGGCAGGGGGCCTGCTTAGACTGCTGCCCCCGCGACCCGAATTACGGATAAGCGGGAGAAAATGAATGAATGAATTATTGAACACATATGAATAAATTCGAAATAGAATGGGTCTATAAAATTTACCATAAAATACAATGGGTTCTTGAGTACTAAGTGTTTTGAAACTTTTGTCTTCAAAGAGATCAGAGGGGCATTTGTCAGTTGTCGACTTAGAACATGCGAGTTAAATATAAATCAGTTTATGATTAAGGTTTAACAGCTAATTATAGTAACAGTGTTTGCTCAAGTGTATAGTCAGTGACCACAAATGTCTAATCATGCATGCAGATAGGGCCGTGCTTGTTTGGTTTCTGGTTTCTGTTTGTCAGTGATGACGTGAGCATCACCTTGTTGCGCTTGATGTTAGACATTCCCATATTTGACAGTCACACCTTGTTTAATCTTTTAACATCTTTCCAGCCACTCATTGCAGTAATTACCTTTTGGCTATGATTTTCTTTTTATTGAATTTATAAATGTGAACATCGAAGAGTCTGCTGGGTAACTTTGTAGTGCTACAGAATATACAGTATGCCCAACATATTCCAGGACAATATGCATTAATTACTCAACAGTGTGTGGGTTGGTTGCAAGCTTAGTTCCAATAATTAGTCAGAATCAGAGTGAAATTACTTTGGAGAATTATGCATTATGGTATTTCAAATACTAGTTTTCTTTTATTGAACCATGTTCGTTGATTTTGATTTGTTGTTGTGGCACTTCATTACTGTAAAATGTTACTTGGTCTAATATCTTGCACATCTGACCAACTTACAAGAGCATTTCTCTCCGAGGTTGTCAGCTGTTATTAGGGCTCTCTTGCCAAACACTTCTCCACCCAATGAGTCAGATAGCATTCTAAAGTCCTTGATAACCAAGTCATGAAAAATACAGAGTGGGGCATAAACAGAAGACAGAAGGCTTCAATTACAAATAGTTCAGAAAATCGAACACTTTTTTTGGGTGTTTCTCAACTGGATGGTGAAAATGTATATATTCTCTAAAATGTAAGTATGGTAAGGCATGGCCAATATGAAAATCAAATGACTGTAAAATTGAACCATGGCTCTTACTATCACACTCTTTCTCTCTGCCAATCTTTTCTATCTCTCCTCTTCTTTTCTGGTGTCTTGTAGTAATCATATCGGCTAACCTAGTCCTGCTAACCCCAATGAGTCTAATCCTTCAGACAAGGAGATCATCTTCACTGTCCTGCCCTCCCATCCTGTAAACAAACACGTACACGTACACGTACACGCACCCGCACCCGCTCACGCACACACACACACACACACACACACACACACACACACACACACACACACACACACACACACACACACACACACACACACAAACCTATATAAAATTATTAACGCTCATACTGAACACAAATCATGTATACACTTAAATCCTCAGCGGTCATTTAATACTTGACAATTGAATAAAGGAAATAGGAAATTGGGGGCATTTTTTTTACAAAGAGACATACATTCCAGTTTAAAACAATAACAATCTGGCAAAATCTGAGGGAGAGTGTAATACGTATGGATGGCTCCCCTGAGCATCTTTTGTGCAGTAGTATGTGACATAGTGTGACACATACTACAATTGTATGGATGGTGAGACACTTCCTCCCATGATTATGACATACAAATATAAAAATGCCAAGTCCAATAATAAGCACATACCTATTTTAAACAGAAGAAAAAATTTAGACTTTGATGCCTTTCAGAATGTGTTATTGTGGTGTGTAGTTATGTACAGTGTGTGCGTTCTGGTCATTGCTTATGTCTTTTCAAGCTGCTAGTTTGTGTTTACATACTGTGAGTCAGCTGTAATTTTCAGAGGTGGCTCCTTGAGTTTTACAGCTGAGACACGGCCATGACCATACTGCCATTTCTGATTCTGTTAATCTGGAAAAAGTGCTGTAAGTAGGTTTAAAAGCAGACTAGAGCGCTTCTAAATTAGCTGTTTTTGTAACTGTCAATGGTTGGAAAACACATTAAGCGTTGCAGAAAATGCACTTGAAGTTTTTTTTTTTTTTTTTTTTTTTTTTAGGTATGTACAAAATACCATGCCTCTCAGCCAATATCATCACCTACTGTATTAAGCAATTAGAGAGAGAATGGTGTTCTCCAGTATGAGTCTTCCAATGTTTTCCCTGTGGCTGACTTCAAAAATAAGCTGAGCAGCTGGCTCCAGTTTGTCTGTGTCCTCTGTATGTAATGCTGCACATACACTTGGTTTCTATACTTTGTAGATGATATTTTTATTTATTTATTTTCAAATCTATTTATTGATTAGAATGATTGGAGTTCAGTAGGTGATGAACTATTTACTATTTGTATCATTCACAAGGCTCAAGAAAAGCAATTCATTCATGTCATGTGTCACCTGAAAAGGTCAGACAAGATGTGGATTAAAATGTTTTGAATTTAGCCTTGGCTAAACGACTTGTTGCCCCGGACAACCGCTGATGTCAGAGACACAATACAGCCAGGCTTTATAGAAATGTCACATCAATGAAAAGGACATTTATTGCTTATTGAGTGTGTCTGTTGACAGATGGCTTGTGAGAGCAACTCATACCACTCTCTTACTGGGGTTGTTATGGGGTAAAAAAACAAAAAACCCAAGAACAACTGTTTATATCTGTTAAAGCAGCACAGGTTCTCAATAAATTGTAATGTAAAAAATATAAGAAGATACTAGGCTGGTTATGAGAAGGATGCGGACTGGCTCTTGCTGCACTTGTCGTGCTGTTGCTTTTACACATGTAAATCAGTTTTGTTGTTATGGATATCTATTATGCTTTGCTGACATAGAGGACTTTTTCATTGTATTGTAGTCTAATACAACAAAAATAAACTAGAATAACCTAATGCGACATTATTGTTGCAGAATATAGTAGTTACCAGTGGTGGGCTGTCAGGTCCAGCAAGGCTTTCTCTGCTTGCCTAAACACTTTCAGAATCACTGGCTTAGGTTTTAATAATTTTTTTCCATAAATATGTAATTAAATTATTCTCAACGGTCTATGCTCTTCATTTCATAACTTTTCTCTTGATTCCAGTGGTGTATGTTAATGTTAGAGTTTATATCTCTCTATAGAGTTTTAGCCATTGTGGGTTGCTGGTTTAACGAAATCTCCATCAAGGCCTTGACACAACAATGTAGGAGCTAGTAGCTTACAATACATGACAATGAAACTGTTGCTTTATCCACTCTGATTCCAAGTTGGTGACACCGGCGTACAATAACGTTGCCATTTTCATGTGCTTTTGGATGGTCAGAGAGCGCACTAGTCAGAGCTAGCAAACTGCATCTGTAGCAAACTGCACAAGCTCAAGTATATTTATGTACACTTAATAGCTCTTTTTTTATTCCACAATGGCTTATAAAGAAGAAGAAATTGATTTGGCCGCAGGTACAAGGCAAATTCTAAGGACAGAATTTTCAAGAAACCTTAAAGAAAGGTCAAAAACAGTTCAAAACAGTTCAACTTTTTTTAAAGAACCATTTTCTTTCTTGTAGAATTTGCACAAAAATCACATAATTTGCCTCAGGGTTTCCGTGTCTGAGAACAAGGTACTCCAAAAATACACAGAAAACCCAGTGTGGACTATAGTTTTGTAATTTTATGTGGTTGATATTGATGCTTCTGATAGAGATGATCTAGGTGGTGTAGCTGTGCCTGCAGTGAAAGAGGCTTGTTGAATTGTGTTAATTAGGTTTCTTGCTTTAGTAATAGTATCCACTCTAGCTGCATTAGATACCTGATGCAATGCTCTGTTATACTGTGTTTCTGTATAATATTGATGGTTTCTATAGCTGTGGCATCATAATTATGATACTGAAAGGTGGACCGACAGGTAGGACACCACGGAAGGTGAAAGTTACATTAGCCCTTAAGGGACTTTCATTTGTCCTCTATGTGGAAGCGTTACTATATGTTCTATGCAGAAAACTTGACTTCACTTGACTTCACTTGACTTCACTTGACTTGACTTGACCTAGAGTCTTGATGTCAGAATGGTGTTGAAGTAGACTCCTTATAGAGATATATGAATCTACCCAGAGGAATATTAAAGTATATATTTTTCTAGTTATTATTTGCGAATAATTTAGTTCTTTTTTCATGTTTCTATTATTTTATCAGCTCTATTTAGTTTGACTGTACACAGTTTTTGCTGGCAAGGCCATATGTGAATATAGGTGCGTTATATGAGGGTACACAATATTAATATTAAAATCTCACTTGGACGACTATATCATGCATTGCCCCTGAAAAACAGGCTGATAAATGACATACACAACAGATTGTAATTAACACAAAAAACCCAAACCATCAGAGTATTAAAATAACAATTTCCACAAGAATAAATGCAACAACTATTACTGACTAGCTTCTCACCTAATTAGAGAGAAAATCTGTTCAAAACTTTTGTTTTTCAAGTTTTTTAAGTTCACACATTTTTCATCCTCAAGTGGGAGGATTCTCTAATGTCATAACATCTTGCACAAAAGTATCAAGCTGAGCATTAGAAATGTAAGGTGGATGCAGTGAATCTTTGTATGACAGTAATGACATGATCAACGTACATAGATTTCACACATTCATTTAATAGAATATTATTGGAACATTAGTAGCAAATAAAATATCTAAAACTAAACCTTTAATCATTTGATATTTCAGGTCCTTTACACAGTGTAAGTAGATCATAAGTAATGTAGACCTCCCTCTTTGTTCAGCAACGCTGGTTCAAGCTTGACATTTTATCACACTTTTTATCATTTCTCTCCAGAATGTGTATTTTCTTGCCTTTGACAGATGTTCCTCATCTATTAAATTCAGGTAAAAAGGACAAGAATGCTGACTGGAGGTTATGCATGTGCAGTGGCATTATTATGTTTACTGCCAGTTATCCCTGGTAAAAACAGGGCTGTACATGTTTTTATTTCTACAGGAGTTCTTCCTAGCACATGCAACAATGTTTTAAAATGAAGGCCTACAGAATAACAACCATCAGATAGTAATTCTAAATCCTGACTCTGCACTGCTGATTATTAGTCTTGCTACAGGTTCTACCCTCCCAGTGCTTATGCTCAGTCCCTACTGATGTGTTTGTTAAAAAAAATAATTTACCCCAATGAATTATTTTAATGAAAAACAATGGAACTGAAATGGATAATAGTTATAGTATAAATCAGTATAGTTTTAAAAAGTATTTGTGAAAAATTGTGGATGCATATATATATTTCCACCCATAACTGTAAAAAGTTTTTTTTTTTTTAAAAAAAAAAAAAAGGTTCTCTGGTCTAATGAGAGAAAATAAAAACGTGAAGTGCGGTGGTTGTGTTGATAATTACGATTGGTTTTTTGATAGCTTCTCTAATGAATTCCATTCTTACCTCACACTGGTCACTTAGTCGTGCTTGTCATGGTAGATGCACTTTCCTATTTGATACGTTTCTATAGATTTGTACAGGAATTGTTTTGACAGCTCTATAATCTCCCTGATACTGTTATATATAAATGGGGATGAATACTTTTATAAGGCACTGTAAAAAAATGTATAAATAAATAAAAGATGCTTTGTGGCTAATGCAAAATGGATTTCACAATTTCTATGCTTCTCTCTCATACCACTACTGTAAAATAGAAACAGTGGCCCTAACAAATGCTCTAAGTTGTATGATTTAAGTATTTGTTTCAATACACTTAAAATAAAATAACTCTCAGACTGTGACTCAACATTGCACAAGATTTTAAACTGTACATGAACCTCACTTTCAGTTAAACAGTCAAACCCAGAGTCTATAAACGAACATAGCATTTTGAGTATGTTGTTTTATAGCCTTTGACTAAGGGTGCCATTAGTTGGCTACGATCCAAGTACAAGCTCATAAGTGTCTAATTTTGTGTAATAGAGCCTTAGAATAAATTGTATCAACAGTTTACTGAATATAATGCTATATAATTAGATGTTAGCAAATGGTATAATACCCTGTATTATAGTATACATTATACCTTAGCTAACATTATTTAACAAATATATTTATTTAATGGCTCTTCTTTGAACTTGGGGCTCTTGAAATATGATGGAACTGCCGTCCTGGAGAGAAAAAAAAAAAAAAAACGTTTTTATCTTTTAAATTAATCCCACTATCCTAATGCTACCCCCCAACCACCACCACCACCCCAAGTAAATTCTTAAGTTACTATTGTATTATTAGTGTATTCATAATTACAATAGCAACCTTATTTAAAATACTTATAAATAATTTATGAGATTAATAAATCAGATGCATAATCTGCAGTGGACCAGTATTGTATATGAAATGCATGCTAGCATAATCTCTGTTATAATTAGGGTAGTAGTAATAATAAATGTAAAATATATAGGTTTTTATTCAGAGTTGAGGCTTGAAATTCTAAATTCAAGGGTTAAAAATAAACACGTATTGAATATTGTAGAAGTATTTAAAACATTGAAAACTTGTAATCTGTCTTCCTAGTTCAACGGTCAAATGTTTAATGTAGAAGAACAGTATAATCCATCATTTAGATGTTTTATATATAATGTTGTCTGTTGAAGGTCTGATGTTCATCATTCTGCTTAAAACACTGTTGCATTTCTGTTTAGCTGCACTATTATAGTTATGCCATTAGACAGCAGCTCTTATCAGTAGAGTAGCTCAGGTTTGAGTCCTTGCTGGGAGAATTTGATGAGCAGGCCCAAAAGCAAAAAGATATTAACAGCTCAAAAGTTGATGTCATCCTTTCCATTCACCTGTCAGGCAGCAGTGGTATTATACCAAACTCTCTCTCTTTAACTCTGTCTTTGGTCTGGACCGTACTGCGGCCTGGCAAACCTAGACCAGATTTTTCCATTGTCTACAAGAATTATGCCCAAAACAAGCAAAGGATAATTACAATTTAGAGCAGTCATAATATACTTTATATAGACTTCCTACAGTAAAAATTATTATTATGCCTGTAACCTCACATTTGTATATACTTCTACAGTATATTTTTCCACATCTTTTATTTCTCCTAATGAAGGCGTATGAAAGGCACAGCTAATTAGATTTCTGATGCGCAGATGGTTTAGACTGTCGTGGTTCCAATAACAGGAGCATATTCAGGCAAATAAATCTTCAAAATTTTCTATGTGACAGTGCGAGGACAATGTAGTTCAAGGAATGAAAAGCAAAGAATGAGTTCACTCGTGTTTTTCATCTTTTATTGAGAAAAAAAAATCCTTTAAATGTTCGACCCATGGGACACATCAACAATATTTGCAAAAGAGCGATAAAAAAAAAAAAAAAAAATCAAACATTTAGCAGCTTCATCACACGTTTCAAAGCGGATTGACAATTATAATGTATAATACATATATTCAACATACCAAATACCAAAAAAAAAAAAGTATTTTTGGACATTTTTTAAGCATTTTTGTTGCACTGTGCAACACGATGGTCTGCTATTTGCTTAGAATTTTTTTTGTTTGTTGATTATTTATTTATAATTTTTTTTGCCAGCTAAGCAACACTTAACTCTCATAGCTTTCATGGGGCGTGTGTAAATTCCTGCTGTGTGCATCATCCACAGGACTCCAGCAACAAACGTGACAAAAATGTCACTCAACAAACAAGGTTGCACGTGAATCACAAAAACGACAAAAGAGAACATGAGCATATAAAATAACAGGATAGAGAAAAAAATATATATAGAACATTTAAGATTCTGCTTCATTTAGCAGTAGACACAAAGCATAGTCTATGCACAGGCTCCTCTCAGCATCACTGCACTGTGCTATCTATAAACAACTAACCTGACAAATCCAAACCTGGCAGAATGGAGAAAAAAGGGACCATTCTTAAATTAATTGCTGCCTCGTTTACCCCAACTACATTTTGTTACAAGTTTATTGGCCCTTTATTTCTGTATTTCACAGGCACATTCCTTTTTCAAATGCTGGTGATGAAGTGTTTGTGTGCTACACTGGAATATACTATATTTAAGTATACTGGGTCAACATTGTTCCTGTTTATGTCTTCTTAATAATCTGTGGCTAAGAGCGACATCATTTAGAGCCGAAACAGGCGGTCCTGATTAAAAACTATATGCAGAATGAGATGAACCCCTTCACCAGCTGCACCCATCTCCCCAGCTCTCACTCCCTCTCCTGCTCCTCCTCAGCTCTCCCATGCACTCTTTCACACATTCCCCCATTCCCTGCCTTCTCCATCTCAAGTTTACATATCTCAGCCGTCCAGACATGCTTCCTCTTGTCGCTATTAATCAAGAACGAGTTCTGCTCTGCTTGCAGGAGCCGAATTCCGAGCTAACACTGAGCACACAGAACGGTGAACCCGCGCGAGGAAGCTGAACACAGCCGGTTTTAGTCTCATCGCTTCAGCATCGACTGAGGAATTCCCTGCTAGGTTGTTACATCAAATACTGTCCCACCTTCAGAAGTGCCTCAACAAATATGTTCCCTCAGGGCAGCGGGGAAACGCACTCCCCTCGCTCTGTTAAATAACATGGCTCTTTGTTTCCTAGCGCACCATGCCTTTGACTTTCCGTTCTCACCCGACACAGGATTTTTGTCCACTTGTCTGTTATAAGCCAACAGAGATGAGAATTCAATGTGAACTGAAATGTACAAACTAGGGTCATGCTGCATTTTGCCAAACTTACAGAGCTTAAGCAACAAAAAAAAATCGGAAAAAGATCTAAACTTGTTAATTATGACACATACAGTAACAAGTGTGATAAGGGAGTCGTTTTCATGTGACTCCTGCTCATTTACAAGAAACAATAAATTAGGAGATAGATAATGTGGCTGAGTAATTTTCTTCAGTTTTAAAGCAGTGTTTCAAAAATAGAGCACCACAAATATCGAGATGTTCTGTCTTAATCTCTCTTCTATAAATTTGAAAAATAGCCTTTTCTCATCCGCAATGCTGATGCTGTATTGACTTTCGAACAAAATGACTATCTAGCCGGCCATACATTCACAATCTTTGAGTCCCTTTGTAGTCTATGACAATCACTGACTAAGTTAGTTTATTCACAAAGAGCAGAATGCTCAGCGCAATTCCCTGAACATTCTGCATTAGGCACTTAGAATTCATGTTTCACATATACAAATATAGACAGAACTACCTTCAAATTTGGGCAATAAAAAGAGACAATCATAAAATCTTTGGTTTTGTAAACACTCGTTAAGAATATGACTGCTTTCTAAGACGTATTTTTCCCATTTTAAATAAGTTATCCCCTCACCTTTTTGTGTTAGATCAAACGTAAGAGCTCAGTAAAGAATCCAGCTCTGTATTTTTTTTGTCTTCGGTACTTCGTACACAGACCACATGAAGAAAGGCTGCTGCACCCATATGGTCAGCGTGAGAGCTTTCCAAAACACAGCAATAATAAAGCCAGTCTCTGGTCAGGTATTTATCGACTGTCCATTGGTAGCATTATCATGGACTGTTAGATTGCTTCAGAAGAGGCTGTACAGATCGTTCCAGAGATGAGCACTGTAGGGCCACATTAAACCCTCCTGACATCTGTTTAGCAAAGCTTGTCGAAATTACAATCAGAACAGGCATAAAGTCAGCTGACTCGTTTACCCCTTGTAAAGCAAATTTTTTTTGCTTTAGTATGCACTCTGAAATTTACTCTGGGGCTTTTCATTCAGAGCGGAAAAGCACAATCATTTGCTCTGGCTTCTCTGAAATGCTCTGGACAAATTTGCAAATCTGATTTAGCTTCTGAGTAAAAATACAACCTTTTGTTTTCTTTCTTTTTTTTTTTTTCTTGACACACCGTACGCTCAGTTGCAGGGTAACCAGGTTGAATATGTGTGCTGCTGGCAAGCGAACACTGGCTGCACCTGGGCAATATAGTAATTGCTGAAGTTAGCATCGGCTACATATGGGGCGGGCTGGTAGTAGCAGGTGACGTTTGCCACATTGGGTATGACGTTCTGCTCTGCCAGCACACGAACAGCCAGCATGGCGATGAGCCCTAATGTCTGCCGCCTCTCATGTCCCATCAGGCACACCGTGCTTTCATTTACCACTCCGTGCAGCGTCATCAGATAGTCGTATTTGCGATCCTCCAAGCCCACAAAATGGTTCTGGAGGTAGGATTCCAGTTTGCGCTGCTGCTCGTTGATGTCAGAGAAGTCAATGAAGAAGCGTGAGCACATGTAGCGCTGCAGAGACTTCATCTCGCTCTCCGAGTCTGCTCGAAAGCCCCTCACCAGTAGATGGCAGTACTTGAGCAGGCCACCACCACGGATCTCCTCCGGGTTCCTTGTGCAGATCAACTTGTTGCGGAGGTGCTCCAGGGCCATGCTGAAGTCTCCATACACACTCTCACCAATAATGCTCGGGTGGAACGTTTTGGCCATCGGGTTCTCGGAACATTCATAAAACAGAAGCAGAGAGTCTAGCTTGATCTGAAACGAGTCCACGCTGAACTCAAACTGCCGCCGCAATGAGTCAACAAACTTCAGCTCCACATTCTTGCCTCTGTTGTTGGAGAGTGAGATGAGGCTCCAACGGTCCGAGTCATTGCATACTTTCACCATCTTCTGAACATAAGCTTCCTGTCAAAGAGAGACGACAAAAAGGTGCTGAATGACACAATTCCGAATGAACAAAAATATCTCATCTCAAAAATTCTTTGTATGGAATAAAACAGCTTTGAACTTTAACACAAATCACTCCTGGAGCTCAGCTCCATGTGTAGAAGACCAAAGGAGCTGAGAATGCAGGATCAGCCTTACACTGGTTTAGCACAATCCTCTTAGTAATCCAAAACCAGGGCTTCAACTACTAGTAAAGGTGTCTTATTTTAGTTTTATCATTGTAGTTGCTCGTCTGAGGTTAACAAAGCACTTTTAAGTTGGTGTAAATATATTGCAACATTTATTTATATTTATTATAGAAGATGGTTAATAATAGTGCCTCTAATTACTCTCCAAATAATAATAATAATAATAATAATAATATTAATAATTCTTACAATTAACACAAATACTTACCTTTAGGGTCAATGGTGTAATTTTCTCCTTGTTGACTCCTTCTGGGAGGAAGTCGAGTAGACAGTCCAGCACTATGTCCTTGACCATCTGGAACTCGCTCTCGCCCTTAAGCTCGGCGCAGAAGATCAGGTCCAGGTCCTTGTAGCCGAGGCCGCTATCTTCGTGCAGCACGTGGCTGGCGGCTGAGCCGTTGAGACGCACGTCGCGCACCCGTATCTCACTCTGCTCCAGGCGACTCCGCACCGCCTTCACGATCTGCCGCGGCTGCATCTCCAGCGTGGGGAAGTTGCCCCGGCCGTGGATCGGAATGGTCTCGGTCAGTATGCTGTCCAGCCGCTGCACCTGCTCCCAGTTGAGCACGCTGAAACTGTTCCCCCTCGGAGCGCCGCACTCCGTGGGACTCGCCATGCCACCGTCCTCCTCGGCCATCAAGGGTGTGAGAGAAATGTCGGATAGAGAGAAAAGAGAGAGAGAGAGAGAGAGAGAGAGAGAGAGAGAGAGAGAGAGAGAGAGAGAGAGAGAGAGCGCGTTTCACCTTGGAGAACTTCGCGCGAGCTTCTACGGACGGTGTGTTAAGTGTAAAAGAAACCTTGCTTTCATCAATAATAACGACCCCAATTATCTACCCCCGAGTCTTTTACATTTATCTACCCGAATTCAGTTGCATTTCTAATTGCACTGTCTCTTAGATGTAGAGCATAAAACTGAAGTTCTGTCTCAGTCTCGATTCGGCACTTTTCCCGTTTCGTTTCAATTCCCTGCTGTTTTGCATCCGTCGCTTTGCACGGTTTTTAATCCGGTGCTTTCTATAGAGTGAGTGCAGTCGTGCTGCTGCCAGTCGGCTGAGTGTTTGTAAAGCAGGAGGCGCATGGCTGCAGGGCACGCCTATCACTTCACATGAATATTCTATTGGCACAGGCTCCAGGGCGCCCCAGAACTTCTCAGAAGGCGAGCATGGGCACAATATATTTCTTCTTCTATTGTTTAGATTTTTTTGTTGTTGTTGCGAGAAATCAAATAAAAAAAATACATTTACAGTTCCTCAGATACACTTTGCATGCCAGATTATATTCCCACCACAATATCCCTTGCACAACATGATTGCCATTAAAGTGCCACATGCATCGACGTGCTTAATTAGCTGGGATTCTCTGATGTCTTGTGTCCTACAAGTTCAGCATCTGGTGTGCCAAATGAGCTCTGCGATCTCCTTACTGACCTCAGTGCTGGGCATTGTGAGTGACAGCGCTGTTCACCACTAGTGTCTTGCTGCTAATGAGCACTGTCAATCACACCGATGCTTCATGGTTCATTTTCAGCAATGCAATTTAAGATAACTTCCTGAAACTGTTCAGAAAAAAAGCCAGTTGTTTACAGTCTTGCGAAACCATTGTTGTACAGTTATTGATATCACTGCAGTATAATGCTTGTTTATAATAAAAAAAAAAGCTGTATAGCATATATTATACATAATGTATGAGCGTGTGTGTGTGTAGATTATGCAACATGTATCTTATATACAGCAGTTCGCTTGAATAACCGATGAAGGAATTTAGGATGGTGTACTTATAATTATATTGAACACGCAAATGCATAATGTCAATCTACCCTCTATAAAAATTATAGTTCTTTACACAGTGCCTTATTTGGTGTTAGTATACTTCCCTCTACAGGAATACTAGAAAACAGTCGTATGTTGTAGTCTATCAGAAAATGAACCTTAACTAAGTAAAAAATTGTTAATACTAATAATTTTTTTTAATTATAAATGTAATTTAAAAAATGTTTTCTAAGCACAGTGAGCATATACTATAAAAGTATGGACACATTAGATTTGAAAACATATTGAAAACAAAAACTTAAAATTAAATGACCTTTAGCACATTTTTTTTGCACATTCAAGTCTCTGGTGTGATCTGAACCAAAAGCCACATTTAAGCTTCTTTAGTAAGTAAAGATATACCGTAAGTGGCGTTATTTCTTACTTATTTCTTACTAAACACGGTTAACCACATTACTAGTTGCTGTACAAGTTCCCCTACTGCAAGAAGCAGAACCCGAGGCAGCCGGTCAGTGCTGTTCGGAAAGCACCTATAAAGAGCGTTTATTCAAAGTGTGTAACATTTTCCCTCTCTAAAAATATGCATGCCAAATTGCATTAAAGATCATCTGACATCTCTTGACAAGTGCAATTTTAGACATGTACGTCAGAAAGTGACGGGGGGAGATAAGTCGATACGCAGGTGCTCTTCAGGCCCAATAGAGGAGTCAGATCTACAGTGCAGTGTTAGTGTGCAGCAGGTGTCAGGATCCATTAGGACACAAGGCATCTATCGCTTTAACTCCAGCTTATCCCATTTACTCTAACACAGTCTTAGCCTAGACAGGAGGGCCTGTAAACCTATCCTTATAGCTGGTCATGTAGGGCTGGAATCCAATATAGGTTGAAGATTTCTCTGCTCGAACACACCTACTACACTTGATCCTTAACTGATAGATCATTTGGGAGTAGAGACATTTTCAAACTGGGCAAAAATAAGCATAATTTAATTCTATGTAATTTAGGAACAATAATTAACATGCAGAATCAATACAAAAAACAGCTCATTTGACATTAATTTTATAAAGTAGTCTATACATTTCTATAAAGCTGACTGGCGACAATGGCAGTGGTCTTCCCTCAGTCTCCTCTTCAAAAGGTGAAATGCTGCTCAAGGTATAATAATTGTCTTTGACAATATTAAACCTTTCACTAAGAAGTAATTTATGGTATTGGTAGTCTGTTTTGGGTCATCGTGTTTATGCCAATTAGATTGCTGTAGACTTCAGAATACATCTACCTGCATTAATGAATTTTATTATCAATAAGGTTTAGTCAGAATCTTCCAGAAGAAGATTGACACTACGTCACCTCGTCCACCATGTTTCACATGTTTTAGATCATGATCCTTTGATCATGACCTTTCTTTCTCCACACTTTGACCTTTCCGTCACATTAAAGAGGTTCATTTTGGAACGTATTGCTTTATGAATTCCAGTCTGGCCTTCTGATTCTGACTGCATACAAGTCATCAGATTCTTATCAGGTAGCAACTGCTCTATATATTGCTTATATTTATTTTTTAAACAGTAGATTGTGATACCTTCACCCCTCGCCCTTCAGAGGTTGGTGGTAATGTCACTAATTGTTGTTTTCGGATTTTTCTTTACAGCTCTTACAGTGTTTGCCATAAACTACTGATGTTTTCCTTGACTGTCATGTTTAATGTCTAATTGTTAGACCAACTGTGGTTTTATTCAGAACATTCAAGATTGCTGTATTGGCTATGCTAAATGCAGGAGCAATGGCTCTGACCAATTTTCTCTATTTTTTCAGCTTCAAATGTATTGTTTTCTCCACTAGACAGCTCTGTGGTCTTCATGTTGGTTTATCTTTTTTAAAAACAAATGCAGTCTTCATTGCTTAAAACAGATGGCACACCTAATCTAACAGGGTACACCAGGGCAAAAAGAAAATACCTGTCAGACACATGTTCTAATATATATTTTTTTATGGTTTTTTTTTGTTTTTTTTGTTTGTTTGTTTTTTAAGCACACACCCATATATTAGATTTACCAGTATTTATAAATGCTGTCTATTGAATTTAGTAGTTTAGGGTCAAATAATAGGAATTTGTGTCAAATAAAAACATGATTATATTATTTTTTATTCTTTACTGCAAATAAATGTCATGTTAATATTTTTCTACATCATTTCATTTTTGGTCAGTGCATGCATTCTAGTGTGATGAGTGTTTCATACATTTATATGTTTCTTTAATTTATTTAGAAATATTTGTATTTTATTAATTATTTTTAAGGTTTTTGTTTGACTCATTCTCACTTTTTCTATTTTGCTTGTCCAGTATACTCTAGTTAGACCTGAGTTTCCACTGACTTGCTAACACTGTGTGAATCACTGATGACACTGTCTCAGCATGAAAGGGCAGTACGATAAGTGCAGGGTGCAAAATGCCAGCCCAAACAAAATTTTTCCAAAAGATAAAAAAAATAAGGCTGATGACAAAATGAAGTCGTATGGTCTGTTTTTTATTTAATTTTTTTGCCTACTGCATATTTGTAGATATTTGGGGGAAAATATTTAAGAAAGTAAGAAGGGTTAGAGGATATGTCCTAGCTTATTAGAGAGCTAAGCGACAACCATGTTGTTTGTGTGGATTACAGAGCAGTTATCTGCTCAAAGTTTATTATTTTAATACAGAGAGGTGGATCTGGGAAGTTGTTTTTTCTCGGTAAGGTCGTGCTAGTTTTTTCTGTCACCTAGCTTCCAGATGAACATACTCCTGCTGAAGAGCTTTAGCTGATGATTTGCAGAGCAGATCTGCGGTCTACGATAAGTAACAGACTCACATCTTTGTAATTCATTAGAGAGACTTTCAGACATGTAGAATAATTTATATCCCAGCAACTAAAGAAATAAGCGTAAATAAATGTAATCTTGGAATCCTTCGGCAGATTATTACCTTTTAAAAAAAATATGCCCACTTTATATAAATATATTGGCAAATGTATCTATTTGAAGTCCTTCCTAGCAACAGTCTTTAGACCCCTATCCTGAGCAGGACTCCTTATCCCCGGCAATATGCCAGAACGTGCCCATTGGCATGCAGCACAAGAGTTTACTATGATGCAGGTAAAGGAGATCACTGATGTCACACAGTACAGCGAGCATGATGAGGATCCTTGCCAACCTCTAGCCTTAATCATTTAAACTTGGGGCTAATGAAGAGCACGCTCATAATCCATGCTTAATGGCTCCATGACAGCCAAATGAGATTAAGAAGGCTGGCCTGGTTGAGTTCTTAGCTATAGAAAGAGAGAAACTAATCAGCTAGAACAAACTTTCCAGGACTGCAGAAAAGAATGTCTAGGCTAATGAGTCTCACTTTGGCTTGTTTCACACTTTACTGTAACGTGCAGTTAAAACGAAGTCCAACTCAAGCAATGTTTTCTTTATCTGACCTATGTTACTTCCTCTTTCATCAGTTTGTTTGTTTGCTTGGTCATTCTGCCACTTCCTGACTGTGTGGAGCATGAAGAAGTGAAATGAGTGTTAAGCAGTGAAAGCACCACAATTTTGGATAGATATTTGCTATATTTGCTTGTACTTTACCAAATCTTCTCTAATTGCTTGTTCTTACATTTTATTAGCCAGGGACCCCTTTAGCACTTTTAAATTAGTGCAGATTTATTTAATGAACATTGTTTAATGAGTACAAGAATATTTTGTTTATTAATTTCAACAATTTTGCTTTCGATTCTTGTAAGTATTTACAGAATCTCACAAAAGTGAGTACACCCCTCACATTTCAGTAATTATTTTAGTATATCTTCTCAAGGGATAATACTATAAAAAATCTACTTAGATATATTTTAGAGTAGTCAATGTGCAGCTTGTATAGCAGTATAGATTTACTGTCCTCTAAAAATTACTCAACATACAGTACAATCCATTATTGTCTAAATAGCTGGCAGCCAAAGTGAGTACACCCTAAGTGAACATATCAAAACTGTGTCAATATTTTGTGTGAGCACCATTGTTATCTAGCACTGCCTTTATCCTCCTGGGCATGGAATTCACCAGAGCTGCACAGGTTGTTGCTGGGATCCTCTTCCACTCCTCCAGATTAAACAACACATGGGACTTCTCCACCTTCCATTAGAGGATGCCAGGTCTGGATACATATTTTGGCCACTCCATCACCTTCAGCTTCCTCAGCAAGGCAGTTGTCATCTTGGCACTGTGTTTTTGGTCGTATGTTAAACTGCTGTTTGACCCAGTTTCTGAAGGGAGGGCATAAGGTTTTGCTTCACAATGTCACGGTACATGTTGGAATCCATGTTTCCCTCAATGAACTGCAACTCCCCAGTACCAGCAGCACTCATGCAGCCCCACACAATGATGCTTTTACCACCATGCTTGACTATAGGCAGGACCCAATTTTCTTGGTACTCCTAACCAGTGTGTCACCACACATGCTGGACACCATCTGAGCCAAACAAGTTTATCTTAGTCTCATCAGACCACAGGACATGGTTCCAGTAATTCATGCTCTTGGACAGGTTGTCTTCAGCAAACTGTTTGCGGGCTTTCTTGTGAGCCAGCTTCAAAAAAGGCTTCCTTCTGGGACAATGATCATGCAAACTGATTTGTTATAGTGTGCGGCGTATTGTCTGAGAACTGAGAGGACCTTATGATTCTGCAACCTCTAAAACAATACTGGCAGCACTTATGCATCCATTTTTTTAAAACCAGCTTCCGCACCTGACGCACAGCATGAGGACTTAACAATTTGATCGACCCTTGTGAGGCCTATGGAACCCGTCTTGGAAAACCTCAGTATGACCCTGGCCACTGTACTGTAACTAAGTTTCAATCTCGCCTCCCTGACTGTGTCTCCAAAACGTCCCACATGCGCTGTCCCTCTAATAAACTCATTCCAAATCCTGTCCATCCTCATCACTCTGAACAAAAACATCGACATCAGCTCTGCTACCTCCAGCTCCACCGCCTGTCTTTTACTCAATGCCACTGTCTCTAAACCATACAACATCACAGGTCTCACCACAAGTCCTATAAACTTTCCCTTTCACTCTCGCAGATACTCTTCTATCACAAATCACTCCTGCCACTCTTCTCCACCCACTCCACCCTGCCTGCACTCTTTTTTCTTCACTTCTCTAACACACTCTCCATTACTTTGCACTGTTGACACCAGGTACCTAAAGTCATCCACCTTCTCCACCTCTTCTCCCTGCAACCGCACCGCACCGCACCACTCCACTGCCCTCCCTCTCATTCACACACGTACTCTGTCTTACTCCTTCTGACTTTCATTTCCCTTCTCTCCAGCGTGTACCTCCACCTCTCCAGGCTCTTCATCATTCGCAAGCATCATAGTCCACGGAGACTCCTGTCTGACCTTGTCCGTTAACCTGTCCATCACCACTGCAATCAGGAAAGGGCTCAGAGCCGATCCTTGATGCAGTCCAACCTCCACTTTGAATCAGTCTGTTGTTCCTACTGCACACTTCACTGCTGTCCTCATACATGAATATATATTGTATACTCATAAAATACCACAACTCCTCTCTCGGCACCCTGTCATAAGCTTTCTCTAAAACACACAATGCAACTCCTTCTGACCTTCTCTATACTTCTCCATCAACATTCTCAAAGCAAATAATGCATCTGTGGTGCTCTTCCTCGGCATGAAGCCATACTGTTGCTCACAGATAGTCACCTCTTCTCAGACTGGCTTCCACTACTCTTTCCCATAACTTCATGGTGTGACTGATCAACTTTATTTCCCTGTAGTTACTGCAGGTCTGCACATCTTCCTTATTCTTAAAGATCGGTACCAACATACTTTTTCTCCATTTCTCAGGCATCCTCTCACTTTCCAAAATCTTGTGGGAACAATTTTGTTAAAAACTCCACTGGCATCTCAAACATCTCCATGCTTCTGCTGGTATGTCATCCAATCTACTTCCCACTCTTTATCCTCTTAATCACTGCTCTAACTTCCTCCTTACTAATCCTATCCACTTCCTGCTTCACTATCGCCATACCATCCAACCTACTCTCTCTCTCATTTTCCTCGTTCATCAGCTGCTCAAAATACTCCTTTCATCTCCTCAACCCACAATCATGCTAGTCAACACATTTCCATCTCCACCTTTTATTGCTTTAACTTGCAGCCCATTCTTCCAAGCTCGGTCCCCCTGCTTGGCCAATCGGTACAAATCCTTTTCTCCTTCCTTAATGTCCAACTTCTCATACAGCTCCTCATATGCCTTTACCTTTGCTTTAGCCACGTTCCGCTTCACCTGCTGCTGCATCTTCTTGCACCCCTGTCTACTTTTCTCATCACTCTGTCTATCCCAATTGTTTGGCCAACCTCTTTCTCCTTATGGTCTCCTGCACTTCCTTATTTCACCACGTCTCTTTGTCTTCCTTTCTATTTTCAGATGTAACACCAAGTACCTTTCTAGATGTCTACTTTATAACTCCTGCAGTATTTGCCCAATCATCCAGCACCTCTGTACCACCACCGAGCCCCTGTCTGACCTCTTCCCTGAATCTCACACTACAGGCCTCCTCCTTTAGTTTCCACCATCTTATTCTTCTTTCAGTCCTCACTCTCCTCCTTTTCTTCTTCACCTCCAAAGCCATCCCACAGTCCACCATCAGATGCTGTCTAACTACACTGTCTCCTGCCAACACCTTACAGTCTCCTTCAGGTTGCATCTCCTACATTGGACATAGTCCACCTGTGTGCATCTTCCTCCACTTTTATATGTCACCCTATGATCCTCCTTCTTCTTAAAATATATGTTCACCACTGCCATTTCCATCCTTTCAACAAAATCTACCACCGTCTGCTCTTCCACATTCCTTTCCCTAAGACCATACCTACCCATCACCTCTGTTCCCTTTACCAACATGGCCAATAAAGTCTGCCCCAATCACCAATCGTTTTTTCCTAGATACACCTTCTACCACTTCCTCTAACTCACTCCAGAATTTTTTCTTTTCCTCGATCTCACAACCACCTTCTGGAGCATAAGCACTGATGACATTTATCATCACCCCATCAAATTCCAGCTTCTCGTTTATCACCCTATCAGAAACTCTCTTCACCCTATCAGAAACTCTCTTCACCTCTACTACACTCTTACTGTACTCTTCCTTCAGAATCACCCCTACACCATTTCTCTTTCCATCCACACCATGATAGAACAGTTTAAACCCACCTCCAATGTTCCTGGCCCTCTCCCTTTCCACTTGGTCTCCTGAACACACAACATATCTACCTTTCTCCTTTCCATCATATCAGCTACCGCTCTCTCTTTTCCAGTCATAGTACCAACATTTATTGTACCAACTCTAACCTCCACTCTCCTACACTTTTTCTTTTCCTGCCATCTCTGTAGACGTCTTCCTCCTCTCCTTCTCCTTCTTCGGCCAATAGTAGCCTAATTTTTACCAGTACTTTTTATTAACAATAACATTACCTGTGGCGGTCATTGGTAACCCGGGCCTCGAACGATCCGGTATGAAATTCCGCATCCATATATATGATTTGTCACGTTTTACACTGGATGCCCTTCCTAACCCAACCCTCCCCATTTATCTTGGGACCGGCGCTAACAGTGCACTGGCTTGTGCAACTCTAATGGCCAGGTTAAACACTGATCTACATATAGTTACCTTTTTAGTACAGCTGATATACAACACACCCTAAAAGATGACACAATGGTCCTTACAGTGTGATTCATAGTCTACATTTAATGTACATATAAGATTAGATTCAGGTTTACTGTTTTACATGTTACATATAAAGGCAACGAAATACAGTTAGCATCTGCATTGGTAGCAGTGTAAAATATTTACATATGTACAGTTTGGTAAGGCTAGGATATATGTAAAACAATAATGATAAATTAATTAATAATATGATGTGAATAATACAAATATAAATAAGCAGTACATGGAGAGTGTACTGGTGTAAATAAAAGGAACAGGCGTAAGGTACAAAACCATTGAGGTAACCTCAGTGACATGTTTGTTTATTAAAAGGTCTAGTTTTTAAATATTGAAGCACGAAATGTTTGATTTTCTAAAAGGGGTTGTACCTGGAATGCTTTAGGACCGCAAGGTTCAACTTTTTTCTTTCTTTTTTTTTTTTTTTTTTTTTTTTGAGAGTGCTGGATTGATGATCAAGTGACATTTTTGCTACTTACATAATCAGAGTCAGAATCAGGTTTATTGGCCACACACAAGGAATTTGGTTCCAGCTGTTAGTGACTCTCAAAAATACAGACATAAATAACACTATACATTTAGTTTGGACTATACAAGACAAAACAGACAAGACAAGACAATACAGACTATACGAGACAATACAGACAATGTGAGACAATATAGACAGTACGAGTAATAAATAGGAATACAGAGTATCTGATTTAAGCTTAAACTTGGACTCGGCTTCCTTGTACACAGATATAATAGGCATATTAAATTCACACAGCAAGACATCTTTGAAGGGTCCTTAACAAATCTGTTTCTGGTGTTGCTATTAGAACAGTCTGTGTGTGAAGTAGAAATTCCCTTTCTAGAAAATATTCTCTCTCTTTTTTCTGTCTTCCTATAAAAACACTGAGATATCTTGGGTGGCTGAAGGGCTTCCACGTGGCTTCTTCATGTAACGGTAAGAAAGCCATTTACCACTTAGTAAAGAATGTTTTCATGTATTCATGGGAAAGAACACACTGTCAAAGCAAACAAGATTTCATAAATAACCATGGTTCTATATTATATTGGATACACACTTGGTGGATTGATGGCCATTGTATTTGTGATTAATCCAGATGCCAAAGAGCATTACTGTTAGCTAAAATTGACACTACTGATTAGGTAATCAAAAGTGACTCAACTTATTTAAGCAACTTGCCACAAAGCATCAATTTCAACTGTGCATTCTCAAGAGACTTCTTCTTTCTTTTTAGTAAAGAGCAGAAAAAAAACTCCCAATTTTTTGTACAAATATTATGCAATGAACATTCTGCTTTAATCATAGGGCAACACGTTTTATAAATTGCTGCAGTCTAACAAGGTTTAAAATAACCTCTGTTGAACATTTGTATCATCTTGTATGTTCTTATTACTTCCTCATATTTTTCTTTTAAAAAATAGGAAAAGTACTAAGTACAATATAAACCAGCAAATTGCATTAGCATTGTTGTGACATTGTACAGTATGTATACAATATATACAGTACATATACAATGTACAAAGCCTTCATTAGACTTTGCTGATATCTTAAATGAGTATGTTTAGCTGGGCCACACACATCCAATGGCAGCACATTTTGCTTTTGAAGCTCTGGAACTGCAGAAATGCAATAGTGTAAATAGGGTTGCAATTGATAGTGATAACCAGAGACAACCACAAAACCAGTAGTTTTAAAACTGCGTGGGAGAATTGCTAATTTTCTTCAGTGTCATAAATATCCCATTCCTTACAATCATGCTATCGACCCTGCAATCTTCTCAAGGCACTAAAGCTAAAGTTTCATTCACAAGGCATAATTGTCCAAATAAAGAAATATGCTTCGGTGTGCATGGATGTCAAGATGTCTTTATGACCTTACAGTGTTTTTTTGCCAGCCCCGTAGAACGTCTGCTCTCTAACTAACCGAGTCAAACGAGTAATTGCTATTCACTTCACAGGACTCATCAAATGACTAAATGGCACCATGTCAGTAATTATAGCCTATTACCATCCTTAATCACAAAGCACTTTTTTTTATGAAGATGTCATCCAGCCCGCTTTCAAAATCACACTATTAAATGACATAATGAACCCTCAGGATGCACAGAGAGAGATCTCTTAAAAGGGGAATCAGCTGGCTGATTAAATGTAAGCATCAAATTCATCAATATGAAATCAAAAGGAGTGCATGGGTGAATATGTTAAAAGAATAAGGGTGATGCCAATAAAAAGATAACTGATAACAGTCTCATTTGGCTCATTTTGGAGAGGACATCATTTTGAACTTTTCTTGTGGAGAAACTGTTGTGTTCATACTGAATAGACGGACTGCATGAATAACTGTTTAATAATAATGACACACTGACTTGTTTATAAGGCATTCCAATTAATAACATATATATTTTTTTTATTTACTTCAACCAAAGCCTTTATTCACTATACAGTTTATGGATATCTTACCATTAGAGACATGTGGGCACCTCATTCCAGATTAACTTCCCACTTTCCTGGAACATATATTTCCATTAGATTTTGTAAATTGGGAGAGCAGGTACTGGTGTTGGTCGAGGAGACCTGTTAAAGAGTGCTACAATTTAATCCAAAAGTGTTCAAGTGGGGTTGAGGTCAGGGCTCTGTTTAGACCATTTGAATTATTTCACCCCAAATTGGGAAAACCAATGTCTTTATGAGCCTTGCTTTGTGCACAGGGGTGTTTCTTAGCTCAAGTAAAGAGACAACTCTGCGATTCTCACTTTGTGGCAACGATTTTGAGTGAAGGCCACATATGGATGTGATGCCCCAGTGAAGCTGTTTGGTGGAGATGCTCCACAAATGTTTGGCCAGGCATTATATACTTATTTACTTTTTGATGATAAAATTGTTTCTATAAGTCAAGTTCCGGTAATAAATATACAATATCTACTACACCAGGGGTCACCAACCGTTTTGAGACTGAGAGCTACTTCTTGGGTACCGATTAATGTTAAGGGCTACCAGTTTGATAAACACAGTTTTCAGTTTGATCTAAAATAACAAATTTGCTCAATTTACTTTTTATTATATGTTGTTATTAATAATAAATGAGATTCATCTATGTGAAGACACCGATCATGTTAATGATTTCTCATAATAATCAGTGTTGGGCAGTAACGCGTTACCGGTAACGGCTGAAGTGTAGACTACAGCCTAACCTGCTTACAGCAGTGTCGCATTGTAGGATTGGTGGATAAACCACTGTAAACAGGAAGAAGACACATTGTAGGATTGGTGGATGAACCACTGTAAACACGAAGAAGACGCGCTGTGGACGTGTCTCCGTTTATTCAGGTCTGTGCGGCAGTAATGGCGAGTCGAGGCGAGAGCAAGACGAGTTTCTCACAGTGGAAATATACTCATTATTTCACTTTAGTTGAGTATAAAGACAAAAACTATTAAGTCAAATGTAAGTTGTGTCTTTCTGGTTCGAAGCTCGTATCTACTGCGATAAACAGCAACTTCAATCTGTTGAAGCTCCTCCAGGACCTCCATGCCTGAGGAGCTAGAAGCTCACCCGGTGTTGTGTTCTACATTGTTGATAGTTTTCATACTTCAGCTGTGAAAGGAACATTTTTAAGAGCTCAACAACAACAGCAGAAGCCACTTTAGTTTTTGATTGTGAATATATTATTCAGCTTGTTTAGTTATTTATTTCAGAAATCCTTGTGATATATTCACTCCTTTTTAGTAATCATTTAGCTCAAACTCAAGGTTGTGGTGGATCCTGAATCTATTCCATGGCACACACACAAACACACCTGATCAGCACCAAACTACTATTTTCATTTCATTCATCATGAATAAAAAACTATATAATTAGTTAATTTGCTTAGCGTATACTGACTTTATTTCAAATGAATACTATGTCAAAGAAACTTTTAGTGCATGAGATGTAAATTTATTGCATTTCACTTCCAGAATAAACTGCCCAAAAACAATGTTCACATAAGACCCACAAAAAACAAAAGACTCAAGGCTTCGGTTAACATTCACTTTGTCTTAGACTTCAAATGCAGCGTATTTCTGCTAACTGCTGTATGCCATAAGCAAGAAAACAAAAGAATCTCATTTCTACAAACCAAATACACAACGTAAACTGTAACATATGAATTCTTCTCCAAATTAGTTTTCACCTTAAATCCCTCACAAAATTCAAGAAGGAACAGCAAATAGAAAGCACTGAATAAAGCTTAAAAAAAAAAAAAAAGCTGAAAAGTTTGAAAAAACCTACTGATCCAGTTACACGGCCAAGGTACATGTTAACGCTGACTGAAACTCACAAAAAATGTGCGTGTGGTATGTAGGTAGTGTGTGAGCGTGTGTGCTAATTTGAATGTATGTTCCAGGTAGGGGCAGCGACAGGGCCTTGAGGAGATCTCTCCACCATGATGAGCTCATCAGGGTTGTTGAAAGCCTTGTAGTGAACCAGCAAGTCCTGAATTGCTCGCTCCTCAATCTACACCGGAGAACAAAATAGATAAGAGAAAAAAAAATCTTGCATATGCACATTTAGATGAAATGACACCAGAATCTAGATTTGGTTTCATCAGAATTTCGGGTTTCTCTCCGTCTAGTACAGTCAGCTCACACCAAGTCGCCAAATGATCAAGAATACTTTTACCAGCTGAGGTTCAACTGTTACCATAGCCATGTTTTTGACCACCCTCTTCCTATCCAGCAACAACAACAAAGAAAATAATGCTGACCAGATATTAGTTATGATTTGGCCAGCCATAACACTGATGCTGGTGTTCTTAAACCACCCAGTCTTAATGCTGGGTTGAAAACTATGGATTAATTATGGAAATGTACCAGCAGCCTTGTGCTCAGAAATTATCAATGAAAAGCGGCAAGTGGTGATTCAGATAGGATTTAATTGTATGTTTATAATGTGAACTACTAAGACTCATTGTCTAATAAAATAGGCAGTAAATGTACAAACACCCCACTTTAGAAGCTAATACACATACATCATTGTCCCATACACACGGTCATATCAGTGTATTGTAGTGGGAAATCAAACAAGTAGCATCTGCTCCAGCAGTTCTGTCTGTTATATACGAACTTAAGTTCTAAAACACCCTCCATTACCTGAATTAATGCCAGAGGCTTCTCTCGACTACGGATGAGTGCAGCTTCCTGCTGCTTCTCCTCTTCAACAATGGATGCAAAAGTGATCGCTGTAGCAGCTGGTGGGCTTCCAACTTGTCCAAGCACCCATGGCCTACTAAGAAAATGAACACTGCAATTCAGTTTACTTTTTTAACACGACAAAATTAAACATACACTCGCACTACCTTTAAGATAACAAGCTGCACTCAATCACACTCAAATGAGCAAAATGACTAAGGTTTGACAAATATAGGACTCTATTAGACATTGTCTGAACCATACAAAATGTGTTGCTTGAAACAAATGAGCCAGGAAATATCTGTAGCACTCAGATTAAGCATTGTTTTCCTTTCAAAAGCAAAGTCTGAAAGATTGATAAGCTTGTGTGCTTACAAGTTGAAAAATGCGGACACTACCCTAATATTAAATGTGCTGACATAGCGAAAGATTGACGATGACTATCAGTAGAGTTACAGGCCGAATATTCGAATAAGGACACCAGGAAAAAAGTAACCAAACAGTCAACCGTTTGCAAAAACAGGGAAGTGAAAGCACAGGTTGCCAAATAATATTACATCACTGCTGGACGCATTCTAAATAGATTTTCTTTAAAAATTACCTTTGTAATATTGTGTGCAGATGACGCACAGAATGTTAACTATTAAAACGCAAAGATCGTATCCCGTGCAGATGGGCATTAAAGGTGTATAAATATGAGTGATAATAAGCGTGCAGGTGCCTGCTTATTAAAACTCATACATTTATTCTCAATGGATGCGACAGTAACGTGACAGCAGATAACCTACTGAAATTTTGCTAACGATTGACATTTGATGCCTGGTAAAGAAGTCTGCATCCACATTCATTTGAAAATGTAAGATTGCCACCTGGAGGAAACTGACTGGCATTACGAGATCATGAGACATCAGTGCTCTGACCACAACAGCTAGTTAAGGTTAATGATTGTCTGAGGGATTCTCCGTTAAACGGAGTGCTCCGTCACTCACCCTGCAGGTTTGCCAGGCTCGGCACATTTAAAGGTCACTCTTTTGGCACAAGTGGCCATGCCAACAGGACTCGCTGGACTCCCGGCAGCCATGGCAGCAGTTGGGGATGATTTATCACGCTGCTCCTCCTCCATTAACAAATCCCGAAAAGACAATGATGAAGGAGAGGACTGCACCGCTGATGCCCTGAGTATGCATAGATACAGTACCACATTGTCTTTCTGTGTCAGAGATGGTTAGGAAAAATTGTTTATAAGCGAAAAAATAAAGCACAAATTGACCAGAAACACACCATCCTTTCGCTGGCTTAAATAAAGTGACTCCAGGGGGAGATTTGGCAGACGGTCCATCAACACTAGCCTCTCTGGTAGCCATGGCCATCATCTTCCTCTGCTTCTGAGACAGTTTAGTAGGGATGACTGAAGTTTTACTGCCGTTTCCAGACCTACAAATCACCCGAGAAGGAGGACATACAGTACAGTTTAACATTTCAAACCAATAAACTAAAAAATTAACGTTTCAAATTTTTTTTTATAGGGAATCGTATAGATGCAGCAACCCATACAAGCCAGGGCTTTTCAGAGTAGCGCCACGGTACAGAGAGTTGGCCTCCATTTCCATAATGGCCCTGAGATCCAGAACAGGTGCTGGGCGAGACGGACTGAACAGATCAAAATCACAGGTCAGTAAAAGGTGGTTGGTAACATGAGTATTGTATTATATTAAGGTACAGAGAGCTTTATACAACAGTAACAAAAAAAAACTTTCTTTCGGCTTCTCCCGTTAGGGGTCGCCACAGCGGATCCTCCGCACGTTTTGATTTGGCACATGTTTTACGCTGGATGCCCTTCCTAACGCAACCCTCCCCAATTTATCCGGGCTTGGGACCGGCACTAAGAGTGGCTGGGGATGGTTCCCTGACCAGGGATCGAACCCGGGTCGCAGCGGTGAGAGCGCTGCATCTTAACCACTTTACCACCAGGGGACCAGAGCTTTATACAACAGTACTAAGTAAAATAAATTATTAGCTTAAAAAAATGTTTAAAATGAATTGTATTTAATCCGACTATGATTGTAATATTTACATTACTGCAAACCCATTCCTAGCATTTTCATGGATCTTCAGCACATGTATACAGGTAGTCCCTGACTTACGATGGAGATGCGCTCTGCCATCGTTATTTGCATATATTGTAAGTCAAAAACATGGCCTAGCCTACCCAAGAGTTTTAAATAACCAGTTTGGGGTAGTATACTGTTATTTAGCCCATTACAGTACATAATTCAGCAAAACAGAGCAATAGACGAGCACTGGTTGGTGAGTGGAGGGCGGAGTATAAACTGTTACGTTCGCCTGCCACGCGAAACTTTAAAGATTTGTAATTCAAACCATTGTAACTCTAGGATCTGCATATCGTTTTTGTTTATATTTTAGAAAGGATGTGTTCAAGAAATGCATGCAAATACCTCACTGTGTATAAGGCCTAACCAAGTTTGATAAATGTATCTCCACAATAAATCCAACATACAGTGGAACCTCGGAGCTCGCGAGGGTTAGGGACCAAGACCGGTCGCGAGTTCCGAATTTTCGCGACCTTTTGATACGCCCCTTCCAACCCAGTAAAAACCCAAAGAACACTATACGAAATCGATTTAAATGAGTAAATAACAGTATTTCACTCCATAACACTTAATTATTAGACTATTTTAATGAGATAAACCTTGATTAGAAATGTTAAAACTAGCGCTTCAAGCAGCTCGCGGTTGCTCACGAGCCGATCTGAATGAGAGTCGCCGGTCGGAATGAAAGTCGCGAGCATGCGAGGTCTCGAGCGCTGAGGCCGCGAGCTCCGAGGTTCCACTGTATATGGAAATCATATCCATCCATGATAAGTGTTAATGTTAAAAGTAGAGCTCACCTTGCTTTTATCATGGGGATGGGTTCAGGTGTGCTGCACTTCACAGGCAAAGAACCTTTCCTCCAGGTTGGAGTGCTGGGAGGAGTCTTACAGCAGACATGGCTTGACTTTTCCTCCTATTAAAAAAAAAAAAAAAAAAAGGCGAATAAGAAACATTTCCATTTGCTCTATTGAATAAATACAATTGTGTGTGAAACATGTAGGAGTGTTGGAGAATTACTTGTACATAAGTTCTGTCCTGAAAGACTGGTGACTGAAGGTCTCGAGGGCTGCCTACTCCTATGTAACTACCCTCAGAATCAGATGTGATCAGCTCATGCAGAGATTCCACCGAGCAAGCTTTCCTGGAGTCTACCAAACCTGGGAATAAGAAAAACAAAAAAAAGAAAACAAAGAAACACACTGTTATTTGAGGATGCATAAATCATGTTGAGGGCATGTGCCAAATAATAAATGTTAAACTAAATGAATATGAAGTAATGGAATCCGGCTTGGTAAATACATGTATAAAAAGCCATGTATTTTACCCATGTATTTGTGTGTGTGTCTGTGCGCAGGCTCACCTACAGAGGGTGGGCTCTGAATGACATCAGTGGGTGAACTCTGGATGATATCAGACAGGGTGTAACCTCCTGAGCTATCCAAACGGCGTCGTGATTTCTTCTTAGCCTTTATCTTCGTTTTCTTCAGACCATCACTGAACAAAAATCAAAGAAAGGTCAAAACACTGCACTGTATTACTAGTTCTGGTCTCAGACGACAGTGATATGTGGCAGACATACTTGCAGGACTGCTCATGTTCAAAGCTGGTTTTACAGCTGGTGGTTAAATCCAGGCTTATGTCTTCATAGGCACTCAGATCAGGGCCACCAAGATAAGGAGTGATGTGTCGTCTCTGCATGGCTGGAATCTGAGGGAATCACAACATGGTACAAGGATTTAAAACAGTCTCAGGCTTTAGAGCTGCCCTTGTTGGTATAAACTTACCATTTTCCTATATGCCTCAGACAGCTCCAATAACACGTCATCACTCAAGATCTCCAGGGCTCTGGGACAAATAAAACATTTTAATATTCTTTTACTGTACAAGGCAGGAAGTCTGTCTTAAATAAGCACTATGGATGCCAAGTCTTGGTTTAGACATGGATCATTCAGCAAATCATTTTTACAACTAGTGGGCTAGAAAAACACATTGGAATCTCACTACAAGGCTGAAAAGGGTTATTTCCTCCCTGTAAAGTGATGGAAAGCAGACAAAAAGAGCATTCTGATGTATTTTTCTGACAGACTTAAAATCCAAAGGGTGATTAACTACTCACTTGGACTCCAGCAAGGCAGCCATGTTGAGACCAATAAATTGTAGGCAGGAAAGTTTAAGCTGCTCAGCATTGTACATCACAGAAAACTCCAGTAGCTCTGCAGCATTCTTCAGAGTCACTAGACAGAAACACACAACATGTTTACAAGTACACTCTTATTTAAAGTTCTCCTTTTTGCACATTGTACTGTATAACATATTACTGGTCGGCACTATTTAGTGTTTTGTGTATCTGTCCCACATGGTCTTGTGTTGTCTGTCTGCACTAGGCTGCACATGATGCACTTTATGTGGCAAGGACACTTACTTTAGTCCTTAACTCTATGTTGTGTGATGTAGCGCTGTGTTGTGTGATGTAGCGCTGTGTTGTGTGATGTAGCGCTGTGTTGTGTGATGTAGCGCTGTGTTGTGTGATGTAGCGCTGTGTTGTGTGATGTAGCGCTGTGTTGTGTGATGTAGCGCTGTGTTGTGTGATGTAGCGCTGTGTTGTGTGATGTAGCGCTGTGTTGTGTGATGTAGCGCTGTGTTGTGTGATGTAGCGCTGTGTTGTGTGATGTAGCGCTGTGTTGTGTGATGTAGCGCTGTGTTGTGTGATGTAGCGCTGTGTTGTGTGATGTAGCGCTGTGTTGTGTGATGTAGCGCTGTGTTGTGTGATGTAGCGCTGTGTTGTGTGATGTAGCGCTGTGTTGTGTGATGTAGCGCTGTGTTGTGTGATGTAGCGCTGTGTTGTGTGATGTAGCGCTGTGTTGTGTGATGTAGCGCTGTGTTGTGTGATGTAGCGCTGTGTTGTGTGATGTAGCGCTGTGTTGTGTGATGTAGCGCTGTGTTGTGTGATGTAGCGCTGTGTTGTGTGATGTAGCGCTGTGTTGTGTGATGTAGCGCTGTGTTGTGTGATGTGGCTCCAAGTTGTGTGATGTGGCTCCAAGTTGTGTGATGTGGCTCTAAGTTGTGTGATGTGGCTCCAAGTTGTGTGATGTGGCTCCAAGTTGTGTGATGTAGCTCCAAGTTGTGTGATGTAGCTCCAAGTTGTGTGATGTGGCTCCAAGTTGTGTGATGTGGCTCTAAGTTGTGTGATGTAGCTCCAAGTTGTGTAATGTAGCTCCAAGTTGTGTAATGTAGCTCCAAGTTGTGTAATGTAGCTCCAAGTTGTGTGATGTAGCTCCAAGTTGTGTGATGTGCCTCTAAGTTGTGTGATGTAGCACCAGGGTTTTGGAGAAACGTTGTCTCATCTCACTATGTACTGTCAGTGATTATATTGAAATGACAATAAAAGCTTCTTGACTTTACATAATCAGCTTCCTACATCTTTGCATAACCACTGTAAGTGATAGGCTGCAGCCTGAGTTATGAATTGTATAAAGTACAGGACATAAGTTGCACCTGGATAACTTTCATTTGTATACATTAACAACATTAAAAGATATGAATTCAATTCCTAAAATTCCTTGATCATTAGTTTAACTAATACACTAAAATATACAATCTAACTCTCTATTACGGTTCAGTGGTTCATTTAGCTTAAAATGACTAATATAATAATCATTTGACACATATGAGAAACCCCATAACCCCAGATTTGGTTATTATTCCAACTACAATATGTTCACCTCTTAGCTAAGCCAAATGAGATCCTGTCCTATTTAGATTGCCAACATAAAACAAATACAAATATGCAATAAAAATATGTGAATCTAGATCAGGTGTCAATTATATGACCCACTGGGTCCGGTATTAATCTCAACCACCAAATGCATTTTAAATCTGTGTTGCAAATTAAAATATATTTGCAGAAATATTTTGGAAAAAAAAATATAGACCTATTTCACTAGGGGGCAAAACAACATTTAGAAAATCCCATGGGTTAACCTAGAGACCAGCATTTACGTGGGACAAGATTTGACGGGTGAATGCGGGTGGTAAAATACTCATGTGTGCGGATTGCAGGAGAATAAAGTCACTCTTGGGACTTTAAAAGTATTACAAATAAATAAATACATAAATAAATTACTAAAAACAAATAAACTGTTATGTATCTACTGCACAAAAGCAACAATGGCAACTAAAATAAAATAAAACGATTTACAGGCACAAGGTCGGAAGCAAACTCTCGTGTGGTTCATGCGCATTAACTACAAAAGCACACCGAGACTGAATCGCAAGTCTGAATCGCAATACAGAGGAGAATCACTGAGTGCTACAGAAATTACTTCATTATTAAAGAAAGGAACATAGAAAACAACAAAACCTTGGCCTGTGTTTTTTTTTTTTATATATATATCATTTCACCTGATGTTCTGAAAAGTCCATGTCCATGTTCATCATTTACACAAAAAGTAAAAAGAAACATGTTTGTTAATTTTCCGTTTCTTTTTCATTCATATTCAAAAGTGAAGCAATTGTAATTAAAAAGCAGAGCAGCAGGAAGAAGCAGTCATAGCAACAAAGGTCAATACTTATACAAGCACAAACTTAATAGCAATAAATGACTTTCCCTTCAATACAATATTTTAGAGAGCTTTATACCATGATGATAATCATAATCAATTATATTAAATAATTTAACCACAATAAAAATCTATATACATATAATGAGTATGCATTTTAGACAAATTGACATTCAACATTGACATTTGTGACCATTATCTAAAATTAGTGGAAAACATGCACTTGTCTTAAATGATTGTTTTTGCGGGGTGTTGCATGTAACCCACTTAGCATTTTCTCAGGACTTCATAAATTTCATCCCTAGAAGGCTAACCTATAAATTCCACAGAAGGTGCATAAAACCTGTATTATATGCACACACAAAGACTTGATAAGTGAAGAGATATTGCAGGCTCACGGTTTTCAGTGATGACCACTTCACATATCTCCTTCAGCCGAATAATGAGCAGTTGATCAGCCACTACCAGGACACTGCATGCAAACTCCACACTCAGAGACTCTGCAGCACACACACAAAGAGGCATATAGTTTACAGTGACCACTGCGATGGGTAAAAAAAAAAAAAAAAAAAGTCTCTTAAGTAGTCCAGGCTAATACCTCTTATGGTGGGAGACTCGTCTGTGTAAATGTACTCCAGAATGACCTGCAAGACCTTGGCACTGGTCGGCATCTCCAGTGCAGTACAACTAGTAGACTGTAGGGGGCAGGAAATATCCACATGAAAATCCAAAAAGCTGCCACAACTTACTGAAGTGAACCGAAAATACTTCTCAGTCAAATGAGATTCACAAAGTTAATTGTTTTCGTACCTCAATCCAGGGATTTCCCAGCATACTGTTAAAATACTCTGCAAAGACAAAGAAAACATTTAGCAGCACTGATTAGCATGAAGGTAATCTCTCATAACTCCATGGATAATGAAACACACATTTGGGAGTCTGAGGTTGATCACAACAATAAAACCAGATATAAGTTGACAGTTATCTGCTCAGATGTCTGTTGGCTTGGTTGTTGCAGTGTGTCACTGCAGTCCCTAGTGGGCCAACAAAAGATTCACACTGCATTCAAGATGCAGCAGTTGCATCTGGTATTAGCTCCTGCACTTTAACAAGTTCCAAACTAAATTAGATACCAAGCCTACATTTAAGCATATGGTACTCAAAAGTTTCATACAGTTAAAAAGCCCTGTTATGTGGTGCTGATCTTAGCAAAAAACCAACAAAGACTACCACAAAGAAGAATATACAAAACAAGCACATGACCTCTAAAGGTTGTAAAACATGCAAACCAGCAAAACATGAGAACAGAAAACCCAGGACACAATTTGCCTAAAAAGCCTGCAGAGCTCGCAATTCTCTGTGCACAAAAAGTGAGGATTAAGTGCCTCAAAGGGAAAGAAATAGAGGGTTCTGCAGAAGGAGGAAAAAAAAAAAAAAAGAAAGAGTGAACTAGGAAGGAACCGCTCAGGATCCAAATTTGAGTGTCAAGCATTTTTATTAATGAGGTGTCTGCCAGTGGCACAAAGCACAAGATGAATTCTGAACTGCACAATAGAAGCTTATGTGCTCAGATCCAGCCAAGAGCGTCAAATGTGAATGGATGGTCCTTCACCTGCAGCAGGACAATGACTCAAAACATGGCTCAAGACATGAACCGTGTCCGAATCCTTTCAAACTGGAGTTAGCACACATTTCACTTATTGATGCAAACAAGGAATGAATTTCACAATAAAAGAAGAGGTCCCAACAGTACTAAAGAGAAAATTCTAGCAGGAAAAAGAAAAAGCCCCAATTTACTCATTTTGAATAGGTAGTATTAGAAATGCAACACTCCACAGTCTCTTGTTCTCTATTGGCTTAAAATACTGTGGCTCAAAATTTACCTACAGTCGGTGCAAAGCGAAAATAACTGCTCTTAGAAGCAAATCACTGTTTCATGTCTTGTGTCCTTTCCCCTTCAGTGAATCAGCTTTCCTGGTCACATTTATCTGCATTTAGATTCACTGCTGCTTCAGTGGAGTTTCATGTGTACCTTATACTGCTGAAGCAATCTAAATGTTAAACTGAAAATGTGAACTCTGGACATACAAACAAACTCTTAAAGAAAATAATCTGCCCTTTAATGACAAATTTACTATTAGATTGCTGTATCTGCATTACTATTCAGGCCTTCTGTACTCCAGTGTACAGCTTTGTATTACACTACTGTATAAACATATGCTTATATAGCTTATGCTGTCTAGGAATAATAATAATAATAATTAAAAAAAGAATCCAGTCAGTAAAGCTCACCTAGTCGAGCACACAGAATGCACTTGTGGCAAGGAAACTCCTTTCCATCCTCAGACCTCAAGGTGATGTCACAGAGGTAGGGGCTGCGAGATCAATGTTATTTGTGAACAGTAAATTAACCAATCGCATTACTGGAAACTGTGTTTTCACATGACATCACTCACCACTTCTTTAGGTAAAATCTTAGTTTGCTGCCAGTCTTCTTTTGAACCATGTTGATCTGCCCTTTTTCATACTTTACTCCATCAAGCCTGATGGAATGAATAAAAAAAAAAAAAAAAAATATATATATATATATATATATATATATATATATATATATATATATATATATATATATATATATATAAAATCAAAATTAGCAAAAGTCAAATTGAATACAAAATAATAACAGTATAAATTACAGTATAATTTACACATTACAGTATCTTCAGTGCAGTTTTTTTTTTTACACAAAATCTTATCATTTGAAGCGAATCAACACTTTACTACTGCTGGTATTGTCTAATGTGTTTTATTTCTGTAAATGAATCTTGAAATGGAAAAACATGTCACTCATTATTTTAATCACTCTCTCATTACTGCTTCTGCAATAATGCAAAGTTTTACTACTGTAGTTACAGTATATTCCATATATTTAAACAGTTTGGTCCAAATGTTTGTACCAAACTAATAATACAGAATCTTTTCCTTATATTCAATCGGGTTTACCTACCGTAAAAACACTAATAAAATGCTAATGCAAAAATACCCAATAATTTAGATAAGGAAACCACAGCCAATTTAAAGATTTAGAAATCTCACCTTGCAGAGAGAGTACCCAAGCCCAGTTTCTTGGCTACTGCTTGCAACATCTTTACAGGATTGTGGCTTGGATCATTAGCACTGCCACCCTTGTCCTTCTTTCCAGATTTGGCACTTTTGCCCTTTGGCTTTTCTCCCTGACTGGGAACTGAAGTAGGCAGGGATCGGTAGATTTCCAGAGCGGAGCGTCCACTGACGTTAAGCTCGTGCAAGCTGCAGATTAGCTGTTGCGGCTCTTGCTCAGGGCCACGGTTGATGCGTGAGATTTTTGGCCTTGCTCCATGCACTAGCATCTCACACGAATCTGTATAGATGAAGTGAAGTGCCTGCTCTAGCATGTCTGGAGAGATATTTTCCAGTATCAGTAGATCACAGCCCACAGCATCTACGCTTCTCCTCACTTCCCCATCGACCTCGTCTCCGTGGCCAGCCTCTGGCAAGAGCTGCTTGCGGAAAAGATCTGAACGCATAGACAGGATGTACTTGTGAGCCGGAAAGACGCGATCACCAGCCTGAAGGGTCACATCATGAATACTGTCTGTTTCGTCGACTTCAGCCAGGAGTTGCTGGAAGTGCTGGGTGAACAAGGAGGCTGAAACCGTGGGCACTTCATATATGCTATACACAGAAAGAGCGAGAGAGAGAGAACTGGTGTAAACACATGCACATATTTGGAATGTACAAGGAAATCACAATGGCAGTGACTTTATTAGACAAAGTTTTCAAACTGATATTTAATGCCACAATGACTTTTTTTTTATTTAAACAGTCTGTGAAAGTTATTTTTTAAATGTGAGCTAAATTGTCACACTTGCACAACTCATGTATTGCATGGCCAGGACAAAGTAAGAAGTTTTAATAATGTAAGTTAAATAACACACTTTAACGTAAAAACTTTGGACAGCCTGATATTCTCTGTTCTGGAAGAGAAAGTTTTTTGGCTGATTCAGTGCGATTACATCAGGTCTTTCCTGCTTTATAAGAATCCCTAGAGGAGCCTGAGATATTAGGAACCTATGTTCTTTGCTATCAATGTCTCACCACCCAACATTTGAGAGTTTCGTCTGTGTTTGCTCTGTTTGAAATTTTAACCGCTAAGTATAAGAGCAAAAAGTTTTAATTACAGCACAAGCCAAAGCATAATAAACTATAAACTGGGTTTTACACTGGCAAAATTCTCTTTAAAAAATGTCCAAAAAGAACATTCATGTTGTATAAAATGAAGGTGAATGTGCATTGTTTTTTAGATTCATGCACCTGGTTTTGGGATCAGACTGGATCACCCCAAAGTTACGGCCCTTAGAATCCATGGTAATGCTGACAGCTCGATGGATGTACGGTAGTCTTTCCAGTCGAATACGCTCATGTGCACTTCCACCATCGGAATGACTGCTCACCTCTGCCGACAGACAATTTCCAACATTCACGTTGACATCAAATAATATCACAGGACCGTCTATGTTCTATCTGTAACAAGTTCAAAATTGGGTTTCACCTTTTTTCTCCATACCCTTCTTGTATTCACCAAGCCACTGACCACTAAAACCCTCTCCATTCTGCGTGATGAACATCATTTTGCTTTTGCTGATGGCGATGTCGGACATGAAGACCTGTCGCCCGTAAGCCCACCTACACTGTTTCAGTGAAGTGCCTGCTGAGTGCCAGCAGAACACCTGGGTGAAAAGACCACAAAAAGACACAGGTGGAGAAACAGCTTAATTGTCTAATTTTAAGCACAATCTCTAGTGCTCTTTTTGCCCTTTTGAAAGTCCTTCACCATTTAACCAAACACTCACCCTGCCAATCTCATCCAGTGCCAAGATGGAGATCTTCTCTCCCCCACTTTCGTTTAGGAGGTGTGGGTCTACACGATGGTCCAAAGTGCCTCCGGTTACAAGAACCTTCTTGATGTTCAGCTGCCTAAAGGACAACAAATTTTGGCATTGCCAAAATACAAATTTTTGACTGCAAAAAAAAAAAAAGAAGCCAAAAACAGCATTTCCAGATAAACATTATAATGGATATGATGTGATGCTTCTGCCTGACCACAATTGTCCAGATTTATTACATAAGTTCACTAAACAGAATTTTTTTCACAGCAGATTGCTGATGTATTAGTGAGAAATACACCTGTCAGGCAGCGGCCTCGAGGCATTGCAAAATTACTCACCTGGAAGCCAACTTCTTGCACTGGTAGTCTGCAAGCAAATAGATATCCCCTTTCTCTGTCAAACACACAGTAGCCCCATTACTGGCTGCAGCCATGGCAATGGTGACATCCTTGTGGTGTAGAGCTGACACCTGCCGAGGCACAGTTACACACTTCTCCCCATTTGGATCCAGTAGGTAACCTGTGTGTGTACACAAAAATTCAAACCAGAGCTCATTACATGGAGAATTGCCTACTGAATCACACTCTATTGTATTGTATGTCAAATGTTCGGCTTTTTATTTGTGTGTTTAGCAAGAATATTGTAAACAATTAACTTAAAGAAAAGAATGAACTTCATTTAGTTAAACATTTGCAAAAAATTATTTGAGATGTTAAATTTGAATAATTACGGAAAATTACAATGCGTGTTGCAAAGTTGAAACATTTTCGCTTTTGCCTCGGTATTACATCATATAAATACACAATTGCTGTCATTATTGTTGTGTCTTTCCTACTCCTACCCAGCTGTCCTCCGTTCAGCCCCACGGTGTAGACTGCGTCTCTCGTCCAGAGAACAGTGTGAAATCTTCCAGCAGCAACACCGACCACATTCTTCCCTTTCAAACACTTAGAAGTCATCTGCGTCCAAAAATAAATGGAAAAACTCAGCAGTGGACATTCATCATCCTTTTTCCAGCTATTGTGAGACAAAGCTTTCTCGCAGAAACAGGCATGCGGTTTGTGTACCTGTTTGGGGACTTGGCTGGCAGCAGGAGGAGTCAGGCCTAGTTGATGGAATGTGTTAAGACCAAAGGTGTACACATAACCCTCCTCAGTCAGAACCACGGTGTGATCTCTGGCTGCAGCAACCTGTGAGCAGTGATGGGAGACCAGCCCTTCCACTAGACGCGGAACCTACAACAGAAATACTATTTAAAAAAAATGCAACAATGAACAATTCAGTACACACAATTAAGCAAACAAGTCCCACCAAATATGTCTGTTCATCCCCATGTCCAAGACGTCCTCCCTGTCCATGACCACAAGTGTAAACTTGACCCTTCTGAGAAAGGAAGACAGAGTGGAACTTGCAGACGACCACCTGTGTATACAAACACACAAGTTTTATGTTAAAGGGAAACATAAAAGTATAAATCAGTTGCTTGAACTATTAAATAAACGTCACAACCTGAAAAAACATTGTTAATGCTGCACTATTAGAGTGCTAGAGTTTTAGTAAAAGGCCATTAAACCTTAAGTGGCCTGTAGACAGATACTTTACAGCATACTATGTTCCAGCTGTGGCCTATTCAATATGTATGCATGTTAGACGTTTCTTTCATGGCCATTTATTTTCATCTTCTGTCTGCTGCGGTTCAGAGTGTAGTGGAGAAAAGGAACCATTGCCAACCTCATCATTAATGCAAGACGCTCTTCAAAGCCCAACAAGGAATGAGATGTTCCGTAAAGCATCCTGTGCACGGGGCAAAAGTGCCCCCTATGCATACAATCTCTCGTCACACATGGTGGGCTTATTGAATTTGACCATGTTGAGCGTGAATTAATATTTAACTCTACGCACCTGGAGAACAGTGCGGTTGGTCACAGTGACCTGACTTTCCATGTATGGGGCAGCTGAGGGCTGATGAAAGTTAAGGGAATGTGATCCCCTGAAGACTGAACATTATTAAATTAATGTCAACATGACTGTCAGCTGCTTTTATACATTTATATGGTAAAAAAAGAAATTAACTGGATTCAGACATTTACAGAGTTACAACATGCAGGAAATTAACCTAGGAGGCAGTTTAACAGTGCAAGTACACACACTCCTATTTCTCAAAAATGCAGAAGGACATATATGACTGTACAAAAATTATTATTTGTGATCAAAAACGATTGAGTATAAAAGACAGGTATTTACACATACATTTTAAACATGTTGGAAATATTATATCTGAGGATGATACAAGTTGAATTGAGCAAGTTCAGTTAAAATAGAAACTATGCGGTCTAGTTGAGCTGGTTTAAAATGGCTGAAACTGATGTGGATAAACACAAAAAAAAACAAAAAACCTTTCTTTCGGCTTCTCCCGTTAGGGGTCGCCACAGCGGATCATCCGCATGTTTGATTTGGCACATGCTTTACGCTGGATGCCCTTCCTAACGCAACCCTCCCCATTTATCCGGGCTTGGGACCGGCACTGAGAGTGGCTGGGGTTGGTTCCCTGACCGGGGATCGAACCCGGGCTGCAGCGGTGAGAGCGCCACATCCTAACCACTAGACCACCAGGGACCATTAATGTGGATAAACACTGTTTTGTCTTAATCCTCGGTTATGTGAGCATCATTGCAGCCATCACACTAGAATGCAAGGATGTACAACAAAATTAAGAAAATCATAAAATATACAACTATTTTGGTTTTATAGTAGGAGTCTGTTTGTAGCCAATGTGAAACAAAACTATTTAAAACAGGATCACGTGCAAAAAATCTGTGAAAAAGTTGAAAGCTCAAAGTGTACACAAAGCTTTTACCATCTTTTGAAATGTTAAACAATGTGAAGGCAGCAGACCTGAGCTTGCACCACATTATCAACAAACAAGGTGATTGCATGAAAAGATTTTCAAGACTATGGAGCAGCGAAGCAAGCGTCATGCATGAGAGCGTTTCATTGCTCCAGAGAACTGGGATGCACACGCTTCGTCAATTTCACGCCAAAGTCTACACTTTGCATGCAAGTTAAGTTAATGCAAAAAAGGATTAGTGTCAGTGTACCAGTGAAGGTCCCAATACCAATACTGACACCTACACATCCCAAATCTCTGCACTATACACCTTTCTTCTCCTCCTATGCAGGTACTAGTTATGGTAGGCACTGGTATTAAATAAACTTCAATGAATCATTTATTTAAAACAATTTAATAAAGTGAAATTAAAACTAGATCTAACGGAATCGTGGACATCTGGTCCCAGACCATGTTCAGTGGACAGTAGAAAGCAAAAGGCATAAAAAAGCATTTTTAATGGCATCAACTCGGATGTCATAAATCAATTTTTAGGCTGAAGATAATAGGAGTAATAGGAATAATAAAAGTTATTATAATAAAAGTTATGGTTTTGGCCATCAGAGTGACCATCATAAGCCATGTTTATGTATCAAATTAGCCATTCCATGTGAACACACTGTATAACTATAAATAAGTCCCTGTATTACTGGAAACTAAAGGAGAAAAAAGAACATGCACCTATAAGCGCAGATTAGAATTACAGAGGGCTGTCTAATTTGTTTAAATAACAGTAATCCCCCACTTTACTGCGGTTCAAATCTCGCATCCCCCCCCCCTTTCCACATAACTAATTAATTTGGCTAATTTTCCCGGGTTCTCGCGGATAACAGCATTGACCAAAAAACTTATCGGGAATAGTTTTTATGGAGTTTTATGTTGAAATAATAAAATGTATTAATAAAAATATAATTATTCATTATAAAATGAAGTAGAATGTTGATACAGTACAGTACTGTATACATAAAAGTAGCATTTTTGTGGTGGCGTCTGTTTATCGCGGATTTTCGTTTATCATGGGCGATTTTGGAACGTAACCACCGCGATAAATGGGGGATTACTGTTCTCTGTTTATTGTCTCCTGTAAATAAGAAACATCTTTCAGCATGGCTTTAAAATACTTCTAAGAAAAGTGAGTGTGTTCATAGAAGTTCATAACAACCAATCTGATCCGGTTTCCTACCTTTAGATCAGTTTGGAATAAAAAAAAATAAAAAATACATAAAAGCAAAGCAAAAACAACAACAACAACAACAAAAAACAAAAAAAAAACAAAAACAAAAAAAAAAAATAACAGTGGTGACAGAATATTTGGGAGGCAATTGTGTAAGTCACTTTAGAACATGAAATGCCTCTTCTCATTGATGACATTGATGAGGGGGAGAAATAAAAATAAAATAAATGAAAACTTCCAAATTCAACACAGTAGTTTTAGAATTCATGTACCGTATTTTCCGGACTATAAGCCGCTACTTTTTTCCCATGCTTTGAACCCCGCTGCTTAAACAACGAAGCGGGTAATATATGTATTTTTCCGGGTTTTTCCTGGTTTCACAAACTTCAAGCCAAAAAACTGAGCCCCATAACATTAGACCAATGACACTGCCGAATGGGTTCAGGTGAATCCTAAATATGGATGATGTAACACTGACGTTTGACCTGCCGCTCACTCGGACTGTCAACAGGAAATGCGAATCATTCGTTACGCTGAAAACAACAGGGCATGAAAAAACGCACTTCACCTGTGTTCTGAGCTGCACGGCATCGGGAGAAAAGCTTCACCGATAGTGATTTTTAAACGCATGACGATGCCAAAAGAAAAACTCCTGAGAGAAATTGTGAAAGGAAGGAGGAAGACAGTGAACAATGACTTTCTTGGTCGACTACTGTTTAGATACAAGCCGTGTAACAGACACTGTCTTTCATTAAGGCCTGTATAAAGTTCATTAGTTTCAGTGTAGGAACCTGCAGCTTATAGACAGGTGCGCCTTATTTATGCTCAAAATAAAAATCTTTGTTAAATTCAGTGGGTGTGGCTTATATTTGGGTGCGCTTAATAGTCCGGAAATTACAGTAGTTCCACTATTCCTGGGTCACAGCATTTTTATACCAGATTTTTTTTTCTTACTGATTTTGCTAAAGAAAGAATATCCAAATTGAGCAAATTAAATAGACTTTAAAATGTCATCATCTTAATCTTGCTAAAAAAAAATGTTTTACCTGCTTAATATAAACCCCAGATCTGGCAAACAGGTCCACGATCTCAGGATTGTGTCTACTCTCCTGGTTTCCATGTCCAAGGCTAAAGTTGGTATTGTTTCCCCAGGTGTACACCTCAGTGGGATCTGGTGAATAAGAGCAGAAACGCTTACTGAAATCTTTAATATTACACAATGTCTGATGTATTAACATTAGGAAGTGATGCATTGCTGAATACATTTTAATCATTATAATAAAATAAATATCAATATTGCAGTTATTTTCTAAAATTGCATGTGGATAAATTCCCTTTCATTAGAAATACCAAAATGAAATATGTAGTGAAAGATCATTTAAAGTACCACTGTTCTGAAACACAACATGAGCTGGGCGGTCCTTCATAGTTAAGTCCAGTACAGAGAGTCCCTCCTTATCTGGAGTAGAGAGTGAACCACCACGCTGCAAGCCAAACACACAATATGCATTCATTATTAGCCTGTGATTTACACCCCGGTGCTGTTAACTTCTTAGTTAGAAGGAGTTATTTTTGAACAGCAAAGCTATGACTGTAGTATAGGCTGAAAGTCAAATCACAAATTTTAAAAGTAATACAATATTCGATATAGCTAAACAGATAAGAATTATTGTGTTCTTGAATAAATAAATAAAAAATGTTGGCAGACTGCATGATACAAGAGCATAAATAGATGCACTTTAGATCACTGTGTTCTAGGAAAAGACTCAACTTTTTTATTTATGTCAAGATGAATAATACCACCCTATCACTGAATATAGCATCAGAATGTGCATTTTGTCTTACTTAAGAAACTACTTTAAGGATAAACAAGAATAGGCAATATTTTAATGATGTCCTGTTGCATGCAATATTTAGAGCAAGATCATTCTGATGAACAGACAAAAAATTGTTTAAAAAAAAATCTAATAAACTCCAGAACATTTAGTTCGAGTCAGGCAAAAAATTCAGCTCACCTTAACAAGGGCCATGAGACAGTGAATATGTCCATAGAAAGCACTGCGGTGCAAAGCTGTCCAGCCCGACTCCTTGTCCTTCAGCAACAGGTCAGCACTCCTGCTGTCTAGAAGCCATTCGAGCAAGGCTCGTTTTCCCACTGAAGCAGCGAGATGAAGTGCAGTGCGGCCAAACTCATCCTTCAATTTGGCAGCGTTATGGCAGTATGTTGACAGGAAGGTCTTTAGCTGTCCTTCTGAGCCACCCGTCAGAGCAGCCACAATCACATCGGCGTGACGTGGCGAATGGCATTTTGGTGTGCATTCTGGGGTTACCAGACTCATCTTATGCCCTTTCCCAGAAGACCTTATTGCACACTTTACTCTCCACTTAATTAAAATATGCCCTACTCTACCACAGACTTACCTGATATTAAGGCTCAATTACAATCAGTTAAGCCCTGGAGGTACTGATAACCTCATTACAAACCTAAATCTTCCAAACACAAAAAAAAATAAAAAATAAAAAAAAAAGCAAAATAAAAAAAAAGGGCTCTGTCCAAACTTCAGGGTGCTAGAATTGTGCAAGTGTTGGGTTTTCACCGCACCCTAGCAACCCCAGAGTGAATGTCAACCTTGCCTCAGTCCACCATATCAACAACAATACCCAAACACCACAGTGCTGGAAGAAGCATCAATGGCAACATTAAATAATAAATATTTTGGCTCTTTCTTTTCTGTACAAAATCTTTACAAACATATAGTCCCTGTTTTGCAAAAATACTTTCTTTGTAATAGTTCTCTAGTTTAGCTTTCTGTGCAAAAGGCAACAAATTTCAAAACCACCTGAAAAGTCCATCAAACAGTCCATCCAGCCTGAGGGGAAAGACCCCTCCCCCCAAAACACACCACCTTTTTAAACCTCCATAATTGTAAATGTTACCTGTGCAGAATAAAAAGTAAAAAAAAAAAAACAGAAGTGGTTAATAAACTAATGCATTTATGTATTTATTTATTTAAAATCCATTTTTCTAATTCGAATGCTGCTTATAAAGACAAGTCAACATCTCATATAACCTTTCATCATCAGACTGATAAGCATGGCATTACTATTACCTCTTCATGAACTGGGTTTGTAACAGTTAGTAACTATTTCATTAAGCAGTTCCTTCACCGCTGACTATTTAATATATATATATATATTTATGGTATGAATTAAAATTCATAACACTTTGTTTTTTTTGTTTTGTTTTTAAATTGGCCTCAGCGTTAATTTTTCTCACAGCCACTCTCTTTCAGCGTCTAATAAAAACGTGATATTTAAATAAGAATGCAAGCGATTTTACTTAAATCTCCAAAATATATCTTTTTACTCGGATTAGGTTTATATGGTGAGCTGTATTTATTACTGATGTACAAGTCCTTTAATCACTAAACCCAAAATGGTCAATTATTGAGCTTGTTTGGTCTTAACAACAAATCAATTGTCATGAAATTGGCTTACAATTCAACAACTAGAGCAACTAGTGCTTTTCACTTTGATTCCTTCAAGATCTTGTGGGTAAACCTGCAGGACTTTTTTACAATATAAAGAGCCAGTGTTCTTTCATTCAGTGTTAAGGAGTTGCGAGATTTTGTGAACCATGTGTTTTAAATTTTACATCAAACATCATCATCATGATTTTAGCTTTGCACACAAAGAGACTATATAAGTGATTTTCCCTGTTTCTAGCTTTTCTCCCCCAAACAAGAAACAATTTTACTGCAGCAAAAGGTTTCACATGCAAATGGTGGCACAGGAGCTCTCAGGAGTCTAATTGTGACTTTAATTATTTTATATTCTGACCATTTCTTTTTAAAATAGCAGTGATATTTTGCCTATTTTGGCTTTGGCTTTGAGATAATGTCTTGTATTTTATTCCTGTTTAAATTCTAAGGTATTTTTCTGTTCTTAGCGTTGATTTAACTACACACAGGATACATTCTATGGTCATAGGGTCTACTAATGATCAAGTGCAACTTCACAGGCACTCCCTCTGACCATATAGCTATAATAAAGGTCAGTGGAATCACAAGGTCTCCAGTGCCATCTAATATCAGGACTGATAAATATGAGCAGTAAAATATGAGCATTATTTAATATTAAATAAAGAATATTAGTAGAGGGCACTGTGTGAACTTAGTAGTGGTAATTTGTTAGGCACTACTTTTGTTGTTTTTTATTCTTTTAAGTACATATACAGAAATGCAAAGGAGCTTTAAATAAAAAATATTAATGATTCTTCATTCTCACAATTGCCATGTGTGTTTTAAATGGTTAATTAATACTGTGACTTTTTTTAACTAGATTTTCTTTGACCCCATGGAAATTTAATTAACACCCAAGAGCAGTTTCTTACTGGAGCTCAAAGTAGAATCATTTTCATACTGGTTGTTATGAAAATCTTGTTGTTTTTTTTACATTTAACATTATAAATGTTTCAACTTTCCAGAACCACCTCAAGCTTCTTCCCTTAAGTTAAAGCATATGACATTGTGTTTGTTGACATCAGTAAGAAACTTCAGTGCATCAGATGAAACAAACTCAGTTAAATGGTCAGGATTAGTTGCTGCATGTAAGCAATAGAAGGTCAATAGAAGTTATTTGTGGAAACATGATGGTTGACCAGAAACAATTCAATATGTTCCACACAGACTAAAGTGCATTTAAAAATTTGAGAAAAGTTTAGACTTGTCAGAAAATATAGTTGTGCAATTTTAAAATGCCCCCCAGTTATTAAGATTTATTATGAAAATGGGTCATCAGTTAAGTAACACACAACAGAAAGAAATGCACTTTCAGAGAACAACTATGTACACAAATCTTGCTAGCAAGTTACTTTTAGGTGTCAAGTTCTACTTCTTGCTTATTAATATCAACTGTCTGTTAATCACAGTTACAGTATGTAGCAAAGCAGCTTGTTTACTTATTATATTATTAGCAGCACTCGCTCTCTAGTATGTTTTACTCATCTAGACTGGACAAGGCATGTGTCTTAATTCGCAATTTGTATTTGAAAAGCTTTTATTTTATGAATTTATCTGAAAACTTCGGAGTGCTGTAGTACAACTTGTAGAGAGTAGTCAGCTAGCGAAGAGCTACACTAGCTTAGCTTGCATGACGTCCCCCATCACAGCGCTGCAGATCAGCGCGATCTCCCCTGCGTTTCCATCTCCTCACCTGCCGCTAGATGAAATGAGAAGCAGTGCTGGAGCTGGACTCGGCGTGAAAAACCCGTTCACACATCCTCAGAGAAATAGTTCTGTTTTTACTGAAATCCTGCAGAGCTAAGAGCAGGATGAGCTAGCCAGAAACCACAGGAAAAGGAGAAGAACGCTGATTGGCTCCTGGAATTGTGTATGATCTATTTCAATTGGTCGGCTTTCGCTTTGACAGCTAGCAACTCTGGCTATGGGCTGTGTAATAGCTTCTAGCCCTGCTATTATATCGCACCGATTAGAAGAAATTAATATGCTTCTTTACCCCTCATAAGTAACATCTGCGCCCTGCATGAGTTTGATACGCAAATAACCTCTCACTAACGTGTCCTTCCCTGCGTGTGTGCCCCGCTGATAGCGAGCACCGGCCCCCCTTCTATACGTCATCACATGTAGGCCACCGCACACGTGGATTCCTCAGGCTTTCAGAGATAGAATGCTGCGATATTGGCAGTGGCCGGTCATGGGTCCACAAGAGCTGCAGATTTGGAGATGATCTGACCCAGTCGTCCAGCCATCACAATTTGGCACTTTCTTACACTTGCTCATTTATCCTGATTTTAACACATCAACTTTGAGTACAAAATGTTCACTGGCTGCCTAAGATAGCTAGCTAGCTAGCTAGCTAGCTAGCTAGATAGATAGATAGATAGATAGATAGATAGATAGATAGATAGATAGATAGATAGATAGATAGATAGATAGATAGATAGATGTCTGTCTGTCTATCTGATCTGTCTGTCTGTCTATTTGTTTTACTGAGTCTCAAGCACTATGGTGCACACATCCAGCAATTTATACCATCTGTGTGGAAACATAGCAAAAGTTTTTTTTGCTGTCCTGATGATTTATGTCATATAAAACACCAATATATATAAAACACAAATATATATATATATATATATATATATATATATATATATATATATATATATATATATATATATATATATATATATATATATATAGTAATGCTCACAAGAAGTGAGCATTACTATTTCATTACTATTTCATTACTAGAGCATTACTATTTCTAAAAACAAATCCAAAATTAGAAAAGCATCACCTCTTATTGTTAGAATTAAGATGGGCCTCACACTAGTTCACTAAACACATTCCTATGTTGTCTGTTCAGTATCTATAGGATATTTACAACGTGAGTATGTAAGGTATACAGTAAGTCTTTGTCTGGACTCACACATCTCTGGTTACTGTTTTCTATCCCAATCAGGAACAGTTTTAGCTCAGGTTTTTTCCAGTGTGTATATACTTGTCTGTTATCTGCAATAAACTGAAGATAATTTGCGTCATTCTGTGTGCTGTGTGATTCTTCCCTGATCAGTAAAAGGCACCACGGGCATCGTAGATCGTATGAAAAAACCTCTCTAAGAATTAAATTCTATTCGGGCATGATTAAAATCTAAAACCTATACATCACATTAACATAACTAGAAGAGTATTTTTAGCATAGCCTATATATCCCTTATGTGTTCTCACAGAATGTGCCTTTGGAGTGACATTGAAAGAATTCAGCACAATCATAAATATTATGCACAATAAATAAAATTCAATACAATAAAAGGGGTGAAAAAAACGGCTGCTTTTTGTCCCTCATAGCATATGCAATGCCTGTGGTGGCCTTGGCACTTACATCATTCAGAGCTCAAGCTGGGTGTAAATTGAGCCCTCCCACAGCCCTGTGACAGAGATGTACCGCAGTTACAGGGCCAAGTAATTGTTGTGCAGTAAACCAAGAGTGAGGCCAGAATGTATAAAGGTTCATAAAATTTCTTGGTAAGTGATGGAAGTAAAAATGTATTAGGCTATCAGAACCCCTCATTTTTTCACATTCTGTTATGTGGCAGCTCTGTGCTAAAATGCTTACAAATATTCTCTTTTACATTGATTTCCACTTCATACCCATAATGACAAAACAAACACCAAATTTTGTAATTATTAAATTAAGTATTATGTATTAAAACAAACAAACAAACAAAAACTGAACAATCACATTGCAATGACACTTGAAATTCAGGAAGTTCAGGTGTGTCCCATTTATCTGGATCAACTTTGAGATGTTTCTGGATCATCTTTGAGATCATCTTTGAGATGTGGGAAATTCAATTCATTGGCCAATCTATATATGGTCTAACAGCTGAAAATGCATGTTATAGCAACAATCAAAATATAAGGTCATAGTAACTACCTGTAGAACTCAGAAACATGATAATTTTGAAGCAAAGATAAGGGGCAAACTCTCTGGCTTCCATAAATCTTATCTGGAGTTTTAGAATGATTGTGAAGCTAGCTACACCCCCAGATTGATCAGTTGGGGAATGGAGCTTGGTACAGGAGTTGATATGCATTTAATGAGCTACAGAGTCAGTAATAATAGATTCAAACCCTGTTCCAGTGAAAGTGTCCAGTTACAACATTGATATACTGTATTTTTTTTATAAAATGGATGTTTTTAAAATGAAGATATTTAATTGTTCTCTGTTCAAAAAATAGCTGCACACTGCAACAAGTCGTTTTGCATGAACATCGTCCCAGAAGGAAGCCTCTTCTGTAACTCACTCACTAATAAGTCCACAAACCGTTTGCTGAAGAAAACCTGTCCAAGAGCATGAGTTACTGGAACCATGTCCAGTGGTCTGATGAGACTAAGATAAATTGTTTGGCTCAGATGGTGTCCAGCATGTGTGGTGAAGCCCTGGTGAGAAGAACCAAGAAAATTGTCTTGCCTACAGTCAAACATGGTGGTGGCAGCATCATGATCTGGGGCTGCATAAGTGCTGCTTTTAATAGAAAGCTGCGGTTCACTAGGGGAAACATAAATTCCAACATGTACTGTGACATTCTGAAGCAGAAACATGACACTAGACATTAGATACTGGGCTGAACGGCAGTTTTCCAACATAATAACGACCTCAAACTCACAGCCAAGATGATGACTGCCTTGCTGAGGAAGCTGAAGGTGATGGACTGGTCAATTATGCATCCAGACCTGAACCCTATTGAGCACCTGAGGGCATCCTCAAGCAGAAGGTGGAAAAGCGCCATGTGTCCAGCAGTTTTGTGATGTCATAATGGAGTGGATGAGGATCCCATCAACAACCTGTGCAGCTCTGGTGAATTCTATGCCCAGTAAGACTAAAGCAGTGGTGGATAACAATAGTGCTCACACAAAATATTGACCCTTTTGGGAGTACTCACTTTTGTTGCCAGTTATTTTGTATGTTGAGTTATTTTTTTTAGAGGACAGTAAAGCTGCACTGCTATACAAGCTGCACATTGACTACTCTAAAATATATCCAAGTTTCATGTCTATTGTATTGTTACTTAAGAACATATACTTAAATGGTTCCTGAAATGTGAGGGGGTTATTTCGTGATATACAGTATATTTATTTATTTGCACTTCTGGGTAGATGCTACCTGAATTTCATTGGCCTGTTCCCTGCACAATGACAACGTTTAATCTAATCTAAAAAGATGATACATTTTGAGCATCAATGTTTAATTAAACGGACAGATATTATTATTATTATGAATGAAACTAAACATTACTGCATTTTTATTAGTGTTTGTTTATTTGGTAACAGAATAATATATATGTATGAATAATTCATATACTGTATATATTTAAAAAACAATAATGTCATAATGAGCTATTCATCAACTGAAGTACTCACATACTTATCAGTGTGCGGTCGCAGTGCTATATGTCACTAGTCAGTTTGTGACCATTCCGAAACACTCTTCTTGTGACTGGGTATGTAAGAAATGTTCTACGAATGCTGTATAAGAACTGTTTGACTCTCGGAACCTTTTTTTTTATTTATTTAGATTTTATATATATCAGCCCTGATCTCCTGCCATTAGTCTGACACTCAGGATAACTGAGCCAGAGTTAGAAACAGTATGAGTCAGAGTGCCGGATGTATCAGGAGGAGTGTGGGAGTAATAGCAGTAAATCGACCATTTAAATTGCTTATGTTTAAAAAAAATAATAATAATACAAAAAACTCAATTACTTTTGGAAAAAAGTACGAGGTCTTTAATGAATTAAGCAAGAACGTGTTTAATATGTTTAATTTATGAATCTTCAGAGTCTTAATTTATCTGGTATTAAAACTACATAGCCCCTGGAGTTTTGACTTTCCACTTTTTTCTAAGCTTTCGTGCCATTAATAAATCAGAACACCGAACGCATGATTTTTGAAATCCTCAGCGAGTTGATGGGCAAAAGTTTATATCCTATTCTAAAAGATCATTGTTAAAAAGCATCTTTTGTTAACACTGGATGAAAACCACCAGTTTAATCTTTTACTTTTATCCAGATGACACGTTTAAAACATCATTTATTCTAAATATGCAACATATTCTTATATTGTATGACACAGTAAACTAAGAGAGACTACATACAGTACATGTATTATGCTGTTGGACTATAGTTGACTAGTATAGATAAGCAATTAGAACAATAGGATGGTTTAGAAAACCTTATTGTTATCAAATTCTGTGCGAACACATTAAACACACACGATGAAATGACAGACATACATTTTTTTTATTATATGAACACATTAGTAGGCCTAAGTAACACTGTTTCTGGTCTAGCTTATTCCCCTCCTTATTAAGATGCTTTGTACTATTATTAATGCAAACCAAATCTAACAGTGCATAAGATTACCCTAGTTGTGGTGTCTTTCATGCATCCATTCATCAATCTAGTACAAATTTCCTCTCTCTGCTTATAGTATTTTCAAACTGTCCCAATAGCCCTGAAGTTTGGCATTACTCAGGAAAGAAAGAAATTATAAACATATTTACAGTATTTTTTACACTATACATTTGATTTAATAAAATACTCTGAAAAACTTTTTGTTTGTACATATGATATTGCTATAATGTATTTTTTTAACTTCTGCATTATTGAGTCAATATAAAAACATTTTATATTTGTTTGTCACTAACAAAAGCAACATTTTATCTAACAGACCACAAATCACAAAAGAATTAAGGCTGTGGTGTTTTTCATGCATGTGCAAAAACCAGTGTCCAGAAGAAATGCAGCAGATTTTCAGTTCAACTCTTTAAACTATTTGTAATCAAGGGTTATCATATGACATTTTTTTTTTACTTGTTACTGCCCTTTTTTTTTAAAAAAAAAAGCGCTTTTAATTTTCTACATCTGCAGCATTTCATTTCGTTAATTTTACAGGCATCTTTGTTTTACTGCATGACTTTTACAGTCATTGGTTTTAATAACATTTGGTCAGACGATTAGAAAGGAATAATATTAATTAAAAAAACGAACTAACGAACAATTCAGTCCTTAGAGCTTCTGTGCCACATTTTGCTCATTTTACATTTGCTTTAGTGAACTGTTTTGGTGAAAAACTAAAAACAGGGAAGTTTACTTTATATAGACTTCTTATTATGCAGAGGAAAAAAAATTGCACAAAAAAGCCCTTATTTCTGGATTTTTTCAAAGATATCTTCTGAAAATCTAAAAGATTAGTGATTATTTGCATATAAGAAGCTTAGAAATGGAAGCAGGACTGAAGCTGGGAATGATTGTTAAATGTCATTTTGTCATTAACAACATCAATATTTAGTTGTTGCTGTTTTGTATAAAGGAGTGTATTATACCAAGCAAAATCCACAAGAAGATGCTGTTTGATGCTGATCAACACATATGATGACTTCAAAAGACATTTATACTGAAGGTGCTCAGTGACATGTTGTTGTTTGATTGTTGAAATTGACCTGAATACGTCCTAAATGATCTCGAAATGCTTTAGGACTTCTACAAATAACACTGAATACCCACCAAAATGAAACCCAGGGAGGCCCTTGTCCAGACCTGTGACGTCTGTTTTCCGACAAGTTGTGCCAATAGAGACGGGTTAAACGATTTCCTTTAAGAAACAGATAAGGAGGAACAGATAATAAACAGATAAAAAGGTAAACCGGATGCCATCCTCTGTATCCACACACTGTAATCGCACACCTTACTTGCACACTAGATGCTTTGCATGCCTTGTGGTTATTGTGGCGTTGCCTCTGTCGTCCTCCTCCCCCCGCCGGACAGTAATGGTACAGTCCACTGAGTGGTTTGGACGCGGTTCTCCAGGAGCGGAGCAGGAATCTGACCTGAACTCCGCAAGACTGTGTGATGCGTCCGAGGCGCTGCTGAGATGAAAATCCGCAAAGAACACAGAAAAGATCAAGGAAATGAAAATGTCCAAAGTTTCTGGCTACAGATCACCGCTAGCCAGCGTCTAAAAACCTGAACATTTTTTACCTACAGGAGGTAAAGACTTGGAGCTCAGCGCGACAGAAGTAAGCTGGTGGAGATTTGAACTTTTTTTTTTGGTTTTGCCTGGACGCAGAAATGAGGGCCGTCCATGTAGGAGCTGGACACAAGCGTCTTCACGGCGGGTATGTGAATTTGAGATTTTGACAGCAGTCTGATCAGGTCTCCATGCCCTCCCTGTGTTATTTGCATGTTGTTGTGGTTTTTTTTTGGCTTCTTTCTCTAACAACGTAAGACAAAAAAGTGTGCTGAGAAGAAGTGAAAGGAATGAAAGAAAGTAAGCACCAAAAGGTGTAGCTTTCAGACTTGTGTGCTCTTCGTGCAGGTGTTAGTTTCAGCTCCTTTTTTCCCCTCCTGAGTCTGGTGACCAGAGATGCGTGCAGGAGGCTCGCTGCGTGCGCTGCTGGTGAAGGAGAAGCAGTCCAGGCGGCGTGTCTCCACTCCCTGTGTGGTGCTCTTCCTCACATGCTTCGGCACCGCTGCGTCTCTGGAATGTCCTCGCAAATGCGTGTGCACGGGCACCACGGTCGAGTGCACTCGCCAGAGCTTGACATTCATCCCTCAGCCAATTCCTTCCAACACAACGACCCTTCTCATCAGTGGAAACGACATACCCCGTCTATCCCACGAGTCCTTCCCTGCCCGCCTGGACTCTTTGGCACAGCTCTATCTGCCTGAGAACCGAATAGAGCAAGTGGACCCTGGGGTGTTTGACAACTTGCCAAGTCTCAGTTTGCTCGACCTGAGCAACAATAAAATCCTGAATTTTAGCGCCGATGCTTTCCCAAGGAACAATACCCTCCAGGTGTTAAATCTGAGCAACTCATTGTACAATTTCTCCTACGCTGATGCTTTTTATAACCTTTTAAACCATTCTGTTCCTAAACTTTCCAAACTCAGCTTGGCCAACAACGACCTCGTCATCCTTCCAGACGACGTGTTCGCCAGCTTACCTGAGCTCGTCACCTTGGACCTGAGAAACAATTCCTTAGTTTCCATTAAGAACGTAAATTTCGGAAACCAAGCACTTACAACTCTGGACCTGCGCAACAATACTCTGAAAGAGCTGTCTAATGAGACGTTAAGGGATTTCAGCCAGATACCTGGGCTTCAGCTGTACCTGCTGGGGAACCAGTGGGCTTGTGACTGTAACATTGAGGACATGGTGCTGTGGCTTCAGAGCTCGAATATTGTTGTGGACAAGCAGAACTTGACATGCACTCAGCCTGAAAATATGAGAACCTATCAGCTTGTGCAGTTGAAGCATACAGAGCTGCAATGCCCTGACCATGGAAACATGGAGGTTACTCTGGGGACCTCGTATGTCTTTCTGGGTATGGTGTTGGCCCTCATTGGGGTCATATTCCTGCTTGTTCTTTACCTGAACAGAAAAGGCATCAAGAGGTGGATTTATAATATCCGTGATGCATGCAGGGACCATATGGAGGGCTACCATTACAGGTATGAGATCAACTCGGATCCACGCCTAACCAACCTCAGTCTTAACTCGGATGTGTGAAGGAGGTGTGGTGCTTGGCTGGACATGGGGAAAAAGTGTTTCCCACAATTACGCACATTGACTCAGCCCTACATTTGCGTAGTTTTCACAAGCTTATATCGTAATATGCAGTTTGCCATGCCAGATATATTACTTGGCATCTGCTGCAGTACATGCTGCATGCTATGTTTATGATCTGTCTTGTTTAGATGTTGTTCAAAGCTTGCATGAATCAAGAACTTATAAGTACTTCTTTCCTCTAAAAGAAATCTACACATGATATTTTGGGACAGTGTAAAGTATGATCGAAGGATCTCTCTAATGGATGCAAGTCGTGCATATTATCTTGCTTGAAAAAAAAAAAAAAGACTGAATTATGCATATCTTAAATCTCATGAATGCCTGACATTTTCCCTTGAATAATAAGTTACCATGTTTGCATGTGTTTATGTACTTTCAACGGTTATGATAAAAAAAAAAAATCGCATATATCGATCACAGCTGTCCATTTTTCTATTCACATTTGTTCCATGGACATGGCTCAACTTTTCTTATGAATATGTTCTGCTGAATAAAAAGGTCTTGCGTTGATCCCTCATCTCCCCTCCGGTGCCTTGTACTCCAGAGAGGAATCCAAAGCTGCTGGAACAGAAATAGGGATTAGGCATATTCTCTCTCTCTCTCTCTCTCTCTCTCTCTCTCTCTCTCTCTCTCTCTCTCTCTCTCATACACACACACACACATACACACACACACACACACATACACACACACAATCACACAGATCCATCAGTACACATACATCAACTACAAATCTAACAGACCATTATAAAAAGCTATTTTTGTATGCAATCTTTGTTCTGTGTTGTTCCCTGTACATTATCAGTAACATCTACAGATTGAAGGCCTGTGATGTAACTACAGACATATAATGTTATAAGACGTGTTACCCGAATACTATTTGGTCAGGTAGGCACAATGAAATTGGAGACGCTGCCTGAAATAGACATAATAGCCAGCATTCACTGGCGTTTTCTTAACAGTTTATATATGTATGTATTTCTCAGCATCGCTGTCACAGTCTTTGTTAAGGCAGTGGTGTAAGAGACGATGCCTTTGAAAAACACTCTTTGAGGGGTTTGAATGATCACTAAAGGGGAAGAAGGACATTTTCATCTGATTTTTACATTTTTGTTTAAGCCCTTAAAGTAGATGTGTTAGTAACACCTACTGATGTACAGCTTTATGGCACTTTCCAGATATAGGAGTAAATTTTTTTTATTGAATATTAAAAAAATAAATAATTAAAATACTTAGTCAGTAATTAAAGCTTATTGGATAAATTATTCATTATTTATTAGACTTGTTTTACTCTGATTTTAATATGGTGTGTAAAAAAAATTGCCTTTAAAAATGTCCAATCCTGCCAATAATTTTATTTAAACCACACTAAGATTCTTATACAATTCTTGGAGTAATTAATTACAACGTTTGGGCTTGATCCGCAAGATGTAGCAGCAATTATTGTATTATTATTGTAATAAAATAAAATAAAAATATTTTTAATATCAGATTATTTATTATTAATTTCAAAAAATAAATAAATTAATAATTATATATATATATATATGTAATTATTGATTATTTATAAGCCCAACAAAACTACAGCTGTGAAGAACCATAAACCTGTACAATGGATATATTAATAACAATAATAAAAAAAAAAACAGCCGGATTGTAGCTCATAACAACACCTAAGCACGATCTTTATGAGACAGTGGAAAAACTAGAACTTATATAGAGGATGCTAAACAAGGTGAAAGGAGACATAAGTGAGACTGATTTAGATGTAAAATGCTGTATTTGGTGGTTAGTGTAGTTCTGCAATTCTTTTGTAGTACCATGTCAAAAATAGAATATATTTGAAGAAGGAATATGTTGGGTGTACTTTTAATAGTAATATATTCTCAGCTCATTTCACCATTTCTTATATATGTAGCCCCTAGGCAATTTTTATTGTACCAGTTGTCATGTCATAAAAGTATAGAGTTAACAAAAAGGAAGACTGACAACTTGGTAAAAACCAGTTTACATCTTTAATTTACAGACAAATGGCAAATGTATTGGATTTGCATTAAGAGGATTTTCCGAAGGAGGTATGTCACGAGGTGAACAAAAACACATTGGTCCTGAATTGCTCCTCTTCTACACTCATTAGTGTTGCACTGAAATGTTTATGCGATGCTTTTAACTAACAATAACAATTCATTCTTTGTCAGTGCTTAGTGATAATTAATTCTTGATGAATTCTTCTTTGTCTGCTGGATTGTTTGGACATGCTGATTAGGGCCACATGTCAAGTTTAAATGAAATGACCGATACAATGTTATGGCATTTACTTTGGTCTAAAAGTATTTGGGGGAAAAAGATGGGGTTATTGAGTCAGACCTCTTTTTGGTGTGAGTCTCATGGTGTGAGTCAGACCTCTTTGTTACGTTTTGTGTTGTAAATGGTTGCCATGAGTCTCTCATATTTCCTGTAAAGCTGGGAGTAGCACAGTCTGCTATGAGCCTAGTCTTGACTTGTTGTGGCGCACTGCCTCCTTTCCCATGCTGAAAATGAGTGACATTCATGGCTTATAGAAAAAATGTTTTGAAGCTTGTCCCTGGAGCTGTATTCACTAACAACTGGCAAATAAGGTCATCTGTATAAGCTGACGGTGCCCCTTCAGCTAATTCTTGAAGAATGAAGAATGTCCTAAAGCTTGTTAAGGCTTGACTGTTCATTCTGTCCTAAAACTAGCAATTTTATGAATTTTTTATTATTTTTTTTTATTTTTAATTGTTTTTTAAATTTTTTATTGATTTTAATATACAAATATTCACATTTAAATTTCAAATTGTTAATTCAGGTCATATACAGCCTTTTTTTAATCTTCTTTTTTCACTATTAACTGGTATGATGGCACTTTATTTCACTTATTATTGAAAAACCTTTCATATTCTATGTTTTTAGTCTACTATTATTCTCCTGCAATATGAATGTTATTCTGTTGTTTGATTTGGTAAGTAAGAGGAAAGCTAGGTGATGTGTAGAAGCTGGTGGTTATACTAAACAATGGCTCATTGTGCCTAAGCGTAACAGAGCGGCTGATGACCCCTTGAGACTGGAACACTTCTTCCCCAGAGGAGAGAACCTGGGCTTCCCTCTCGAGGGGCCTTGCTGGTGCTCACTATCTTCCGTTTCTACCGCAACCATTTCGACCCTGCTGCACTAGCTGTGTGGCAAGAGATCCACGTTAGACTTTTATTAACAAGTTGGAACAGCGTAACTCAGCCATGCCTGCCTGAGCAGGTGTAATTAGAGGGTGAACAATAAAGCATTGTGTGGGAGAGTTAGAAGTGCTGCCGAAGACACCTCAGTCCTTATAGTGCTTATTAAAATTCCAAATAGACCAGACAGACTGAAAAATAAGCTTTCGCATGCTGTCAATGAAAATAAATGCATTAAAATGCTTTAAATAGCTGTTTGTAGATGAGGTTTTTTTTAAAGCACAATACTGTAATGTGAGTAAATACTGATGATGGTTGAAGTATGAACATTCCGCATGCTGTCTAAAACTGCTACGCATTATGTACAAGTGTATTCATCTGTAGAAAAAATATTTTGGGATTGACTGTAGCCTAAAGAACAGGTCATTTTAAACGAGCCAGTATCCAGTAATTATAGAGTTTGCTTTCTATGCTTTATAAAATTCACACTTTTGACAGTTCATTTTTATTTTGAAATGACTCACTGCACTTTACTTGAGAAAATGACAACAGTAATAATCATTCTCTCTCAAACATGTGGTGAAAAATCATTGCGACCGTAGAAATGTAAAGTATTACTTTTTATTTGAAAGTTGTTTTTCTTTATTTATTAACTACAGCCTGCAGCAACCCTATTTTTATCTTTTCCCATTGGTAGTTACACAAGATGCACCTGCACGGTGGAAATAAAAAACAATCAAGCACAACCAGGCACATAAAAAAGTTTCAAAAGTTGAAGATTTGCCAAGAAGAAGGAGCATGTGCATACTGTCCCCAAACGATGATGAAGATACTTCATGAGGGAGGAAAAGAAGTACCCAAGATCACAAGTTTCAGAACAGCATCATTTTTTCTTGTTTCTTTGCAGGATATTATGGTACAAATAAATGCTTTGGCCAAAAAAAGCTCCCTTATCCATTGTATTATATGGAGACTGGTCGTTTAGGAACTTCTAGTTGCTTCTGTCAACACAATAAAACTTGGCTAATTATTATTCTTTCATCAAGCTAATGATAAAAAAAAAAAAAAAAAAATCAACACAGAGATGGTTTAGAGTTTATATTTAAACCTGTGGTCCAGTTAGAAGTGGGAATCCAGATGTTCAAACCTGAAAAGATATTAATACATATATATTAAAATGTTCCACATGGAATGGCCCTAGATCCCTTGACAAGTGTCCAAACTTGTTTGTGTTGTTTGTTTTTTTGTTGTTTTTTTTTATGGGAAGGGGGCTCGATGCTGTTATTTTCTCCAGGGGAGGAATCAGACAAATTTGTATGTGTATGTGGGTGTGTAAGAAAATATTATTTTTTGCTATAATGCAGTTTTGCACAAGTCTTTTATTCACTTATTTCTATCCATTTGCCCTCACCTCCAACTGAAAGGTTAATGAGTGAAATAGATTGAGACTTTATTGGTATTGTTCATGTTCATTTACCAATCTGGTCTAGGTTATGGTTTTAAAACCATGTAAAAATATCTAACTCTCCTCTGCTACAAGGGATTGAGGCTTGTTATTAGGTAACCAGTGATTTGTATTACTTTCTTCCCTCTGCAAAGCCATGCGAACTCTAGGCAAAATGGCCAAGGACATAAAAAGAATAACCTTCAAACAAGACAGCAAGAATGATTCCCATTAAAGCACTGGATCTAAGTGATACGAGTACACCTAATATTCATAAAAAAAAAAAAAAGGAGCCTTGTTCTTTTAAACAAACAATAAAAATGACTTACCAACATGAATGTCAATTGTACAAGGCAGACCCCACCCTACAGCATACCGCTACCTTGTACGTGTATATCTGTGTTTGTGGCTCTCAGTGGGAGAACCTCATTTTACCTAATTTGGATTTATGATGCGACATATTAGTGTGCTATTTCTTTCTTCCCCGCTGAGCTTTATTAAACAAGCATCCTAAGAAATGAAGACAGATTTGAGATGACATTGGTGCCACTTAAGCTGGGAACACTTTCCAAGCCTCCATTGAGACAAAACAAGCAGGAAATGTGAAAAGCGCTCGCTGTGATAATGAGCAGTGTGTCTCATCTATACAGATGAATGTCATTTTAAGATACCTAACATGTAAGATATATCCTAATATACTTCTATAACACCAATTGTCTTTTTTTTTTTTTTTTTTACTTTATTCCGAGTATCTTGTTACAATCTACTACTTTACTTTTTACTGAGCTTTACAAAGTTATTGATCATTTGTTCCGGATCAATAACTTTAAGGTTCTGTTGTATTTTTGTTGTGCATTACAGTGCTAGTGGCTGAGTCAATGAGATCCTCTGTACACTGTTAGAGGTGACTGGAAAAGGTTCCATGCCTACTTAGTGTGAGACATAGATCAACTTTCCTTTACAGCTTAACTTCCATTGTGTGATAAGTGCTAACTGATAGCACTAAGACAAAAGCCTGTGCACTTTAAGTCAGCCTTGTCAAGATTGGCATGGCTGGTTACTGTAACAGTGACTTTGTTCCATTTGCTCATCGTCTATCACTTGGCTGTAAGCTTCTACTAATTTGTCTGATAAGGATACAGTGTTGTAACTGCTGATCTGGAGATTATTGGATAGCTATACCAAGAACAGTGACCGTCCATTCATTTATTTATTCATTCATTCTACTTTTCTTTGCGGGGGGTCTTGGTAGCAGCAGGTTCAGAAGGTTCACTATTCCCAGACTACATATTCTGTTTTCTTTCTGGTGGATCCCCTGACATTCCCAAACACGCTGTAAGATCTCTTGAGAGGGTCCTGGGCCTTCCTCGGAGTCTCTGTCTATTGGGATTTTGTTAATACTGCTCTGCTAAAAACTGATCAGCTATCTTAAGATGCCCAAACCACCTAAATAGACTCTTCTCAATTTGAAGGTGCAGCAACTCTAAATTGCTGAGCTTCTTACAGAGAATACATTCAGCAACTCTGCAGAGAAACCTCATTTCCAACACCTGTACTTGCGACCTTATTCTTTCAGTCACTACCCATTACTCATGAGCAGTTAAAAACTCCTCCACCTTGGGCAAATCTCCCCTCTCTCTTCAGCCCATGCCCCTGGTGGAGGAGTTTAAAGAATGTTGGGATATATTTCACAAGTGATGGAAAAAATAGACCATGAGTCTGACAAATGGACCAGCTCAGCGACAGCACTGTTACAGTCACTGTACACGGTCTGTAGTGTCGAAGCAAGAGCTCAGTTTGCGGGCAAAGCTCTCTGTTTACCGGTCAATCTATGTCCCTACCCTCACAGTGACCATGAGCTCATGGAAAAAAACGACAGTACATTCATCCCTGTAAATCTGGTGGCTGAGATAATAAATCGATTATGAGAGAGATGATCTTGACCAGGCCTGCACTGGGAGATTCATTTCAGCGTTTTTATATGATTATTTGAGGTAACGTACCAGCACGTCTTTTGGACATTATCTAGAGCTCGTATTGTTTCGAGTTGCCAAATAACTTGCATTGATAATTAGATTACTGCTAAAAAAAAAAGTTTTGTTACAGTATACTTAGAAAAATCTTTGTGGAACATTCTTTAAATTCTTTGCTTTTTTCCATTTTTCCATCCAGTAGCATAGGCTGCTTTCTGTTTTACTGTTACTCATTATAAACATGAAGGATTGAGGCAGTAGACACAGGTCATGCAAAAATAGGAGTCAATTTCATGCCTCATTATCTTAAAGATATTACTTTCAAAAGGTGAAAAACTGCACAAATACACTTCCCATGCAAAGGCAATGGGAAAATATTTTGTGATGATAATGTGTGCCGCTTAGCTGGCATTCAAAGTAAACTCGGTGTTCAGCTTGATCCAACTCAAATAGTTATTGTGGCATGAAGGTGAGGTTTTGAGACCCTCATGACCAATCCACCTTGTGCTAACACACTGCCAGCAGCTGAAGCAACAGATAATTCGACACAGTAAGTAGTTTCTTTTCTAAATGTGCCAAAATAGAGAACAATCTGAACTTTTTATTTGTTTGTGTTTGAAATAAAAAAATACATTTTATGATTATCTAATTGCATGAATAAATAATTTATATTACTGCTACTTCTACTAGATTACTATAACTAAATAATAAGAATGCTAATTATAATAATACATAATAATAATAATAATAATAATAATAATGATTATAAAAGATGCTCAGTGCCCCAATATCTTCATAGGCAAAAAATAACTAAGATGATTCAAGAAAAAAAATGTTAGCCATCCATTCATTCACCTATCCTTTTTTTCCTCCAGGATAAACTGGATAAAAACCACTTAATTTACAAAACTCTGCACAGACTTTCAAACCCAAGTGCTGAATCGTGCGCAGGACACTGAAGCTATGATGCAGTGCCATCCTTATGACTGGGCAGTCTTTCCTAAGATATAATTGCAGTCATTCCAGTGGAAAATACATTTGACTATCAACTGAAATGTATTGTGTAAATGTACTTTTCTTTAGAGCATGAAGGACTTAATGATACCAAAAGCAGAAAAACACTTTTTGGAAGATAAACAACAAATCCGGATTAAAGTCTTAATGTCTTAAGTCTGGTATTAATATGCTAATTAATATTTAATGGAAAAACAATTACAAAGCCCAATTTTTGTCTTTGTTGCCATTGTAAATGTTCAAACAAATATTTCATTTAAAAGTGTGTATTTATTTTAAAAATGAGCAGTGAACCTTGAAACAGCAGTGTGACCGATCTCCCTAAGGGATGGAGACACCATGTGCATTACGGCCCTTTGTGAACTACTTCACTTACACTGTGTGTACAGAAAGGAGAAAGGACAACAGAATTATTTACATGCCTTCTGTATTGCGCTATGCTGGCTGTGATAAGAGATATGCAATCTGTTTTTTATCAAAATGCAATATAAGTCAGAAAAAAAAGAATTGTAGTACAAACAAGAAAATTCACTCTGTGTATGCCACAGAGGAATATAAATGAGTTTACGAACGGAATACACAGCAGGCATGTCAACAAGGCTCGCTAATGTGCAGTATAGCTATCTAGTGGATGATTTAAATGATGCACCAAGCTGTTAAGTATAATAATCTGGTTAGGATGCTTTCAGGAGGCACTGCCTGTTAATATGGAATAACAAAATGTAACGATCCAGGTAATTTCTGCTCCACCTCCTGAATAACTAATAACTTCACTTAATAAGAGCAAATAATGAACACGACTCTGTAATTACTTTGCACCTGAGTAATTACAAAACACAATGTTTGGGAAGAAGTTTTCTCTCAGCCCACATTTAGCACTTGCATTCCAGTGTGGATTTGCTCTGCAGCAGTATTTTGTGCCTACATTCTGTCTGCAGAAAATCTGACATCATAGTAGTTTGTGAAAGTGACTGTGGTGGGTATTTATACATGTAACACACTGTTCACATTTAAAGAGAACCTTGCACATCAACCGACACATCGGTGTATCAAATAATACCAGTGCATTTTTCTGTATACACACCAATTGTAGTCACTATAATACAACAGTAAACCTGCCATTAATGCCACTCAGGTAGGCTAAAGCTTTTACTAGCTAAAAGTAGCCCTGCTTCAATGTTTTATGACTTCTAATCAAGTAACAGAAATAAAATTCTTCTTCATAAATCATTTCTCAGTGATGTTAGACATAAATGGCACAGGTTTTTTAGGTGTGGATGTTCTCCCTCCCACAGTTCTCTTTAATTTGGTGATCCTACTTACTATCCGGTTCTCATTCAGAAATGTCACAAGTCAGCATAAGACTTGAATAATAATAAAAAAAAATGCTATCTACCCTTTTCTACATTCCTGAGCACATAGACGGCCATGTTTGTTTAGTGTCAGGTTATTGGTAGAGGAGAGAAATTTTGCTATCCTTTCCAACCAGAAAACACAATCAACTTTGCTCTCTTGGCCGTGGCATCATCGGGATTCGATTGTGTTCCACTCAAACTTCCTCCATGATATTTAGAGCACATTAAACCTTACCATCTACAGTTTGTTATTTTGTATCGAAAGCTTAAAGAAACAGCTTTTTTTTTAATTATTATTAACAGCTGGTCCTGTAAATGAGTTGTTTTATTAAAATACTGTAATACTATAACAAATATGAAACTGTAAAATATTACTCTAAGTCCATTATTATAAACATAGTTGTCTTGCAGCCCTGTTTTTATTTATTCAATTTTGTGTACAAATATTTAAGGTGACATTTCTAATAGAGTTGTACAAATATTTTTTATATTTACAAAATGTATTATATTTTCATTAAATTATAAAAAATTTAATATCATTTTTAATATATAAAAAAATTCTGATTCTGTATTTATTTATTATTATTATCAGGATTACATTAACATTATAGCTTATTTTAGTTTGTAATGCAGTAGCCCTCAGGGATTTAGCTTTGGGCTAAAACACTAGTAGGTCACTGTCTTATCACTGCCCTGTTCTACATACAGTATTAATTTTACTTATACCACAGCTTTGCAGAATAGCTCAGCAGGTGGTGCTTAATTATAGATGCCATTAATAATGTCTGTGGTGTTCTATTAATGCACTCTTTTTAATATGTTATAGTTTTATATGAGTATCATATGAGTATTACAGTACAGCCCTTGATTCGTGTTTACAGACACGAATTTTCCTCTTTTTTTTGTGTGTGTGTGTAAAAAAAAAAAAAGACACTTTCTATGTAATGTATTTCTATAGGAAATATTTTTGGTGCCTCTGCCAAAGTTTTCTTTTTGCCACTGGATACCACAGATGCTGTATTGTTTTTATTCTCGTTTGTTATTGATTTTTTTAAGCAACATTACTCAACATTTTAGCAGTAGATTTTATCCTTGTTTTTATTGCTTTCTTTATGGTAAGATACTCGCTATTATAAACCATCGTCCGTGGTTCCTTCCAGTCCAAATACAGTAAATATATTCTCCTGGTTAATTAGGGAGACTGCATTAATTAGAGACACACATTTATTACAGTATAACCCTTACCCTAACCGTATATTTTCTGCCTAATAAAAATTAAGAAAAAGATTACCTCTGGCATTTATGTCAGCATTAGCTATGATCCTCTGCCTCTGTTGCTATGGAGACAGAGCCAGACAGAGGCAGTCATGCTGAGTGACATGAAAAAAGAGGGAAATTCGTGTTCATGAACACGAATCAATAGATGTGTTCACGGCATTTCGTGACTAAATCACTAAATGACTGTTGTACAGTATTATTTAGAACTCATTCACATGGTCCAGATAAAAAAAAAAAAAAAAAAAAAAAAAAAAATGTGAAGTTGCTTTATTAAGTTTTCTAATAAATTCTAGAGGAGCAACGAAAGTTTTGAGTAACAGTAAATAATTGCTATAATATAGGTGATAAGGGGAACTAATTTGATTCAGGGACATTTAACAACATTGAAATGAAGTGACTTCTTTAATAAATTGGAATAGTTATAAGTGGAATGAAACACAGGTCATGGAAAACACCATTCGTATATAACAGTATTCCCGACATGCTAGATGTCATAGCCTATGTCATAGTACTTCTTTATAGCAAACTTTTAAATGTTACTAGCACAAGCAGTCTGTGTATTCATTAGAGCTTAATATCAAGTGAAGAACAACTGTTTGACATGCTGATTTTCAACATTTTTGTGATGTAATCCATACATTGTAAAAAAGCCTCAACAAGTGAAACTTGGAAACTCTCAGCTTACAATCACAACCACCTACAGTCGAATGGCAAAGCCCCTGTTTACTACATGCTATTTTCACTCCCCATACGTCCTGAGATGACTTGTTTAGGAGGTTCAGGAATCAGTCTAGAGGTTAAACTATTAGAATAATGTAACCCAGTAGGGACATATTTAGTCCTGTGCTGTCCTATGAAATGTAATATTGGTAAAGTGCTGTGGTAACCTAAGAAGGAAGTCCAGATATCAGATGCATGGTGCTGAAGTGGAACAATTACCATCATGCAGCCGACGCACAAAATTACTACACCTTCTCTGATTACGCTGTCACTCAGAACGGTGGAGATTATTCTGATAAAAGCCATTTATATGTGTGGTGAGTCACCTGTTCCCTAAGCCTCCATGCCTTCTTAGAGCTAAGGGCTTTCGAAGGTCAGGATGTAGGGTGAACAGGCTAGATTGGTAGTCATGTTCACACGACTCTCTGCTATGGGCCAGTGATCCAATTAGCTCTGACTCCTTATAAAAGACAATTTCTAAATTAAACTGAAGGATTAATCGCTTTCTGAAAATCACTTCAATTACCACTAGCTTTTTTCAGGTAAATTTAAGAGCTCGATGCAACATTGCATGGCTCTGAGCTTTAGACTTAGAGTGCATCATGGAGGTAATTAGTTTAAGGCTTAGTGTGTAAAGTGGAATCTCTGCTTAACCATTAGGGTGAGAAAAACGATTGGGATGTACATGTTGATATTTTGACAGGTTTGTAAATCAGGATTTTTTTTTTCTCCCAACAGATGGATGGAATTTTGCACACTCTCTCTGGAACCGAAACGAAACAAATTCAGCTCAGTTTCAAGAAACCACACACTATAAATATCCAAAGTTAAAACTTAAACTATAATGACTGGAAGCCAAATTACTTGTAAATGCCTCAGGACATTCTATCTGCTGCATGCTGAGGGATATAAATACACTAGAAGGATAGTGAAAATAGTGAATAAAAATAAACAAACAGTGCAAAAGACAAATATCGAACAATGAAGCTTATTATAAATGCGAACTAACATCCTTCCCTATCCATATCCACTGTTATGCCATCTTATTCATCTACTTGAGCTCTGTGTGCTGACATTAGTGCTTTAAATATAAAGATCTGAGAGAAACCCCATTCCACATATAGCTCATGACCCACCCATCTAAACGATGCAGGAAATTTAGAGAAGCCATCGGGTTAGAACAGAGTGAATCTGTGAAAAACAGGGGAAAATTCAAGTTCAAGCAGCCTCAGCACTGTCAAATACAGTAAAGATTTTATATGTCTGTTTAAAACAAACATATTTCATAAACTCAACCTATCAGATCTATTGCCTATGTAAAATGATTTCAGACAAGAATGTTGTCAATAAACAATATACAATATAAAATGAGTTTTGTAAAATGCTTTCATAAATTATTCCGTGAAAATTATTTCTAAATTACATTTTAAATATGCATCACTTGACTTTTTAGAGATGAGGCTACTTTTTCAAGAAGAATGGTCTCGTGGTTATGCATTACCAACATAAACAAGCATCCCTGTTAGTCCTTTAGTTCCTGCTTGATGGTGGAAGTTATACCACAGGATCTAAGTGAAAGTGTATGCACTTGAGACAACAAAAAACCAAAGCTCTTATCTATCAAAGAAGCACTGAAGGAGCCTTTCCTAAGAAGGTAATTTTATTAGAACTGCTTTTTATTGTATTACAAAGATTCCTCCTGTCTGTCCTACCCAAAGACCTTGACTGTTGGGGAATAAATGTAGTTATATGGTTGTACATTTTACATTTTTATTGACAGCTCAGCAGTGGTATATTTACTTCCATGGCAAGTTAGAGCCAAAAAAAGAGTTGTGCATTACGTTCAAGAATGATGAACAGCTAGTATAGTGTGATAGAGTTAATGAAGTGCTAGTGCAGGTATATTCTGGGCTAATTTACAGCTAGTATTAGCTTTATTCATGGATAACACATTACTAGTATAGTGAGTTGGGGAAGATGGAGAACACATGTTTAGAATGAATTAACAACTAGTATTGTGCAAGATCACTAATGAAAATCTAGAGCAGGTTGTTTAGGGCTAATGAACAGCTGCTCTAGTGCATTATAGCTAACAATAACCTAGTGCTGTTTGTTCAGGGCTAATTAACTTTTAGTGTCTCAGACATCTAATAGTATGCTTCACTCATATCGAAGGAATAATAATTACAGTACATGTTACACCAACTTATGTGTACGATGACATCCAGCAGACAGCTAAAGCTACTCACATTATTGGTCATGTGTGGGGTAGTTTTTAATTAAAAAGATGAAGGACACCCCATGAGTCTCAGAAATGGGCACAATAGTTATGAGTCACCTGCAGAGACTAGTGTTCAATGTGGCCAGATCTCGATCTTCCTGTTACTGCTCCTGCTGCTATGTGCTGATGCTAATAATATGCATGCGCATAGTAAAGCTCTCCAAAACACGCAGTAACCTTGATCAGACTATACTTGAAAGTATATGAACAAGGTCAAAATCGGTATTACAGAAGAATCTAGCATCAGCATCAGATAGACTTTCACTGCCATCTAGGCATGGGTGACTCGATAGTGAAATATTGATACTTCCTTTACTGATATTTCCTCTCAGGTATCGATCGTGATATTAAAAATATAAATGCTGTGTCTTTATTTCTTTTTTAGATTGCAAGTGTAGCCTATTTTCATGCACACCAGGAAACACTCACAGATTCTTACATTCACACAACAAAAACAAAAAAAAAAGAAAAAAGGTTAGCTCAATACTGTGGCAATAACAAACCTGCTGGAACATATGAGACTTAGACACATAGAAGATTATGAGTTATGGCAGAGCTGGTAAGAGTGAACACAGAGCTCCCTAAGAGAAGTCATTCAGAGAGGCAGGTATTATCCAGGTGCCAATAGTAATAATATTAGGCTATTTAAATTATTCAAACAGTAAGTAGGAATTACTGTAGGAGCAGAACCTGACAAGCCTGCAGGCTTGAATGAATTTGATGCTAATTAAATGACAATAAATATATTATGTGATTGTAATTTTAAAAATATTGATAATATTTCATAGTTTTATGTATAAGTGATTAGATGCGTTCACGTGATCAATATCAGGTATTTGTTTGGCTATAGTTGGGTCAAAATCAGTTAGACTGTAGTTCTCTAGTATTTGAAGGGACAGATATGTTGCTTTAAAATACTTCCAAAATATCATAAATAATATCATAAATTGTTTCCCTGAAGCTATTTCTATTTTGGTACTCCCAGGTTGGTATATTGGATCAGCTCTTGGATTACGAGTACACAATGCAGGGACACATAGTCATTTAAGGGAAGTCAGGAAAAGAAAAGAGACTTTTTCAAGTCAAGAACAGAGACAAGAAAATTACCTAAATGACATAATGATGTGTCCGAAGTGCAATCGTAGCACAACTCTCAGTAGGTTTAGTGATATTTACGCTTGAGGTAGTTAACATGGTAGGTAGTTTGTGTTCCACTTCATAACTGCCATTTACAAACAAAGAGTGAGGATGGAAATTAATGATGAAAATAATGCTTAAATTTGTGTGCTGCATCATCTCTTCATCTAGCTGCCAGACACACACTGCAGAAGCTGCCCTATGGGTAGATCTGCTAGATGTTATTTCATTTTGTTTCCAGCTCCCACAGATAATCAAATGAGTAAGATATTGCACTCATACCCCCAGGCTCTGTCTCCCATACACAGGAAGTCCCTAACCCCTCCACTCCTATAGAAAGAAGAACCCAGTTTTAATTTAAATATGAAGCGGATTATGCATATTTTATATACTTAAATATAATTACATATCGGATAAGTGAACTGCGATGCTACACAAGGGCATCAGAGAAAGGAGAGAGGAAAATATTTTATATTGGTACAAAACATCAATGGTGTGAGTGCAATTAATTTGTAATAAAATTGCAGTTTTGGATATTGTGCTCCTCTAACACAAATTTTTTCTCCTTGTTGTGTCTTATATGTTGTACTACATTACTGTAGGCAAAATGAACTGTCTCTTGGTCAACAATAAAACTACTGACTTTGGCTGTGCTGAACAGATATCCTTGATGTGATGCTCTCATTTTTTAACTTTTTTTTTATTTCTACCAAAGCCAGGAATTCGGTGCAGCAGCTGCAAGGAGACATTGGAGCTGATGTTGAAGATGCTGGCCAGCACAAATTGGGCTATTCATCTTGGCTGGGGGGGTGCTAACAGATTGTCGCCCTGCTTCGCTATCTCTCCATCATTAAGACACCCCCTGTGGAGGTCAAGGCAGCTTGTCGTTTAATTCTGCTGCCTCCTCATCATCAGACCAGGAGCTAGAGCTTCCTGGAAATTACAAGTCTTACTCATATTCTTCATCTTACCTGATGCCACTGACTTATCATTACTTTTAAAAGCATGAAAACAAGGCAATTAGCATATTACGGTTGTTGTTGTTGTTGTTGTGTTGGATTTCGATGTGGAGTTACTGTATTTAGCTGCGCGTAATCAGTCTCTGAAGGTGAGCACACTGCTGCACTTGCCTCAGGGCTCAACAGAAAAGTAGTCTTCTGATCTTTTTCTCCTAGGTGCTTCATGTTTGCATTGTCAGCTGTTTTCCAATAACAGCGTTTTCATCACTGACACAAAACTTCTTGAAGAAAAGAAAGTCAAATGCATTTCCATAAATTCTGCAAGATAGATGCAAAGGTATTTTACTGAAATGTGCCGTTTATCAGAGGAGATCAGAGATTGCGCGTTTCTAAATTGGAACACACCGACATTTCGCAGACGCTCTCAATAACAATGGTGTAATTTTACCCAGTTTGCACTGCAAACATTGCAGCATTTCATTATTTCACCTAGTGCTTGGTGACTGGGTTTTTTTTTTTAAACCTAGCTGTGTTTGTGTCCTCGGGCAGAATGCCATGGTGGGCAAACTTTGCCTCTGGACATGGCATTTGTGTAGGTTCCCTGCCACACACGTGTGGATGCCACTAGCTACACTAATGAGACACTGGGGAGGGTAGGAGTGATTCCTGTCAGAGAGAGAGAGAGAGAGAGAGAGAGAGAGAGAGAAAGAGAGAAGATAAATAGATACTCAGTGACCACATAATTTGGAATACCTGTACACTTTCACAATCACCCAAAACATTTCATCATATGGCAGCAGTGCAATACATAAGATCAGTTAATGTTCAAATAAAACATATAGAGAGAAACTAAGGAATAAAAGAATCTCTGATATTTTGACTGGGGCATGGTTGTGATGTTGTTGATGCCTGACTGGCTAGTTTGAGTACTTTTAGAAACCGCTGATCTCCTTGGATTGAATGCACAGTTTACACAGAATAGTGTGGAAAATCCAAAGACATATAGCGAGTGGCAATTCTGTGGAGAGAAAAGCTTTGCCAATGTCAATTAGCGAAGTCAAAGAACAGACTAGTTGGAGGAAATACCCACTCTTTATATTAGCGGTGAGCAAAAACGCAGCTCAAAAGGCATAAAACATCCAACATTTAAATGGATGGGCTTCAACAGCAGAAGACCACACTGAATTCTACTGTCAGCCAAATGCAGAAATTTGAAGCTAAAGTGAGGACAGAGACACTGAAACTGGTCTTTTTTTTTTTTTTTTTTTTTTTTTTTACAGCCTTCACCTGCCTAGACAGAGAGAGAAGGAAAGAGAGAGAGGAAGAGAAATATGATGCATTACAAGGATGATGCAGATGAAAAAGATGTTTTCACAGATTGCTTAATGAGGCAGATTTCAGCTCAGCTGGTCATGACGTCAAGGATAACAGAACATAGCCCAAAGAGGGAAGAAGGGGACATCTACAAAGTACATAAAGTTTTCAGAAAGTGACACACATTGCAATAATTAGATGAAATTTTATATATAGACTTTGCATATATTAGTGCTATGAGCAATAAGAGTGTGCAGGAGTGCAAGGAGCTGCTGTATACTCGGCACTCTGTAAGTCCTGTGTCCTGCTTACGGTCCAAAAACTTCCTTGCCGTAGGGAATGTGTGGGGGTAGGAAGGTATACAATTTCTGTCAGCATCAGTGTTACACAAGAACAATGCTTTCAGTGTGTGCTTTTCTTACACTTAATATGGACGAATCGTTCCAAGAGCCAGCCAGTTCACAGTACACATGATCAGCAGTGAGGAAAAAAGGCTAAGAAGCGTGGCACATACCATTACGTAGAGGTACTACATAAAACTCCCAAACAACTAAACGTCCATTAGCATGCTATGAAATTACATATGCTATCATATTTCACTATATGCGCAACAGATAAAAGTGAAAACAAGTCCTGAGTCTATGATAGAAGCCACAAAGGAAACAGAAAACCCGACCCTGTGCCCTGAGCAGGCAATCTACTTTAGGTATTACCTTTGGCTCATGGGTGTCATTTGTCACAGCTACATGTGCTGTCTGTAAAAGGGTGTGAGGAGAGCGCAGCTAACTGTGTTACATGGTGCAACCAACAGGAAGCCTCCCCACAGCCTACCACCACTGCACCTCCAGACACACAACAGCAAGACCTTGATGGAGTAGATCCCACTGGCAAACAACATTTGCCGCCAAATTAGGCGGCAGATTGAAGCATTTAAAGTGCTTTTGTGGGAATCTATAGAAAGGGTCAGTCACTTTCAAACCGACATTTCCTCACTTATTTTTTTTTTTTTCCTCCCTGAGGTTAAATTATACTCTTGCAGTGCACAAGAGACGTTAACATTAAGACACAGATGATTGTGTTAAATGCTTCTGTGGTCTATTTGCTAAAGAGCAACAAATGACCCTTAAATTGTTGAAAGGCTTTTAACACAGATCAAATCTAGGCACACTCTCAGCCGTGCACACAGGGAGAAGGTTTGCATTTTCATAGCTGGAGTTTACAAACACTTCTTAAACACTATATAAATGGCTTAAATACAAATGTATTTAGTGATTTCTTTTATGTTTCTAAACTATTTTATAGGCAATTTACTAACCACTATATTTATTGCCATATATATATATATATATATATATATATATATATATATATATATATATATATATATATATATATATATATATATACAGTGAGGAAAATAAGTATTTGAACACCCTGCTATTTTGCAAGTTCTCCCGCTTAGAAATCATGGAGGGGTCTGAAATTGTCATCGTAGGTGCATGTCCACTGTGAGAGACGTAATCTAAAAAAAAAAATCCAGAAATCAAAATGTATGATTTTTTAACTATTTATTTGTATGATACAGCTGCAAATAAGTATTTGAACACCTGAGAAAGTCAATGTTAATATTTGGTACAGTAACCTTTGTTTGCAATTACAGAGGTCAAACGTTTCCTGTAGTTTTTCACCAGGTTTGCACACACTGCAGGAGGGATGTTGGCCCACTCCTCCACACAGATCTTCTCTAGATCAGTCAGGTTTCTGGCCTGTAGCTGAGAAACACGGAGTTTGAGCTCCCTCCAAAGATCCTCTATTGGGTTTAGGTCTGGAGACTGGCTAGGCCATGCCAGAACCTTGATATGCTTCTTACAGAGCCACTCCTTGGTTATCCTGGCTGTGTGCTTCGGGTCATTGTCATGTTGGAAGACCCATCCTCGACCCATCTTTAATGCTCTAACTGAGGGAAGGAGGTTGTTCCCCAAAATCTCGCAATACATGGCCCCGGTCATCCTCTCCTTAATACAGTGCAGTCGCCCTGTCCCATGTGCAGAAAAACACCCCTAAAGCATGATGCTACCACCCCCATGCTTCACAGTAGGGATGGTGTTCTTGGGATGGTACTCATCATTCTTCTTCCTCCAAACACGTTTAGTGGAATTATGACCCAAAAGTTCTATTTTGGTCTCATCTGACCACATGACTTTCTCCCATGACTCTTCTGGATCATCTAAATGGTCATTGGCAAACTTAAGACGTGCCTGGACATGTGCTGGTTTAAGCAGGGGAACCTTCCATGCCATGCATTATTTCAAACCATGACGTCTTAGTGTTTTACCAACAGTAACCTTGGAAACGGTGGTCCCAGCTCTTTTCAGGTCATTGACCAGCTCCTCCCGTGTAGTTCTGGGCTAATTTCTTACCTTCCTTAGGATCATTGAGACCCCACGAGGTGAGATCTTGCATGGAGCCCAAGTCCGAGGGAGATTGACAGTCATGTTTAGCTTCTTCCATTTTCTAATGATTGCTCCAACAGTGGACCTTTTTTCATCAAGCTGCTTGGCAATTTCCTCGTAGCCCTTTCCAGCCTTGTGGAGGTGTACAATTTTGTCTCTAGTGTCTTTGGATAGCTCTTTGGTCTTGGCCATGTTAGTAGTTGGATTCTTACTGATTCTATGGGGTGGACAGGTGTCTTTATGCAGCTAACAACCTCAAACAGGTGCATCTAATTTAGGATAATAAATGTAGTGTAGGGGGACATTTTAAAGGCAGACTAACAGGTCTTTGAGGGTCAGAATTCTAGCTGATAGACAGGTGTTCAAATACTTATTTGCAGCTGTATCATACAAATAAATAGTTTAAAAATCATTTATTGTGATTTCTGGATTTTTTTTTTTTAGATTATGTGTCTCTCACAGTGGACATGCACCTACGATGACAATTTCAGACCCCTCCATGATTTCTAAGTGGGAGAACTTGCAAAATAGCAGAGTGTTTAAATACTTATTTTCCTCACTGTATATATATATATATATATAATGTATAATTGTACGTTATTTGGCTTAGGGAACCATGCTAAAGGCATATTTTATTTTATTTTACCCTCTTTGGTCAGAGAGACTGGTAAATAAACCATTTATGGACCTGGACTTAATATATCTGCTCTATTGTGCATTACACAGTATGTATGTGGACTAAACCTGACTAAACACATTTATAAGTGCTTGTTGAGAATCTCATTTCACAATTAATCCTCTCTTAAATGTTATAATAACCTCCAATTTCTGGAAAGATTTTCACTAGATTTTAGTCAGGATTTGCTTAAAATAATCTGTGGAGGTCAGAGATCTGTTCTTTCACTCTTTCTTTGGAGAATCATGTGTTCATGGACCTCGCTTTGAGCACAGGAAAGTTATACTGAAACATATTTGTGCCCCTTAGTTCCAGTGATGAGCATACAAAGACACACATTTTTTAGTTTTAAACACAAAGCCTTTTCCTACCTGAAAATGTTATTTTTTTAAATTTCTTGAACTTGAAAATGTTACGTTTTTAAACTCGGACCCATGTTGGCACCAATACACTTATGTAGTTATGTCCATCTTCTTAGGTTTTAAATAAAATTTACATAAACATTTTGTATGCACACTAATATATTATTGCATTAATCATGGATCATAAATAGGTGCCTGGAGATGTGTATAGTGTATGATATGGCTCATTATAAACATTAATGACTTGATTAATCTTATTCTCCACTATTTGGAAAGAAGCCTTTGGGGGGAACAACTAGGCTTCTGAAATCTTTTTTAAAGTTATTCAAGAGGAGCAGAGAAATGCAAGGATAAAAGAAAAAGGTTGTCATTACACTTTCATAGTCTTCACATTAGCTTTGTAGAGTCAGCTATTCATGCATAATACGAGCACCAGCATAAGTTCATAAATTGAGAAGTTAAAGTTCTAAGTCTGATTGGAAACAATTGTAAAATCCTGTATACACACACACACACACACACACACACACACACACACACACACACACACACACACACACACACACACACACACACACACACACACACACACACACACACACACACACACACACACACACACACAGGACTGTCAAATGAAATCTGTATAAATTTGCCTGGTTGCTAAATAAACCATAAAACATGGCACAGCCATTGTTCTGTGCATGGAATGTCTATTTTTAGCATGCATTCTATATTTAACATTGGCAAACTTTGGAATGCATAAATTAAATTGACAATACAATTAGAAAAAAACTAAAGCCCTAAAGAAGATAGCCCTTTGGTATATATCATCATTTTACTGGGTTTTTTTTTAGTAGCAGGCAATTGTTTTTTTAAAGCACTTTTGTGAAAGCAGGCTTCATCTAAAATGAGAGCTACAGACTGTCAGGGTTTGCCTATGCCAGCATTCTTAGATTTTCCTCCTTGGGCACATGCCGGAGACGTCATTTGTTGCGGTGATGTAAACCATAAGACAAATGCAGATGGGAAGGTCGCATCTGTCACCGCAGACAGTACTGCAAACTTGCTGATTACTTGGGTGACTCCTGTAAAGTAAAGGTGCTGCTGTGTTTGGCCTTTTGCAGCAGATTCTACATATTACCTTGTCATGATTTATAGGTTAATCCACGCTTGCTCCCTTATTGATCCTAAATGATTTGCGGCTTGGCAAAAACTCTCCACTATGGCAATGCCAGTGTATTACAAAGCCAATTCTATTATTCTATATTCAAAAATGAAATGAAGGGCTTTAACTTGGTTTAATTGGCTCAATGACAGGCTTTCAAAGAAAACAATGGTTAATGCACTACTTTCTGCTTCTGCACACTCAGAGAATTTTTTTTTAAACAATATAGTCACATGGCTGATTATGGGTATTTTACCTCAAAAGAGATTACTTTTGGCATCTTAGGTATTCCATTTATCCTTTTTGTAAACTGTATTTTTCTATCCAACACTGGAGAAATGCCACTTCTAAATGTGGTAATGTGAAACAAACCGTTGATGAAAAAAAGAAAAAGAAATAACAGCCTATTAAGCTTTCAAACTGTAGAAAAAAAAAAAAATGTACCCGGGAAATCACCATGATTATACCGCTGTAGCATTTGAGGTGCATTTCACCCAAAAATAATTCACCTTCTACATTAATCTCATGTGCTGACAAAAGAAATGTCATACTGCAAGTGTTTAGAAAAGGATTGTGCGCTCACTCGTCAAGGGATTTGCATATAATGTTACTTAATTGCAGCAAATGCTAACCAGGTCAAGAAGGCTTAGTGCCTTACACAGTTGAACTGCCTGTCAGACAAGCACCACCCTTCAGAAAGCACCATTTAATTATTACTAAAACTCTTGGCACCCCTGAAGAAGATTAAGCATAACTTTATTCCATATAAGAGAATTGATGTGTGCAATAGAACCCCAATCCCACCTGTGAATTCTGGTGATGGAAATGCAATGATGTGGGACTACTTAATTCTGGTATGCATGTCAGGGCGTAGGTCTCCAACACACATAAAGCATTCCGGGTCAAAATTACAGAGTGTACCATCGAATTCACATTAAATTGTTTCACGGACAACAAAAGCACATTTTTGCAGTGACCATGTCCGTCCTCTGGTCTAAAGCTCATGAATAAAAGCCTGTGGTTAAGAGCAGAACTAGACAGTACACCAAGCATCTGAACATCTGGAAAGAGTTTGTATAGAGAAGTGTTTATTTTTATTAAAATAGGTTCACTTCCACATGTTCAACCTCATCCAACATCATAAAAATAAAAAAATAAAAAGCATCAGTGCTAATATCTTGCCAAAGTGTAGTTAGACAAAAAACCAAATGCGGCAGGACCACTAGTGAGGAATGCCCCCCTCACAAAACTGAGTTCACCACTAACAATTTAGCTCTTTATAGAAATTAAACAGGCCAACACTTGTTTTTTTGCATATAAGCAAGTTAAAATGTGTATGCTTATTTGACTTTAATTCAAATCAGCATACACCATTTGACTTAGATTACTAGAACGTGTTTACTTCAATTAGCATACATGTGGATTTTATTGAAAAATGCAGTGACAGAACATTTAATGGAATAAAACATTGTACTTGCTGGTAAACACAGCATGATGAAGGTTAAACAATTACCAATCATTTAATCATCTTCAGGACTCACTCTCACGATTGATCTGGAGCCTCTACGATTGTTATTTTGTACAAGTAACATTTATCTGTCAGACATTATGATGGTCAGGCACTGATACTTTGGTACTGGCATCAAAAATGGTAACCGAGGCAAGAAGTGCGATTTCATTCTCCTGAAGCATATATGATAAGTGGAAAATGTGTGTTTGTGATACATGGACAGTATCAGCCAATACAGACTGAATAACTAGCAAAATTTGTGTAAAAAAAAAAAAAATGTATAAAATATTCACTGTTCATTAATGATCGCTCAAATCCACAAACAATTCATCTTCTTAAATACGCCACCTAGAAAAGAAAAAGAAAAAACTATGCTTTAGACATTTGTACATCACATTTCATAAACAGCACAAACAGAAATCTCTTTATTTCACTGTAATTTCCTTTGATAAATCCGTGTGCTTCAGGAACTATTCACATCAAACAATTAAACGAGATTAATACACTTCTGAAAATAAGGAATGGGCCGGAAACATTGCTTCTGCCTGGACATGAGTGTTTGCTAAGCAGTTTGTGCCTCCTGTGATGGATGAGGGGTTAAGTTGAGCTCAAGGAGCAGTCCCTGTAGAGTGTTACTCAAGGCCCATCATTCTTTACAAAGATAATAATCCATGCACACAATACATTACATCCATTATAAACACTTAAAGAGAAAACTGGTGGGAGGAACCTTACAGTAGATGCTTTTAAGAATGCATAGAAGCTTTTTTTTTATACTAATATTAACAGTGCATAAAAAGTGGATTTTAACAAGTAAACATTTGAAAATATTAGAACTCTATGACTATTTGATCCCAAACAGATTTTTTTTTTGTGAGGAATATCCTGTGCCAACCTACGCATGAGGTACAAGTCTTGTAAATGCATCAGTAAATGCTGTCATCCTGCATGCCATTTTGATGGTTGTGTGCTGGCATTTGATTATCTGAGCGAGCCAAACTATTCAAACTTGGCAAGGTGACTGAAGACTAATTTCTCTCGATGAAAGAAGCTTGAATGGCTTTTGCACTACAGGAGAGAAAGTCGCTCAGCGGGAAAAGCTGAAGAACGCTTGCTGAAGCCGAGAGCAATTCAGGATTACGGACATTACAAAGGTCTAAGCAGTGTCTAAATTAGCCTGCATGGTCAATAATAATCAGATAATACGATACTGAACTTATTGTCCATGCTGTAGCCAGTTACAATATGCGCGCCTTTCGGTGAAGCATTTACCTTGTAGCACAGTCAGCTTCCTTTTCCACTTCGTTTTCGCAATTCAAGTGTTAATAAATTAAAAGTGGCACTTTTTCCACAGTGGCAGAAATGCTATAAATACTTTTCAGACCATTAGCCAAAGATGTCTCAGGCAGAAGAATGCTTAAAGTGTTGATGATACACAAAAAAAGTGTTCTTGGGGAAGAGGAACTTGAGCCGTCTTTGAAATACATATTTCATATTCAAACACACACACACATGCTTTTGTACAGCTTGAGCAGACGAACAGCTGTACGTCACTCGTGCTCAAAGTGGGTTGTGTAGTAAAGTCTACAGACTGAGCACTCAGCTCCGTCTCTTATAACTCAATCGGAACTCCATCATCTGATTACTGTGGCCCTCGACCCAATGGCATCAGCACCAGAACAGTGTGTGAACTCACAACTGCTCAAGTGCTTCTTACTTTTTCCACTCTGGCATCTCCTGCATGGTTTCACTCTGCCCATTTGAAACTTTTGCCCTCTCTCTCGCTGGTACTGAGAACAGTCTTATTTTATGCAAGCTGTGGAATTACAACTCTTACATGCAAATAAAAACGTCACTTGTTTCAGCCACACGCTTGAAAAATCTGAACGGCCACTAGAACCGACAGCTTCGCAGTAGGCTAGCGATAAACTTAGCACATTATGTGACAAATGCGATGCGCTTCTCTGCAGCACAGTTAACAGGAACAAACTGCAGTGGAGTAGTAAAATTTAAATGGTAATTGATTCGGAGGATTCACCTCCTGCAGTATTTGCTTATATAACTGATGGAAGAATCCTGTTTCTGTGGACATTTTACAATGGTGTAATACATTTCACATTTCATTCATTCACCTCAAGCCAATACATATTCATTCTATCCATCCAGTCCATTTCTCACTGCCTCTCCTCCGTTCAATCTATCGAGCCATCCATGGCATAAATATCACAATGTTTTGACTGATCTGGATTCTTTCGAACAGAGGGCGGGCAACCAATAATCTGAGGAACCTTTGTTTTTGGTTTTCTGTGAAGCTCCCAACTATGGAATCTCAATATCTTTTTTATTTTACTGTTCAAAGCGTATACCGCTCACTGGAATTAATGGTCATGTTCCTGAAAGCTTTTGAAGATGTGGCAGATTTGGGAATGACGAGTCAAAAACAGCAGTAAACAATTTTAAACCCAGGCGCTGTTTAGAAAACAATAGAAATGTAGATCTCTTCATCATGCTGCAACAGTGATAACATATGGTAAAGAAATCACAGAACATAGTTCTCCAACTGAGGACAGGTGGAATACACAGCACGACGCGCAAGTACACAGCTGCTACGTCAGCAACGTCATTCACGTGACATTCCCCAGAGTACTTTTGTGCATCAGCATTTGCAAAGAATTTTCCACTAGCAGGCAGGCTCAGAGATGAAGCTTGGTGGGGTTTTTATTTATTTATTTATTTATTTTTTACCTGGCAGGTTTCCATGCTGATCTGATTATTTCAGGCCAACTATTCTGGGATACATATTTGTCACTGTGGGACAACAAGTCTTGTGCTGTTCCACTGTTGTAATAAGCTGCATTACAAATTAAATAATATATCTTACATTTAAAAGTTGCTGTTTGTGTATTTAGGATTACAGGTTTTTTTATATTATATAAATTTTTTTTTTTTTTTTGTAAAACAGACCCAACCAACATGTCCACTCATTATTGAAAATTTTAAGTGCACTGCTGGCTAAAGTGTGCCAACACATTTCCTATGGGATAAATAGCCTGAAAGGGTTATTCTGACCTGGTAGCTGTTCATTGAGCACAGTGAGGAGGGCAGGGTTGCAGTTGAGGATTTCAGGAGCTGTAGCACCTCCCCACATGTGCTCCGAGGGAGGATCAGAGGGTGAACACTGATATCCTTCTCCCATGCCTGAACAGCCCTAGAGAGACAGATACAGAGTAAGAGAGTAAAAAAGGAAAAAGAGAGCGCAAGCGGCTGAGACCATAAATTACATTAATCAGACAGTTTGAAATATGACAATTTTAATTATGTCACAGCAATCTGTCAGGGGGAGGGAAGTGCTGAGCGGAGAATGAGAACATGGCAGAGGGAGAGGGTAGCAGGGAGACTGATGTCCTGTCACATTATTGCAACGATCTATTCAGGACATTTCAGTGACATTTAGCCATCCGAAACTCGGCTCTTAAAACAAAACTCGGCAGTGCAGCTCACAGAAGAACCGCAACGTCAGCGAAAATTCCAGAAAACACTTTTGTCATTCTGACAGCATGGACATACACTCAAGACTTATAAGGTGCAGCCTGCAAGTGCACTCTGTGGACGTCTTTTTTCTCTCATCATTTCTGTAGCGACAATTGCTTTAAACTGACAACACTTCACATCCATTAATGCTTAAACTATTGCAAATTCACTCACAGGACATGATCAGAAAACGCCATTACAGCGAGACGTAAAAAGAATATAGTTCAGTGTTTATCAGGGAAGACTGAACTAAAATTAAGTAAACGCTAAAATATTTCAAGCATAATTATCTGAATGTTTTTCTGCGTCTGGTTCCATGTACTGTTTGCGTTTAAAGGATAAAAAAGGATTCTGTTAGCACATGGTTTAGTACATCTATTGTGATTTCATTTGCATTCCAAGGCTAATTTGCATAATTATACATAATAAGTAAACTTAAATTAAATTGTTAACTGTGTTAGCCATTAAAACCGGAACATATAATTGAGAGAGGAAAAAAAAAAAAAAAAAAAAAAAAAAAAAAAAAAAAAAAAAAAGGGCTCCTTTCGTTTGATCAAGTGTCAGAAATTATAATCAAGGATCCGGGCGTGTAGAGCCCAAGATGTGAATTTATGACTTACTCATCCTGTTGACCGTGAGTGCAGGGGAAGTAAAGGACTTTGATTGCCCTAACTGCCTGGCATGACTGATGCTTATTGGGATGGCGGTCACTGGCGGAGACGAGGATGTCACCACTGATGGCTTTCTCAGAAAATGAAGCGATCAGAGTGTCCATGTTCAAGAGCCAGAGCTGGAGAGAATAAACGAGCAACATTAACCGCAACATTCGGCTGCAGGAATATTCGTCATGGCATGCAAGTGTGCTGAAAATATCTGTAAGATTTTAGAAAGAAAGAACGAAAGAAAAAAAAAGTCAGTAAGAACTTCTACTGTTAAGACAGGCATGAAATTTAGAATGGCCTTACCATGATTACAGCTGTACCATCTGGTGTCTGGATGGAAAAGCGAAATATACTTTGAGCAGATGACAGCTCAACAAGTCTGGAACTAAGAACTCGCTCCAGGAAATGCTCTCTGGGTTGGAAAATTCTCACAATTAATAATTACTAAATAATAAATAATCACTAAAAACTCACATTTTTTTAACTACATATAGGTACTTAGAGACTACATATTTTAACTACATATAGGTACTTAGAAAGTATACAACTAGTAAGTTTGCTTAATGAAACTGGGCTGAACCTCATGGTGCCTGAAAATTAACAGCATGAACTTCTTCAGCAGTTTGAGCTGCAGGAGTTTGTCTGTTGGATCAGACCACACGGACCAGCCTTCGCTCTCAAACATACATCAATGAGCCTTGACCGCCCATGACCCTGTCGCCGGTTCACCACTGTTCCTTCCTTGGAGCACTTTTAATAGATACTGACTAATGCAGACCAGGAACATCTCACAAGAGCTGCCGATTTGGAGATGCTCAGACCCAGTCGTCTAGTCATCACAATTAGGCTCTTGTCAAACTCACTCATATTCTTACGCCTGCCCATTTTTCCTGCTTCGAACACATCAAAACTTTGAGCACAAAATGTTTACATGCTGCCTAATATATCCCACCCACTAACAGGTACCATGATGAAGAGCTAATCGGTGTTACTCTATTCACCGGTCACTGGTCATAAGGTTATGCCTGATCTGTATATGGGTGTGTTGTGCATTTTGATAGTACTTGCCTAATTTGCGGCACGGTATCTACTCCATCCTCGTTTTGCCTCACCACCACTTCAGTTATATAGAATTTTAAAACCTCTGCAACACAACCATAATTACTTTGGATAGGAAATAGCAACACAGGCTCAAATCATAATTCGACTTAAAGCTGAAACTTTAATGTGCATTATTGCAATTGTTTAAATTGCTAAGCTAAGGAAAAGGAAAAAAAAGTTGAATATGTAAATAAGAATGCAAAACAGTGCATTGTGAGAAAGGGATCATCCGACTTCAATCCAACCAACTGGACTGGACCAAATGGAACTGCATTGTATTTCTTTCAAACGGGCCATCAGTGCCACATCCAACACCTACTTCTGTGAAGAATAACTTTTCCTAATAACCATCATGAAGAATTCGGCTACTTAAGCAGACACTGTTCAGGTCTTTTTTGTCTTCTCCTTTGGATTTTAACATATAATAATAAAAACAAAAACACACGGTAACTACAGAGGGCTGACAAATGGGATTAAAAAAAAAAAACAACACAGGTATGAATGTCCAGGTATTTCTAAATAAAGTGGTCAGTGTACATCTCAAACATATCACATGTAACATTCTGTCAAATTCAACAGATTCCTGAGGACTACTAAGAATAATCTGAGGACTTTTTTTTTTTTTTTTTTTTAGCTTTACTTAAGGTAAAAAGGTATCATAAGACATGCAGAAAAGTGGCTGCATTTGTACAGCAGCGTTACTATGCTGGTGTTTGTGCACTTTATGAATCCTACCTGTCGTCACTGCCTCTCCCAGCACTGCACAGCAATTCTTACAGACAACCACATTCCTGTGGCCAAGTGCCTGCTGAGCAACAGAGACACAAACTAAGATAGATAGATGATCTGAGAGCACAACCAGGTTTAAGCCACATATAACAGAAATCAATAACCAGAGAGGAACCATTTACTGAAGTGAAAGATGAATCAGGTGTTTGAAAAGCAAAGGGTTCTTCCATTCACTCGTAGGAGACACAGTGCCACAGAAACCCACAGAATGAGGAAAGGGTGGGGGAAAAACAAGGCAAGAAAAATCAATAGCCCTGAGAAAGTTAAAAGTGCTCAGGCTGGAAAAGACTCTATATTTATATAAAATATATATATATATATATATATATATATATATATATATATATATATATATATATATATATATATAAAAAAGGAGTGTCATGCTGCTTCCTTGAGAAGCCTTCATAAAGAAGAAAGACCATCTTTCTTCACTCCCTGTCAGCCCAGAGGCAGTGTAAATGAAGCAGAGTTCGTTTAAACATGAATGAGGACTCCTGATGCCCTAAGATAAGATCTAAAAGACTACCTACGAAACACTATGTATAGAGTGAAGTAGAATTGTTTAGATTTTGGTGAGATTTTTCGTTTTCATGTAATGCACCTTTCTGGAATGTAGATGAGAGCCAGTGTTTGTGTTGGATGATGACTCCACTCCATTTGTAAGGGATTGGTCACAGCTACTGTCCCGGGTCAAGAGGAAGTAGGTGTCGCCAAGCAAACAGTCCTGTTGTTGAGGGTGAAGCTTCTTGTTAGCGAAAGGATCAGGGTGGCAACACCAGTCATCTACCAGTGTATTCCAGTTCCCATTGGGTAATGGGAGTACTCGCCTAAAAACCCTAAAGCAGAAAGTTCTATTATAAACCTGATTAACTGCAAACAGTCACGACATGTTTCAAAAGGACAGTGCTATACAGCTTGGAGTGTGACCATAATGCATTTTTTCTCCCACCAGCAGTCGAGCCTGAAATGAGGAAGCTGTGCCTGGACATATAGGCGAAGCTAAAAATGTATGACTTCGGCTAGAATAACTTTTCTACTCAATTAGTGCACTAGTATTTCTGCGGTTTTATTTTCAAATGTCCTTTTTGTTGTCCTGCTGAAAACGCAACCCTCACTAGTTTACTATTCACACCGGTGATTCAAATCTTTTTACTCAATTATGCTTTCTTACTTCATATCAAGATAATGCGACTTCCAAAAGCAGCATATGCTTGGGTTTAAAAGTAATTAAAACATTAAATTATAAATATCTAAATATTTTTAATACAATAATTTTAGGTTTGTATGCTGCCATGAAAACAAACTGAGAGTCTCATGCTGTGGAGCTTACCCTACACAGGGCTCATTTTAATAGCAAATGAGATCTGCATGGACTAGAGCAAAACTGGCCGTGTGCTCTGGGTGGGAGGGATGGAATTCCTCTGTCCGCTGCCAATCACACCAACTAGCAAATCATTGGAATCTGTAAGCTTATGAATGTGAAAGTGATTTCAGCTGCTCTGAAACACAGTATGAGCAGTGGAGTAAAACATGTTAGTCTGAACCTTCTTGATTGGTAGCACATTGTAATAAGGAAATGCTGCTCATCAGTCTGCCCTCTTCCACATCCATAAGCTTACAGACTCCCACAATTGACTAGAATCACTGACGGGGAAAAAATGATGTCTTCCCTCACCCACCCAAATTTACCGCTTTCCATCTTGGCCAGGGAGGGCTAGGGAAACATCAGGGACCGAAATTTGCGTCTCAAGCGTGCCGCTCACAAGGTGGACATAATGAGCAATGCAGATCGAAAAGTAAAGAACACATACAGTAATAACTGGATAGTATACTTCTAACATGGCCAATTTAGCTCCCGGGACTCTGCGCCATTGTCGGAATTCGAACTCGCAACAGGGAAAATGATTTTCTGCTGCATCACCTTCAAAAATCAATAGGAAAAATATATAAAGTAATATTGACTGCTCGTACCTATTATTAGTCACCAACCTTCCAAAGAACAACATTTTTCACTGATTATAAGCAAAGTCAGATGTGAAGAGAAACAAGTACTTGAGTTTAGATTGGTGTAAAAGATTTGCTGAAGAAAAGATATATGGTTCAGGGTGAATAATCTGTTATTATTGAACTAAAACCAGGCACATTAATGTGCTGCTTGAGCTTGTGTTCAATAACTGAAGCTGTTCCTCACCTGTCATTAAGCAGCACGGCCCCGCACGATTGGCACAAAAAACAATAGCTCCTCTGTGCTCTCAGATGCTGAATTGCACTGTCCTGAGCCTCTGGCAACAGCAAACACAAAACAGTCACCAATATGTTTCACCAAACAACAGGACAGCTTTTCAGTAGGCAGATTTGCCAGAACAGACATATTTCCCGCAAAAACACAAATAAAAAAACTTGAGCATCTGAAAGAGATCAGGATGAATAACGCAATACATGACACTGTTTGGAGAGTCGTAGTATATGAGGTCAGATGGCCACTCACACTGCAGAGCAGGTCTCAGTCTGAAACAAGCACTGTACTGGCTCGTAGCCAAAGGTCATGCAATCTGCATTTATCATTAATCTCAGTTAATCTGTGGAGTATGATGATGTGTGGAGCCTGAGGGCAGGCCAGCACTCATTACTCACATTCCTCAAATGAGGTTACACAGCCCTTGAACAAGTTCATGCTTAATAACCTACCATCTTTGGCCCATGAGGGTTTCTGGGATCATTATGATGTACGGGTTTCTCTGATGAAAGTTAAGCGAATCGAACGAGTTGAACCCCACAATGAACCTGGCACGTACCTGAACATTGGCCCACCTTCAAACGCACTCGAACATGCAGCCCATCCGCTTTCAGCTCGGGACTCTTCGGACATGAACGCTCCACTAGACTGACCTCTGGGGGTAGTTTTACCTCATAAATCCCATCAGGTATGTGGATTTTTAGGGCTGAGTCTCCACTAGTGACACTGACCTCAGATTTGTCCTTAACAACATCAGTTCTAAAGAAAAGAAAAGAAAAGAAAGAAAGAAAAAAGAAAAAAACACAGTCATAATTAGTGAAGGAAAACATCTGCTTTCAGTTTACAATCTGTGCTGTCCAGAAGCACGTGCTCTGATAGTGAGAATATGTCAGACTCATACTGCACTCACTACATACGGACAATATTAGGAAGGCTTTAACCTGAGGCAGAACAGAAAAGAGAAAGCAGACAACGTTCATCGACAATGTCTACTTTTGCCCACTTCCCTCAGGCCTGTCTGCTGCTCACATGGTGGAGTTAATGAGCGGTTTATTTATTATATATATATATATATATATATATATATATATAAAAAATAAAAAATCACATAAGCTTCATAGTGTATCAATTAGACAGTCTCTATAGAATCTGATCATTTGGTTTTAATTTACGTACATGGGCATTTTCATTTATCATGAATGCGGTGTCATCTGTTTAACTGAACAACATTCTCTCATGCAAACCACCTGCGCAACATTACTGAAACTGACAATTACCTAACAATGTAAATGGCATAATAATAATAATAATAATAGCTGTTATACTTTTACGAGATATCATTCTATAAGCCATAGGCTACATGCAACATGCATTACATACATCACAATAAACAAACACTACAAAGATGATCATATGGCATGGGACTTCAACTGGGGGTTCACGACCCCTAGGGGGTCCGCGGTGGTACTGCAGGCGGTACACTAATTAATGTTGAATCACAAATATTATTTTGTTTAAAAAATAAACATGGGCAAAATATTACATTTTGAATTTTATACGCCTCCTCGTGGTAATAAGCAGTAATGACATGTGCTGGCAAACGACAGATAAACCAAATTTAACAGCAAAATATTATAACACGCAAACTACCTGGACAGGGAACTGTTTGGAGGAAAAATCAAGATAATTATTTGTCTCCTTCCACAAAGCCGGACATATTGCAGGTCTTAAATCATATTTATGAGCTGAGGTAACATCATTCAAATCAGTCACAAACGATTTACAAAGAACTGCATGTGCACAAGTATTAAAAATCTAGTCTGTATTTAATAATAATGATTGTGAGAATATTGTACCTCAAATCTTCATCCTTTACTTTGGTGTAGGAAAAATCATTTCAGCATGCACAAAAAGAGGTTCTACTCCTCTCAGTATAAAATAAATAAAATCCTGGGAAGTGGATGCTTCGCAATTAAGAAAGTTTGACTTCTGGTCAAAAGGTTGAGAGATTAAATCCCAGCACCACCAACTAACCACTTCTCAATTGTTTAAAATGACAAACTGTAAGCTGCTCTGGACAAGGGCTTCTGCCAAATGGCATAAATGTAAATGAATCTGTGGTTATCATGGCCACATATGAAGATGAGGAGGAAACACATGGATCCAATCTTCAGTTTTACTGTTTGGGTCAGTCTTAGTTTATGATCACCCCCAAATTCTTATTATTGTCAGATAGATGTGACAAGGTTTGAGGCATTTCTGCTCACCATGAGTGTTTATTTACATGACTATAAACCTATTGTCAGCTCAGACCTCATTTCTCTCTTATCTCCAAAACATTTCACCCTGCAGACTTTCTCACAGGATTTCTCCCAGATACTTCGGGGGGTAAAAATCCAAGGAGATCTAAATTTTTCACCATTCTGATGTATGAGATGAAGATTATTTGAAGCTTCTGACCTGTATCTTCATCTCTTACTGCATTATGCAGCTGCCACATGATGAGGCCAAAAGTACGTGGACACCTGACCCTCCTTCCCCCCCGTATGAATAACCCATTGCTAAAACAATACGTGAATAAATACATAAATTACTATGCAATCATAATTTAAAACGTGTAGCTCGAATTATTGAGCAAAACAAAAACAGACGACTGCTACACGTCAATTACGAACTCCAGCAACGTGCAGCTCTACATTACAGTGTTAGCACTGGCTAACTGTGTCAGCCGCTACATTATACGCTGTAGGAACGATTATAAACTTACCGTACAATGAACAAGCCGCTCTGTAAGCGCTCTCTCAACTCAACAAAGACAAGATCTTGTTTTGTCGATGTTTCCATATCTTCAAAATAAAATAAACCGATTTATAACTCGTTTTCGAGAAGTGTCGCTTTTTCTGGAGTTGTTGTTAACATAGCAACGTAGATGTTTACTGCCACCTAGCGGCGGAATTGCCCTCAGGTTTATACGCCTTCAAACTAAGCAGATTCTACACTGATCAGGCTGAACATTAAGACCACCTGCCTGTACTGTGTATTCTAACTTCTTCAGCAGTTTGAGCTACATTAGCTCGTCTGTTGGATAGGAACACACAGACCAGCTTTGTTACCAAACATTTATCAATGTCTTGACCACCCATGACCCTGTCGCCGGTTCACCACTGCTTTTTCTTTGGACGACTTTTGATAGATACTGACCACTGCAGAGGAACATCCCACAAGAGCTGCAGTTTTGTAGATGCTCTGACCCAGTCGTCCAACCATCACAATTAGGCGCTTGTCAAACACATTTAAACCTTACGCTTGCCCATTTTTCCTGTTTAAACACGTCAACTTTGAGGACAAAATGTATATAGGCTGTCTTAATATATCCCACCCACTAACAGGTACCATGATGAAGAGATAATCAGTGTTATTCAATTCCCTGCTCATAATGTTATAATGTCATGATATTATGCCTGTTCGGTATATATGTAAAAAATGGAAACAGCTAGTTTCCCTGTTTAAAAATACTTTACACTCTTCCTTTCTCCTATCTATTACATTCCATACAATTTGTACTTTCAGTTTACACATGTAACTATTCCTACTGTCAATTCCTTTTTACAGATTTAACCATTTGTACTACTTTATCTAATTATATATTATCTTATTTTATATTTATAGTTCCTTTTATTTAATACACATTTTATTTTCTGAGCAGCCGATCAGGTTTACATTTCACTGCAAGTATTCTGTCCAAACTATTTTTGTGGCAAAATCTTAAATTAAAAAATAGAATTTTGGCAACTTAAAATACATAAAAATAAAGGAAATGAATTAAAGCTAACATACTGTTCTTTACCTTGTGGCTTGGGTGAAAGCTATCAAGAAAATCATGAAAGGTAAATCATTTTAGCATTAAAATGTATTAAAGGGAATATGAAAATGGACCATGTATCGTTCAAAAGTCCATGAAGGTACGTGGACCTTGATGAACATTGATGCGTCTTTAAAGTTTTTGATTTTTCAAACATGATAAACATCTTGAAACATTTATTTATGAGACTGTAAATTTGTATTTTACAAAAATGTTTTATGGATCTTAGATATATACCTTAAATATGTAGCAGTAAACCTGCGTACAGTGGTGTGAAAAAGTGAAAAAGTGGGCCTGGGTGTGGTTAGAGAAATTTAACTCAGGTGTGATGAACCACAGTTTTAACAGGGGGCAAACACTTTTTCACACAGGGCCATGTAGTTTTGGATTTTGTTTTCCCTCAATAATAAAAAACTTCATTTAAAAACTGCATGTTGTGTTTACTTGTGTTATCTTTTACTAATATTTATATTAATTTTAATGACCCGAAACATTAAAGTGTGACAAACATGCAAAAAAATAAGAAATCAGGAAGTAAAAACTTTTTCACACCACTGTATATTGTATATGTATATTGCTAAAGTGTAATTTTCTGTTTAGGCAATCAAGATGAATAAGCACAATCAGTTACCTATATTTGAAAGGATTTATTCACACATATAGTGTGTGTAAAAATAAAAAAAAACTACAAAATACAATAAAAAGCATATAAATATTTTAACTTGGCCAGCAAAGATTTGTATTCAAGCACCACATCTTTAAAAGAGTAGTAAAACATGAAGAAAAAAAATGCACAACAGCTTTAAATAGCATACTATGGAGGCACTTTTCAGTAAACAAAAATGTAATTAACATTAGCCACAACAGACAAATATATCTTTAAATTGGTCTGTAACAATACTGCTCCATCTAATAGAACTAATCGAGTGAACTTTAAGTCTACTTTACACAGTGCAAATATTTGGGGAAAAGAGAACAATTTGTTAGAGAACATTTCAGTAGAGTATTTGAATCAGTAAAATATTGTCTTAGGCTGCAGTGTATTTATAATATTGTAACTGGTCATTTGTTTTTTTTCTTGAAAGTCATAGAGCTATGAACTGTAACACATTTATGCATCATTTGATGAATCTTGTTTTATAAGGGACACTTTGTGTTACAGGGATCACCTGATTTGAAGAGTCCATAAACACTGACTAAAGGAAACATTGACATTGCCCCCAACATGGAACCGAACTGTACTACAGCACCACACCACACAAGAGCACTGCGTCCTTCATCTCGCAGGATCACCCCAATGATCACCTTCACGTATGACAGGGCGAGGACAAATATCACCCAAGTGATTACCTGTATGATAAACAAAAAGATAACCAAACCTATCAAAGTACTGTATACCATAACAATATAATCTCTATTTTTCTGCACTAACATTAGATAAAATAACCAGAATATAACTTACTAAATGTTTCCAGGTATCATTTACTCTCAGCCTTTATCTTAGTCCAATATAGAAGAGCTTATTCGGTGAAGACTGACTTACATGGCTTTTTGATTTGTTGCACAGAAATGCACAAAACATTTATTTTGAATTATGAGTTTTTACCTTCTTGTTACCTACTTCATCCAAACACATGACTAACAAAATGAGTTAAAAGGTCGGGGTCGGGGTTATTCACAAACATTGTTTGGGCACATAAAGCTTTATTAAGTAGAGCTGAAAGTGTAAAATTCAGTTTTTTATTCCAGTTTACTAGTAAGGATAAGAATCCTAAGTATACTTTTCAGTACTTTTCCCCCCTGATATTAGTTTATGACTTTGGGGACAGCGGTTTTAGTGTGCAGCACTAAACACATAAGCAACACACAAAAATGTATTGTATGCCACATAGCTGATATACAAATATACAAGTCACAGAGTTTGCATCATTATTACAATATTGATATTCTATTGGTTGGTATGATGATAGTATCCGAATTGAAGCCTCACCATGAGTGCAGCTCCTAATTCATGGTGTATCAAAAGAGGACAGGGACTCAGTGCTGCCATGGCCATGATGTAGGCCCCAAACCCTGTACCAGTCACTGTGAGAACCCCCATTAGCACCAGGGACCTTGAAGAGGAAAGAGACATCAGAATATACAATAAAATCTTGTATGCAATTATCTTATCTATCCGGGTCTTACCTGATTTGGAAAAACATGGCAATAAAGCAGGCCACAGGATTTGCCACTGCAGCCAAAGCAGTTGCCAGGTGATAGGTCTGATTACCATATGGCAGGCAAGAGAAGGACTGTACTGAAGGGAGAACTGCATTGGTTAATGCATTAACCCATGCCAGAACAACAAAAATAAACACGACTTCTGCAATGTTATAGGTTCCTTTCCCAAATGTGCTGCGAGGTTTATTTGCTTGGTCTTCTGGATGCTCCAGCATAGGTGTCTGTTCTACATGATGGTTTTGCAGGGAGATGCTAATTTCAGTCTTCTCTTGGTGATTTGTATCATCAAGATACTTTTTAGATTTATGTTCTTTTACTACAGCAGAATAGCAGTTGAGCATCACAAAAGCACCCAGGCAGACTGCCATCATGGCACTGAGGAACAGGAAGAAGACCTGGACAGAGAAGTTTGCTGGCTGGTTGTGTGCCTCCAGTTTACCACTGGTACCTCCGGTGTAGTTGACCATGGTGGAATTTGCATTAACTGTAGCATTTTTGCATTGGACCACTCCAACACCCTGAATAAGAGCCACCAGAGCTGGAATCAGGCCACTCAGGCCCTCTCCAACAAAGTAGGTGGTGAGGTACTGAGGCTGGAGCCTCATCATAAAGGGCAGGAAGGTGACAGAGGATGTGCAGTCCACTACTGACAGTAGGAAACTGAGAGAGAGCAGAGCTACACTGTGTACAGCATTTCCAACAATTAGTGTGTGCTTCCAAAAGAAGGACAGTAGAAAGGTGGCCACGACTCCCAAAACTACAATGGTGTAGATGACCGGCCGTTCATCCAGCGCTCCTGGTCTGAAGCGATGCATAAGCGTGATGAAAAGTGGTCCGATGTTCGCCAACTGGATAATTACAGTGAGGTAGGAGGGCAGGTACCAACGTTCAGGGATCTCAGGAACAATCAGTGGGAGTTCAACCCACATCCCATTGATGGCGACCCATGACCCAATGCCAAAGAGGCAAACCAACATGTGCGTCAACAGTGTCATGATGCAGAGAATGAATTCAACTTCTGATTAGCCAATAAAGAGTTAAGAAGGTCATCTGGAAAATAAACAAAAGAGATCTTCACAGCGGGTTCAAATTTTTTTAAACCAACATACAGCTTCTATGATCAAATATGTATTCTCTTTATTTTGTAGCGTTTCTCTTGGCTGCACTGCTTCCAGTACGTGTATGTTAGATGTTTTTGTCCAATTAGACTTCAGCCTCTATGTGCTGCCATGTAAATTTAATCTGCCCAGGGCCTTCAAAGTCAGTACTGCTGGCTCTTTTACCACAGAGTATATTATTAATGAGTCTGTTTCTTTAACAAAATAGATTTAAAATTTGCCTCACAGGGCAGCTAGCTGGCCCAGAATAGCGTCAGCGGTACCACTGGCTTACAGCCTCTGAGGAGCGGTGCAAATTATGAGTATCTCTGGTGAGTAGGTTGTATTTTATTTACATTTGAATGTTTTTGTCATGTTATTAGACAAATATTGATTCTGTGAAGTAGTGTAGAGGTTTGAAGTTTTAACTGGGTTTCTTGCTTTAGTAAAATGGTAGTCACCCTCCATATTTGAAATGCCTCTCTCTCTCTCTCTCTCTCTCTCTCTGTAATGCCACGTGCTGTTATATTGCATTTTTGTATTGTATTGATGGTTTCTATAATTGTGAAGTGATAGTGGTGGTATTAAGAGGTGGATTAAGTCGGGTAAATCCCCACTGAAGGCCCAGGTACCAAATGCACCGCCCACCACTGATATCTATTCATATCAATATGTTTATACTGTTTTTCTGTTTCCAGAGAAGAACCCTGTTGAGGAATTTAAGAACGCTGAATTATTCAAAAAAAGATGTGCTTTAAAGATAAACTTGCTGTATCATGATGAGTGAGTCAAACAGAATACATTCACAAGTTTACTGTACCAGAGATTACAATGAATTTTGTACAATATTTTGAAATACCAGTTATAATATGGGTCTCATCCCTTAGCATGCTGTTTGAACATGATATACAAAGTTGCTTTGTGGGTCAGGTAGAAGTCACACAACCTTTCCTCTACACTGACCTACACCTGACCATCAGCATACGATAAACACTTCCTACTTTAGGAATACTAGTAATAAGAAAAACCCTTTAATCTGACCACTTCCCTTTCTTTTTCATTCTCTACTCACTTGTTCACATTTACTTCCTTGTTCCATTCAAATAATGGCCAGTGATAATCTACAAACAGAACAAGGAGGTACTGAGTGTCCTTGGGTGCCCTTTTATATTCTACAAAAGCTAAATTCATCATTACGCACACACTCAGAGCCACACAGCCTACCTTATGATGGCCAACCGTCTTTGTGATTTCAACACATTCTTTGTAAGCTGTTATAGTCACATCAGCCAGCATGGGAGAGCTTCTCGCTGTTCAACTGACTGGAGATGAGTGCGCATGTGCAAGCTTTCTGTGTGTCACACTCCTACTCTCTAAACCAATGGAAGCCATAACCATGTGCTCAGCCCACCCCATCAGCCATGACTAAAAAAAAAAAAAAAAAGATCAGGGAGAGGAGGAGGCCTCATAGTGTAAGACACCTCCTCCACTCTTTGTCCACACCTTCTCTGTTTCCTGCTCAAGCTTGTGATTTTCCACAACCAGGAAGTGTGTAAAACACTTTGAAGGTCCTTTACAGCTGCTCATCTCTTTTATTTTAATTTGTAGCTCTGTTTCTTTTTATTTTTTTTTAATACCATTGCATGAACATCAACAGTACTCAAGTATGTGTTCATTTACCCAATTTAAGACATTCTGCTAGTGTAAGAAGGTACTCAAATAAGATACTTAAATAGTTATTGTCCTTAAAATTTCCTTCCTTTAGCTGCAGTGAAGATCTAAATACTTATCTAGTGATATTGCTGCATGATAATAGGAACACGACAAGATAAAAGAAGATGCCGTTTTTTAGTTTAGATTATCTTTGTAGGCAGTTCTGTGTTGATTTTTGTTCAATAGAATCAGGACATTGAAAAAAACAAGGACAAGTGTTTAGTATTATTTAGACTCATCTTGGCTCGTGGAATAATTGTTTTCAAATCAATTACGTATGTGACCCGATTTGCACAATATAAGCCACTTATTAAAGTCTGCACATGTTTAAGTATTTTTATAAACATATTATATAGCATCTTTTACAATTATTTTAAACACAGTAACTTACAGATATATATACACACACATTTAAAACTGATTGATTCAGTAATTTCTGCAAGAATTCTTGATTAGTTGATAAAATATTACTGTGTGTATATAATGAATAATCACTTAAAGTCCCATTTTTTTCTCAATTACAAAAATTGAACTGGCTTCTAGGCTTGGTTGGTTGAATCTGCTATAATATATAAAATATATAAACAATCGCATTAAAATACAACTGCATTTAAATCTTTATACAACGATTTAATCTATAGAATAGATTAGAATCCAGAGTGATTTACAGAATTACTTTGTAATCTGTGAAAGAAAATCACAAAATTTTGCTAGTTAGAGACTCTGAAAAAGAAGAACATGTAGAGTTGCCCTTAAAACAGTTCAGATTTTAGGTGGAAAAATAAAATCTTTTTACCCCTTCTGTCATAGGGAGCACAGTACTGCTAAGAAAGTTCTTAAAGCAGAAAAGTAATTAACACAGGATTAATGGGATATAAAGTTAAATATTCGAAAGGCTCCTGATCCCATATCACTCCTAAAAGGTAGAGAAGCCATATAATGAAAATGGTACTTCAATTTACTAAAATTGAGACTTTTATATAATTGATGATTAACATTAATTACTTACAAATACTGCTTCAGTTTAAAAGAAAATGATTCCTACCTGGTCCTGGGCTTCACTGCTTCACATGCTCCAGTTTCAAGTCCAATGTGAAGAATAATTTTTACTATCAGTCTGACCTTACTTAAGAGCACATACTTAATAACATAATGCAGGGAAGCAGGCAAATCACCCAGCAGGGCCTCGTCGGAAGGTGGGTTTTAGTTAAATCAACCATCAGGCAGCATTTCTATGAGGCACCTCAGAAGGGTAATATTAACATTCCCTGTTTTCTGCCATGCCAAAGCATTGCTTATACTCAGCGAATCCTTTCATCAGCATGGTAAGTAGTGTAGCCTTTAGAGAAAACCTTCTGTAGTATTAATAAATCCCATGCTGTTTTGGTTCGGTGTGAGGCTTTGTATGCTTGTGCAAAATTTACAACTTCATGGCGATTCATTATGTTGTGTCTTTCCTACTTCAAGGTTTCGTAGGAAAAGAGGAATGTGTGTTCTTCCACTGGCATACAGTGACATTAATTTAACAAAAACCCAAGGTTGAATTACATCAACTCTGACATTATCTGACAGTCTATAGCTTTTTTATTTTTAACACAATCAAGACAACATTAAATATTTTAGATTTGTATGTGAATAAATTAATGTGACATCACACAAAATGGGAATTCCAGTTAAGGTGCCGGTAAATAATTGAAAGTATTAAAATTTCTTGACAGCATTCATCTGCAAATATAAACTGTATGCACATGTAATCACATGCGCTATACTCTCCACAGATGTATAATTAAGCTACTTGCATAAACTGAGACAACATTTAAGCAGGCTAATTTGGGGCCTGATACTGGAAGTTTTACTGGAAATCTTTTTACTTCCTTTTTAATTAAATCTAACTTCCAAAACTGAATACTTTGCATAATTAGTTTTCTTCACGTGGGCTGTTTTCATGACTGCAGACACAAAATGTGGAAGATCAGCTTCACTAGGAATCTAATTTTTTTTTATGTTTTAATGCACGAATAATTGCATCTACAATACTCAATCTCTTCACCTAATATGCTGAGAAATGTGTGTCTTTGCATGTGTAATATAAGGTGAGGCAACTGCCAAACAAGTAGGGCTGCAGCTATCGATTATTTTAATAATCGAGTATCCTAACGATTACTCCAGCGAATTAATCTAATAATCGGCTAAGAAGTACTTTTTCTTTATTAAAGAGCAATATTTAATATACAAGAGAAAATAAGACGTGCCTTTTAAAATTAACAAGTAATTTGTTTCCTTTTTTAAAAAATTGTTTAGCATTTATTGCTGAAATTTCATACAAGAATATCTGTGAAAACTAAACCCATTTAGTGCATTTAATTGCCATAATACATCAAATGCAAACACATATATATAAATAAATAAAAAATAGACGCACTGTATGGTGTTTGTTTTAGTTTAAAATTATCGCAAAAACTTTCTGTCGTTTTCATTCGGCTGAATCTTATTGAAGCCAACAAAAAAAAAAACATTTCTGGTGCAGCCACCGAAGACCACGCTGGGGGTTTAAAGTTTGAAACTGTTGGTGTATGAACGAGGTTCCTCTTCTTCATCTGATTTGTTGTCTCCTCCAGAGCTGATTGTTAGACAGAGTTCTCTCCAGGGATCAGAGGCTTAGTTTGATACCATGTGATTCTATTGAGTTTAGCTTAATTTCTTTTAATGTGTAAATGTTTCTGACACTACATGGGGTTTAGCCTGATTGGCTTTAAAAATAAAAAGGTCGGAATTAGTCGAAAAGGTCTTCAATGTGGCGGAAACAGGCTTACAAATGAATCTTTTCCTCGCTCCTCGCTGTTTTCTCGCCGTTCCTCCATTTTTTTTATTCCGAAGCGTGTGTTTACCTGTTCAGAGCGCTTCAGAGTTCATGGTCCGTGGGGAAACACAATGCCCCGGATGTAGTTAAATGGACTAAACGAATTTTATTTTTATTTTTATTTGTATTCGAGTTACTCGAGGAATCATTTCAGCCTTAAAACAATACAATGGCCAAATAATGCACAAGTTGTATGGCTTATCTGTACTCTGTTAATTATGTTTTATTATTTTACATACATAATGTTATTTTATTTAAAAAAAATTTAAACTGGTAATTATAATCTTGGTAATAATAATCTATAATTTGTGTGACTAGTGCATTAACAACTCTTCCAATGTACATTTTTGTACACCACTGGGTGCCAATTCATCTTATTCATTTTTTCACCACATTAGCTGTTTTAAGACAATGTTCATTGTTGAAATAATTAATTTAATTAAATTAATTCTCAGCCTTTTCCAGTAAGGAAGTCGTCATTTCCTTCACTACTTCATTTCAGTAGCTACAGTAGAGTAAACACTTTATAACCAGCTTCATGATTATGATTTCACATTAGAAAAGCAAAAGAAAAACAGCACATGTAAATCACCATTAGTTACATAAGCTAAATTGTTGCTTTCCTTTTTTTGTGTGTTAATATAAAATGATATTTTCAGAACAAATATTCTAACTGAATAGAGGCATAAAGTTGTAAAAGGGTTTTATACTTTGCCAAAGCAGGGTCTCAGCTTCTGAGAATGTACTAAAGCTTATTTTAATGTAGTTATGTGTACATTACTACATAGGAATAATTAGATCACATTACATTACAATAAAGAACAAACTCAAGAACAGTTCAAAAACTCTTCATATTAAAAACAGCATTCTATAAAATGGTTTATTTAACAAGAAACATCTTATTAGTGGCATTTTTCTACCATGAAATAAAAAAAAATCCTGGAGTGAGTACATGCAGTGCGTTGTTGGTGGTCACCAAAAAGGTGCTCAGCCAGAAAAAAAGCTCCAGTGTTTCAGTAGTTATACATATAATGAATGAAGGTACAGTGGCAATTTCTTTATTTTGTAAACATGAATTTTGTATAGATACTCATTGTTGCACCATTTTTCCTGCAGTCAGTGGAAAACAAAAGAATGTTCCAGAGACTTCAGAAGTATTCACATTGTATATGTAAAGATAGGCACATGCATGTAATGTTATATGAGCCAAAGGCTACAACCAAAACATTCTTGTAGATATAAAACGGATAGCTTTACAGGACTCTGCACTGCAGGGACGATAGAAAAACAGATCAAATACATTTGGCTTTTGGTTTAAATAAAATACAGTTCAGGACTGGCAGATAACTGGACAGTGGACAGTGTTGGACAATTCATTTTTTTGCTAATCTCACGGAGACCTACACTTTCATGTCCTCTTAGGGAAACACTTAAAAGTTGATTGCGCAAAATGATTTATTTTAGAAATCTATGAATGAATACAAGTTAAAATATAACTCGTCTACAAAGACATTAACATGAGCTACAGAGAAAACCAAATCCATTTTATATTGAATGCAGTGAAAAACTTCGTTTTGGATTTTCTATGTGTCTATAAGTCTTCTAACCAACATTACAGTGTACATTTGAACGAGGGTCAACTTGCTGCTTAATGCTTAAATTATTGAACTCATCAAACCTGAGGATATTCTACAACCACACTTACAAAAGTTCAATACAAATTGTTTTAGTATATATATATATTTTTAAGAGTATAGAATACATCATAATACAGAATACATTCATTCAAGCCTTAAGGCAGTTGAACGAGGTCTGTGTTTTGGTTTGCATCAGTGTCTGCAGGCTGTCTTGACAATATTTCTAAAACAGACCACTGTTGTGTGAATATGTGCGTATATGTGTTTCCAGGAAAGACATTTTTGCCGCTCACACCCTTACAGTAAAGGACCTCAGTATGCACATTATTTAGTATAAAGCCAAAATATTTGGGATTTGGGAGAGCAGAGGCATCATTCATGCTAAAACCCATGCAGAACATTTCAACACTTTAAGTCTCTCAGAAATGAGAAAAGGATATACTGTGTTTGCTTTGCGCAAAAGAAAGAAAATCTAACAAAACAAAATATATAATTACAAACTTGAAAAGCTGGCAGAATGCTGTGTTATGAGAAGGAATAAGGTTGCATAATTCCTGACTGTGGATAGCATTCCCACCACACCTTTGTACCGCTGGGAACATGATCCACCAGCTCTTAAATGAAAAAACATATAAAAACTGTCCATCATCCAGGGTTAGTGTGGGAGAAATGTGTGAAGTCCAATGTGTATGTTGTTGGATCTGTGATACAAGTTTCTTCATTTTGGCCTGTAACACTTTCTGGTCTTCTGAAATTAGGATCCTGAGTCCTGTTGCTTTTTTATCTTGGGAGTTGAAGGTACAATCATGTGGGTGCTCTTTCAGCTTCCTCTGAAGTGCAAAAAGAAGGAGTAATACAGTCATAAATATAGAAACAACATTAAGGATGATTAAATATTTAAGGGGAAATATATTTAAAAATAAGTTTAGGACTTTAGTTTACCACAATAAAACTTTTATTTTCCCAAAACAGCATGTCCCACAGTGTGTCATGCCTTAATAATACAACTATTTAATTACAGTTTTAATGTACTTAAGAATGAAACTGTTTATAGTTTTAAATAATCTTGGGGGATGTCTGTCAACATTTTATGTAATCTTGTGGGATGTCTATGAGGTTTCTGCCCTAATTTGTATTATGGAAGCTAAAAATAGGCTATATTTTTTTCTCCCTTTTGACATTAATACTCCGAAACAGTGTTCATCATGTTACCAAGAAACCTAGAAATTCTGCCTACAAAACTTTCTCATGAAAACCTATTGCCTGATTTGAAGACCTGACACCTCCACTGACTTCATTTTAAATGATAAATAAAATCTTCTCACAATAAAGTTTGCGTATTTGTTAATTAACTATACAGTTTTAAAAGCATCTTATTGTTTTTTAAGATTTTTTTCAAGAATTTTATACTTATATATTTTCAATGTTCAAGCACATGATCTGTTTTCATTATTAATAATACAATACTGAACTCTGTGTATTGGCTGATATTCCATACTAATTTGATACTGACTTACTCACAATCAACAGATGTTCTGTAAGCTTCGATGACCAGGTTATGCAAAATGCCATAATTAATTGGCATATGTGTATCAAGGCACTTTATGCTCTATGTCCAAAGAACGTGTTAAATCTGATCAGATCCTAGTCTATAATTTTGCACAGTTTATTAAGTAACAAACCTGAGGGTGAAGGAGAATCATCATCTCCTGCTGGAGAGAATTGGTCTGTTCCTAATGCAGCTATAGAGCTCCTTGGCCGAATGCATCGTTCCCCAGAGAAACTTCTCCGTAACAGTGCCTACATAAGACAAATGTAAAAATGTGTAATGACTGAAATATACACTGGCTTGACTAAAGTGAAAACACATGCTACTATTCTAAACACATGCTACTATTCATGCTACTATTCTAATAGTGTTAGATTTGCACAGTTTTGTTTGTATGACATCAACAGAGTTTTAAATGATTATACAGAAAGTTGTTAAAAAAAAAATATCTGAACCTGACCTTTCGCGATAAAGGACTACTAGGAGCTGATGCACTGCTGTATAAACTCAGGCTAGAGTTTGATCTGCTCACTGTCATCCCTTTGCTTCCACTGCAACCAGATGCTTCAAGAGAATGAGGTGACAGGTACTTCTCCTTTATCTTCAGGTTTGTCCGACCTTTTACTGTTCAAGAAATAACAGTAATTGCTTCTGAAAACCCATATAAGATTCACTTTTATTAAAAAAAACAACAACAGAGATTTACTCACCTCTGCATGGGTCATTCTTAACAAGAAATTCATCCAGGGCCGTCCATCCACCACCAACTCGTACCATGAGGGTGCTTCTTAAAATACGCACCATTCTTAACTGCTGAGAGTCTCCAAACTGTAGATGATACATTTGTGTTACTTTTCAAATGTTTCCAGATATGGCATACATTGTGATTAGAGAAATATGATTTTCCTCTTACCCTGTAGCGGTTAGCGCTAACCTGCTCCACCTGAAACCTCTTTGGGCAGCTGCAATGGGACACCTGTCTGCTCACCTAGAAAATTGTGGGTGTTTGTTTAAAATGACTATGCACAGCAAGAAGTGCACATGAATCTTAGAAGATCTTCAAAAAACGATTTTTGTTGATGGGAAAATAAATGTTGATCTGAACAGATCGAATCACCTCCTCATTGATTTGGTCCACATCAGTTGTCCTTCTGTAGGGATCTCGGCTTGGGTGGAGCGCACTGACAAACTCATAGTAGTCGATGAAGCCATCGCTATTTACATCAAAGATGTTTGCAACAGCAGCCATTTCCAAGGAGTTGGTTGGAAATTCTATAATTAAAGCAATCAAGTCAATGTTTTATTTATATACTGTTCAATTACATTAAATTTTTCTTTATCCTTGTCCCAGCTTACTATACAGCCTTTCACCTGAAACACTATTATTCAATAAATTACATGAATATTTACACAAAAATTGTCACAGGTCAATCCCACACAATGTCAAATGCCATAAAAATAAATGTAAATGTTTTCACAGAGCTATAGAGGTGAAAGCTCACCTGGACAACCAGGGTGTTTGATCTACGCTATCCTACCCGTATAACCTGAGCTCATGCAGATGAGAACTAACCACTCCCAGCCCTGAACAAAGCAGAAATAGTGAGCTGGGCCACTTCCATTTCTGTGGGGATAAAGGACACCAACTAAAATGTGCCCTAAAATATGAAATACATACTCCAGCTGTGAGTCTTTTCTGAAGTTTTTTAAATATATTTATATATTTATTTTTATCATTATTTTCAATCATCTGAGAAAAAGCCAAGCAAATCATCTCCACAGTTAGCACTCCAGTTTGTTCCAGTTTGATTTGAACTTAAGCCCCCAAGGAAAAGCCAACAGCTCCACCTCTAGGTTGTGGTTTACTTCAATGGTCTCAAAGGATCAATGAGGTGACATAGCACATGGTGCGAGCCAACCTCTACTGCATATCACTTTCTTATTGTGAAACTGCTTACTTAATCTACATGTGTGTGTGTGTGTGTGTGTGTGTGTGTGTGTGTGTGTGTTAGATTATACAAAAAAGTGTTTCAATTATGCACAATAAGTATGCATCAGCCGATAAGTGCTGAGAGTTTAAGTAAGTAATTGGAGATAGTAGGTACTGTACTGCTTACTAGAGGCTAGAACATTGTCGATGAACTCCTTTTGGCTGATTCGACCATCCTGATCTCGATCGATGCTGCGGAAAACATCTAAAATCCGAGACTTAAGGTGACTTATCCACTGCATGTACCTCTTGCGCCAGATGTTAAAGTCAAAGTTAGCAAACTCTTCCAACTGTAAACCAAAAATAAACAATTTTACTCAAAGGATTTACACCATAAACCTTTAAATGTCTATTTCTTCATTCATCTTTAAGCATATTCAGAAATTGCTATGTATTCTTTAATACAATAAAACAACAAAAGGTATGTAGCTATGGGAGTAAGGAACGCAAGTAAGGACCCAGTGAGACAAGGAAGTGAGTTTATACAATATTTTATGTGATTATGCTATAACACAGAATCATATTGACTTTAATGACCTCTCTAAGTCTCTGCTGGTGCTCTTCAAGTCTGGTCTGTCTGCTGTGGGCCTGGACCCACAGTTTCTGCCACTGGCTCACCAGTTGACACAACTGGGGTGTGTGAGGTTCCAGATTCTCCAGGGGCAATAAAACTGTGGTCTGGTTCTTTGTTGGACCTCTTCTTTCTGCACACACAGCACACAAAAACATGTAAAGTGCATTCCATTTTTTTTCTAAACTAAAATACACAATGGTTTTTGGCTACCACTTACTGTATGGTGTCTTATGGCTCGGAGACACCAGCTTTTTAGGAATCAGCTTATGTTTGCAGGATTTTGTGGCGTTTTCTACTTCTATAACTTTACTCTTTAACTCATCCATGAAAACCTACAAGGAGATACAATGAATTTTATTCACCAGCTTGTAGTAACCACAGCAACCATTTGTTTGTAGTAAAGGTAACTTTGTACCTTGTGCTGGGTGAAAAGCTCTGCTGTCTGCCCTATGTCATCAGGGAAAGGTTCCTGGTCTCTGAGGTTCAATGATTCTGCAGCAGAGGAGATCCAGTTCAGAAGGCACTGCACTTCCTTTCTTTCAGCCTCCAAGGCAGAAAGCGCAGCTTGGATTCGCTCAGCCTGCTGTTGTGCCCATGTCTGGACCTGAGTATATGTATGTATACACACGCATAGTCAACAAAGATGATATAAAAAATAAATAAAGATTTCTAATTGTTTGGATGCTACTGTAGTAGATTAACGCACCTCCTCATAGCGGGTTTTGGTTACACTATTCCAAGATTTGATAGTAATAACAGAGTCAGGATGGCAGGAAGAAAGAATCTCTTCACCTAAGGATTGTATGCATTCCAGAGCCACCTGATGACTACTTAAAGAACTCAGTGACTCCTGTTTAAAATAAGTATATTATTAAGGTTTTAATCTGCCATGATATACAATGCTTTTTCCTACAAAACTGCTCTCATGACCCTCCTACCTTGTGCTGTGTGAGAAATGTTATTAGAGCCTCTTCTTCTTCAGGTAGTACACCATATTTCAAATCCCTCTCAGTGTCAGCAATTTGATCAAGGAAGGAGTGAACCATTCTATCAAACTCTTCTGCCTGTGAGTGAACAGATTTGAAAGGTTACTATTTATATATTTTTAAATATTATTTATATTTTTATTAACAATAAGTACTTAATATTAAAAAACACTTCACAAAGTGATATTATATTAATGCCATAGTGCTATTTAATTCTTAACTTTGGTGAATTACAGAGTGTTGAGATTTATATATATATATATATATATATATATATATATATATATATATATATATATATATATATATATATATATATACACACACACAATATATACTGTATATATATATATATATATATATATATATATATATATATATATATATATATATATATATATATATATATATATATGCTGTATATACAGTATATAGTTAGCTAGTTAGTTCATTTTTTTAATAGATCGTTAAGAAAAAAGGTTTGTCTCAGTTTCTGTTAGATGAGCATTTAAATTTACTGAAGAATACCTGTTGTAGTGCTGCTTCCAGTCTGGTCTGTCGGGAGACTGAGAGTTTACACACGGCTTCCCAGCGAACCTCCAGCTCCTCCATCTGTTCCTGCAGCCAGTGGGCATCAGCTGTGCTTCCACGAGTTAAATCTCTCACAGAACGCTTTATGGTGCGAATACAGCCTGCCCGCTTTCCCAGCTCTTTTTGGAACACCTAAAATATAGATTCAAGCCAAAATTAAGACAAAGTATAATGGGTCTAGTCACTCTGCACTGCACCCAAGTGTTCAAGATTTGTATTGGGGGGAAAAAAATAATTTATACAGTAACATGTATTTAGAAACTACCTTGTGCTTGTCAATTAAATTATTAACCAAGTCCTTTTCGCCACCAACAGGCATATCTTCAGCAACCTGTGGCTCTGCCCTGTACAGCCAGTCATTCAGTGCCTGGAGGGCATCACTGAATCTTCCAGAAAACAGCAGTGCCTCCTCCAATTTATGTTGCCTAAAGAAATTACATAATTTCTTGAAAAATATTGATGTAACTGCAGCTTTAATTATATTGACGAACACCATTTTCTATGCATAAACAGAGCTGCTTTAATTGGTGGTAAGATTTACCTCTCCACAGATTTGCCACTGATGGTATCCCACGAGTCTCTGAGTTCAGACACCATATTCTCCAGATGCTGGGTGTCTAAAGAATTCTGAGTCTTTTCTAAAAGAGTGCGACCCCTCTTTAAGCAGGCCTCATACATCGGCCTCTTTGAGCGAAAGAGTTTATGGAATTCCTGTGAACGCACAGCACATTGTTTGACCTACATAATCACTCCTGTCTAGCAGGTTTGCTTTTAAAAGGATACTGTATTCTAGTAACACAAACACAGTTTTGTTAAGCATTGGGCATGTTTATGCAAAATAGTAATGATATAATGTGACATAATGTTACCTTCTGCTCAGTGAGCTGCTGTTTGATCTCCTCATGTGTAACAGCGATCTCCTTATGTGTGTCCAGGGTCTGTTCCACTTCAGTCATCCAGTCCATCAGCAGCTGCCAGGATTCACTGATCTGTACGGAGAACACACACAAAGTTTTAGGTATTAATAAACAAATTCATGCACAATAATGGCTAGAATAGAAATATGTTGTATTATATCTCACAATTTATCATACAATTTAGAAATGAAATTTTTCCCCCATTCATTTAATGCTTACTATTTTAGATATGTCTAATAAAGCCAAATTAATCCAGTCCATAATCTTTTATATGCTAAATATAATGTACATTTTTAAACATGAAATATAATTTTATACAGTTTATCTGCATAGTTAAAGACTTACAGTCTGTAAGTATCTTGGGGTGATGTTTTATGTACATACATCTTTTGTTTTTGTAAATTCTATTCTTTCTATTTGGTCTTTTATGTGTTTTGTGAACTGCTGAGTCTGTTGAGTTTGATGCTATTGACACCAGTTATACCCCTGTGAATTATAAAATACTCTAAACACAAAGCTACTGTTACCATGCCAAAGTTGACCATTTGAATTTTTTAACAATTAACAATTTGTATTAATTAAAGAACATGTCATACTTCTTTGTTGTCTGTAGGACAACATCTGTTCCTGTTATCATTTATGTTATAGCAGTTACAGACAGTCATTACATTTTCACTCTTTCTTTCCTCTCTCATGAATAGGATAGAATCCTGCAGCTTGTAATCCTAACAGAATCCTAATCACTTTTTTCATACGATCAAACTTAAAATTATTGTGTTGACATCTTAGACTCCCTCTATAGAGGTTAAATAATGTCTCCACAAAGAACACGTTACTATATTACTTCCTTCTTCACTTCATAAAGGAATTGTTTTCTAAATTTATGTTTATTATTAGTAGATTATGTTAATCATTCACTAAACATGGCTCTGTAAACAGAAATAATAACATATTCAAAGGAGCAGTAATTATATTATTCGTTGCAGCACTTTCAAGTCAACCTATGATCTTCTTGCATTATTGTCAGATCTGATGTTAATCTTATGTCAAGCATGTCACCTTTTCACCAATCTGAAATGAAGAATTCAACAGTGCTGTGTTAAATGTTTTTAAATTATAATCACTAACAGAGGATGAACTTGCTTTTTGTTTCTACTATATGCTACTATATTATTTATTCTAGTGCATGTGGGGTGCAAACCTACCTGTTTAACTTGTTTCTTAACATCTTCCAGAGTCTTCCCCCTCTCACTGGTGTGCTGGTGGAGCTTCCTGTAGCGGTCTTGAACCATTATCAGTAGATTCTGTATTACATCACAGTCCTCTTTCCTGCTCAGTTCCAACAGCTGAATGGCTGCATTCTCCACACAAGTCTTCTTTTCTCCATATGACTGGACCTCACTTACCAGCATCTATTATAGCAAAAGATATATAAAGTACACCAACACATGCACATATTTTATTAGTGACATTTGCATTGTTACTAAAATAAAACAACAAAAAAAACAAACCTTGTGTTCTTGAAGCTGGGTGCAAATGGTGTCTAGGATGAAGCTGGGAGTAGGTAGGGCATTAATAACCTCTTCACACTTTGCCATTTTGGTCAGCAGATCTTGGATATTGCTGTTAAACTCCTTTGCTAAAGTAAGTCCTTCTGTTAACTTAGACTGGGGACAATAACCCAAAAATAATAATGTCAGAAAAGAAAATTCGAACAGAACATGTCCATTTCTAAATGATCAAATTCGATTACCTTTCGATCTTGCATTTTTGCGTAAACAGTGTTCCACTTCTGTTCGAGGATGCTTAAGCTGTGTTCTGTGCTGGAGCCATGAGCCACATTACTTTCCTCCAGCATCCTGTGGACAGCATTACGGATATTTGTGTAGGCATGCAGTTTGGAATCCATCTCATTACACAGCTCCTGCAACAACAGCACAGACCAAAGCCAAAGTCCATTTCTACAAATTCTGAAGGATATATTTTGATTTATGAGCAATGACAAATGTAACCATTTGTATGATCATTCACAACATATACAGTCAACAGGTATGAATGCAGTAGCATGCACAGTTTGCAAATCTGAATGATCTGTAGCATTACCAGATGAGCACTGAGTCTCTCACTGGCAGAGTCTGGCATTCCCCATACAGTTTTAGTGGAGGACAGCTTTAAGTCTGTGTACTCCATCCACTGCAGAAGATCCTGGATTTCCATTGTTACATCTTGAACCTGTGGGGAAGAGTTCGAGATAATGTGTCATGCATATGCTGAAAGCAGGTGTGAAAAAAAGTAAAGCATAGTAGTTTACAAATTATATCTCCAAACATTCTACATACAACCTTCCTGTAATATTGTATCAACATATAGAATTTGGTGAAATGCAGTCATACCCTAACCTGACAATTTACCAACTGTCTTAACCCCAGCCTATGTAAACAGTGGATGTGTGACTTATTTGGTGCTCCACCTACTTGACTTAGGTAATTCTCCAGCTTCAGCTGCCTGCGCACTGTCTCAGAGCGCACAAACTCCCAGCATTCGTTCAGTTGCTCCAGCCGATGCTGCAGACCCTGTGGGCTCTCTCCTGTGCCCTCCAGCAGGACCCTTCCTGCCTGGTTCAGAGACTCCACAGTATGTACATGTGACATCACATCATTGCGCAGCACCTGCACACACAGTCAGGATGACCTCATTTATCTTTATATTGTCTCCTGTTTAGAACAAATTAAAGTCATGCACACTGAAAACCTAAAAGGTGTTTTGTCAAACTTTTGTTTTTATTACAACAATTAAGCCTATAACTTTTATAATCCATTGATTTATTTAATGAGCACAGATTTATTTGATAAACATTATTTAAAAATGTGCAATATTATTTTGTTTACATTTTGAAGTCATATTTATGAGTCAAGAATTACTGAATTATTAAATCTATATCATCCATCTGACCCTTCAATGTTAACAAATATTAAATCCTAATAATAAATAAAATAATTGTGATGAATTTTCCTATTATGACCTTCATTGCCGATGCTTCACAGACCCCTGGGAGCCCAATTTGCGAAGCACAAAAATAAGAATACGGTGTAGATTGTATATACCTTGTGCTTGGCAAGTTCTATCTCACAGGTCTGTAGGTCGATGCTGATGGGCCGAGATGTCTGCAGCAGTTCAGCAGTGTGGGAAATCCAGGCATGCAGCTCATCAAAGTTGTTCTGGAACTGGCCCAATCCTAGCAGTGCACACTCCAACTCGTGCTGTTCAAACATACAATGTATGAGCACCACCATAAACTAACATTGCTTTTAATCCCAAATGCATAGAAGTATTTCCAGTGTAAAGGGCTGATGGGTAACTATAGGTATATCGTACTTGTCGGCTGACAGTCTCCGACTCCAGGTTGTCCCAGCGCTGACGAAAATCGCTCAGTGGTGAGGCAGACCCTGGGCGCACAGAACCCGGAGAGAGGCGACCCACGTAACGATGGTTCAAACTCTCAATCTCAATCTTTTTCTGGTATAATTCGCGCTTGAACTCCTGAAGGAAGTAAAATGAAAAAAGAAAAAGAAAACACTCAAGAATTTTTAGAAGTTTTAGAAGTACTTAGTATACTGTCTCCAGGGCAATACAGCTCACCTTTAGACCACACAGCTGCTCTTTGACAGATCCAAGATCAGATCCCACCAAGAACTCTTCAGTGGATTTCAGCTCTGCTGACTTAAGCCACTCAAATAGGCCCTATAAAAAGAATGTAAAGGCTGTTAGTATGCTGCTGCACCCTTTATGCTGTTTTAATCAGCCGCCTGTTTATAAATGTACCATGTGAAGTCAGTAGAGTGGAATGGTGATTAAAAGTTAAATCGAATATAATTTTTAAAGAAATTCTATCCTTATAATGCCTTTAGTTAGTTTTGTATTATATATGTTATTAGATATTACAATGAAGCAACGTGAACGCGAGGAAAAAGCAAGACCAATTTTAATGCAATTATAAATTACCAGAATGTACTATACACATTAGCATATATATATATATATATAAATATAAATACTTAGACAAACTATTCTGAACAATGTGAAGAGGGGAAACATATATAACACCAAAATCTGACTTTTCGATTTTATTAAGCACATACCTGCAGGGTGTCCTGATAATTCAGTGCCAACTGTAGAGATTCTTCTAACTTATTGTGGCACTCAGTCCAGATCTTATTAAGATTGTTCCATGTGCAGTAGAGCTAAAAAAGTTGATTAAACACAAACACAGGGGTCTGCTTTAGCCTTATACAGTATAACATGTATTTTAGCAATTGGTGTCTAATATTCATATGTGAAATATAGACCTCATCTAAGCTTTTTGTGACTTCTGGCTTGTCTGTGTCTCCACATGCAGACATTAGCTCCATTCCCAAAACCCCAAGTGTGTCCAGTTCCCCTTGTAGCCCATCGATGTCCTCTCTCAAAGTCTGTAAATGAAGCACAGTAAATAGATAGAAAGCATCGAGTTAAAATCATGGTCCTATAGAAGCTATTGTGACTCAAATTTTTTGATTTTATTTTAGAGATATGTTCAGCAGCAACAATTTTCCAATCCGGTTCACCTTACTTCATCCAAAAATCTGACATTTATATATTCAAATCTATATTAGTCAGTTTCATAGCGGTTTACATTCTCATGTATGCATTTTTATTTATTACCTGCATTGTCAACAGGCTTTGCTGGATGGTCTCAGAATCTGTTCTACTTGAGTTGAGGTCTAGCAGAGTTTGCTGGGCATCATTCAGCCCAACTGTCATGCTGCTTACTTCATTCCAGAACCTTGTAGCCAAATCAAGCAGGTTGAAGAGCCACTTTTCCCTCTCCTGACATTGCTTATGGGTCTCCTTCCACTGGCTGGTAAGGCTGCTTACCTGCTCCTGAATAGCTGCAGAGAAGCAGAGTTTGGGGAAGAAATAAAATTGCATTTCAAAGAGCAGATAATTGTTTTTGTTAGTTATTCTAAAACATTGACAGGAAATGTAACAAGTACACTATTTTGTCAAAGGTATGTGGACACCTGACCATCACACCCGTATGTGATTTTTCCCCAATCTGTTGCCACAAACTTGGAAGCACACAATTGTATAGGAGGCCTTTGTATAATGTAGAATTAAGATTTTCCTTCACTGGAACTGAGGGGCCCAAAACTGTTCTTGCATGACAATACAAATGCCATGACATGCTATGCCAGGATTTGTGCAGTATAACTTGTATGGCCTGCATGGATTCCTCAGCTCTACCCCACTGATCTATATACCCACTGCATGCCAGATCTTTTCATTTGACATCAATGCCTGACCACAGTTTTCTTGTGGCTGTGTGGACAGATCCGACCAGGCATGGTGCAAAATCTAATGTAAAGCCTTCCTTCATGTACAAAAACCAAATGGTTACATTTCACACGCCTTCAATATTGTCCTACATGAATAAATCCACCTCCTAATAACATCATTATGATGCCACAGCTGTAAAAACCATCAATATTATAAAAACACAGTATAACAAAGAACAGGTATCTCATGTAGCGAGAATTAATACCATTGCTAAAACAAGAAACAAAATGAACACAATTCAGTAAGTCTCTTTTTATTGTAGCTACAGCTGCCCTGCATAAATCATCACTAGCAAAGCATCAATATCAATCTCTTAAAATGGGTTTTCCATGCATTTTTGTGCAATTATTTCCATGCATTACGGTTTTCCTGAGGACTTTGATTGAAGGCAATTGTGGGTTTTATTGCAAATTCTATAAAAAAGAAAACAGAAAAGTATAAATGGTTCATATAAAAGTCAAACAACTGTTTTGACCTATTTTGGCGGATTTTGTCTAATGATGTTCAACTTTTTAAAAAGTCCATCTCGTAAATGTTCTTGTGAGTATATCTGCAACCAAATCAATTTATTTTCCTTTGTCAGCCATTGTGGAATGAAAAGACAGCTATTGAATTCATATGAGTATGTTTGAGCTTATGTAGCTTATTGCTAGCTCTGACTGGTGCACTCTCTAACCATCTAATTAAAAGACGTGATTGAATGCCTTCTAGATGGCCTCAGAGTTGCAAACCCGCAATCTGATTGGTTAAACAACAGTCTTCAAGCAGCACGAACTGTACACTGCAAGAGCACACAGTTGCTGACTGTGAAGGCTTAAGGCAAATACATATTTTTGACTCTGGTATCACGTGATGTGAAAGTTGAAGCTGGCCCTGACAACTCGCCACTGCAAAAAAAAACGATTACCTGTGCCAATAGAGCTGGCTCCTGCTCCTTGTGTGTTTGCCAGCAGCTCCTCAGCTTGAGTCCTCACACTGTTCAGGCTCAGCTCCAGCTTGGAGAGCTCAGCCATAGTCTTCTTGTTGTCCTTTACCTGCTCCTGAATACGTGGGGTGAGACCTTGCAGAATCACTGTGGCCTGCATGTGGTTGTACAGACGCTCCAGGCTTTCACCTATCAGAATCATTCTCTCATTCAGCTGAAGAATAGAGATATTGGTTGGTCAAATTCTCAGCACAGCAGTGAGAAAAACATGTCTGAGTCTATCTCTGCTTTCAGCTGGAGATTTTGCTAGCACACATTAAGTTTTTAAAAATGCAATACGGGTATTCTTTTCACATCTGTTTTTATCCATTAGAAATATTTTCCATTATAATAAATTAAACCTTGATATAATGCAGAGAAACATGAACAAAAACAGGAAGCTAAATCCCTTATAATAAAAATTTTAATCTCCAGAAGTTACTGTGCACATATATTAGAGATTAGCCTGATCAATACGTTGGCTGAATGAACTAACTCTTCATTTTGTATTTTAGTGAGTAAATGATGACACAGCCTTGAGGTAGTTATGCATTTTTACACTTTTAATGTGTATAAGTCTTTATAAGTGCTTCTTTGTGTATATTACCTGTGTATACCGTGGCAGAGACTCCTCAAGGACTGCAGCAGCCTCTCGAATTCTGTTTCTGATTGTCTGGAAGTGCTCTTCAGCCTCTGCTGCTTTCTGGCAGTATTGATGTGCCTGGTCAGGACTCAGGTCTGATAGACGCTTGGCCAACATTTCTAATCGGAATATTAAAGGCTTGTGCTCAGCTGTAGATTCCCTTAGGCTCTGTGTAGCAACAGAAGTAATCATTAGTGAGAATTATGAGAACTTTGTGTGACATTTAAAAATAAATAAATTAAACTCCTTTCAAAGATACAAGTACTGTGATTGCAAACATCTGGTAGGAGCAAGTGAGTCAAATCATCTTTCAAAGGATGACCTAATAGGGAAGCTTTGGCACATAAAAAAAGTCCTAAACAATGGACTGACTGTTGGAACAAAAAGGGCCAGATTTTGTAGTACCTGTAAGAGCTCCTGTTGTTCTCTGAATGCTTCATAACTAATGGTGTTCAAAGCAAGTTGGTCAGTAAGGGTTTTGGTTTCCTGTAACCATGGCACCACCTCAGCATAGCCCTCTGAGAATTGGGACAAGAGAGACTGAGCATGCTCCAGCTGCAGCACCACATGGGAATTAGTGCCTGTAGTTATCTGACAAAGGTCCTCCAGAGTATGCAGACTTGTCTGTTAAATGAAAACAACTAAATGATTAAAGGAAATTACATACCGGTATTTAGGTTTGCTCTGTAAAATATACACAAAAAGTGTGATGCTAGGGTAACTTTTAGAGTAAACAGCTCTAGAAATTGTTTATAATGTAAAAAATGTCCCTAATTGCTACCTGAAGGCTTTCCATATCCTCACTCTCACAATATGTGTGTAAGAGTTCAGAAACCTTCATCATTTTCTCAATATTAAACTTGTGCTGAAGAATCTCCACTGCAAGTATCTGTTGGAAAAAATAAAATAAAAAATTATCCCCAGTGATTCAGGATACATCATTCTACAACACACAAGATACAAGTTTAATACAACAAAAGGGGTGCTAACACAATTTTTTTAGTTACAATTTATAGAAACTTATAGAAAAACTCACTTTCTGATCATAGAGCTGGGTTGCAATAACATCAGGGTCCAGTTGGATGACACTGAGGTTCTCCAGTCCCTGGGTTGTAGTTCTAAACCAGGCCAATTCTTTTTCAACTGCCTGTTCCAACTATAAAGGAAATATAATCGTAAACATATCAAAGGACTAGAATTACACCAACATTAAAAAAAAAAAAAAAAAAAAAACACAGCTGTACAATAATAAAAATGTACAATAAATAATATCTAAATGAGTAAAATGGGTTTTATATTGCTTTTACTCTCTGTCTCTCAGCAGCACACAGAACTGCATCTCCAGTCTGCGCTGTTCCCAGAAGTTCCCTCTCGATGCGGCCCAGCCACAAATGGAGGTCTTCCTGACTAGAGGTGCATCGGCTGGAAGCCTCCAGTGCCTGTTCCAGCCTTTGCAGAACATCAGCACTGCCTAAACAGATCACTGAGTACCGGATCCGCAAGCTGTTTGCCTTCTCTTGTACCAGCTGTGACTCCTCTTCTGTGAAAGAGTGGGTTAAAATGACCAGATTTCATATTTTATAATTACTTTTATAATGATGATTAATGAAGGCTAAGAGCGATTATACCTGAGACATGCTCCATGAAATCATGACAGCACTGTTGAAGTTTTCCTAAGTCAGCATTCTTTGCTTGTATTTCCTCCATAACAGCCTATATATAATAAAACAAAAGAAAAGGTCACTAACAAAATAGAATAATACTGTTCAGAAAATATATAAAGATCCTCAAACATCTGTTTAATCACCTTGGCCTGATCAGTGGCTTCTTGCAAATGCAGCATTGTTCTCTCTGCAGAACGGAGTTCAGCTAAGTCCTGCTCCATGGATATCAGCCACTGATGAAAACTGTCTATTCTCTCCTGAAAGAGCTGAGCCTGAGGCAAAATGAGCTCCAAACGCTGTCTCCTGTTAACATAATACATACCTTTGCTCTTAAGGGATTACAATAACTCATTGAGAAGACACAAAGAGCTTTAAAGACATCATGCTGACCTGCTATTAGCACCTAAAAGAAGAGCTTCCCACTTCAGTTTAAGTTGGGGAAGTTGGAGTTTTGCTTTATCCCTGTCTTCCTCCAGAAGTCCCTCTGCTAAAAGTGGGCCCTCCTGCATCATAGTTTCCATGCTAGACCTCCTGTCCTCTAGAAGACGCTGTAGAAGCTGTTGGACAAGTAAAGTCAACAGTATTTGCAAAAATACAAAAAATACAAAAAGTATTCTGAACCTTTTTTTTTTTTTAGCAAAGGTAGTAAAATGTTTATTTTTGATGGAATTGTGTGTGGGTAGATGATTTACTATAAGTGTGTGTGCCAGTATTCACAAATACTGCTGTATTTTTACAATGCATAAATAGACTTTGTAGATTTAAAATGTAATTTTCACTATAAAAACATTATATTTAAGAGAATATGTAGGTTGGAAAAAGCATGCCGACTGGAAATGAAGCACTTTCACTCCTTGCTCTGTATTTTTGCCCATGAAGTCAAAGGTTTGTCTCATGTATCAAGGCCTCATTGTTGTTAACCAGGCATGTTTCACCTTACTCACTACTCTAACAAAGGGGCGCTATTCCACGCTGAAAAGTGAATAACTTCCCTTCAGAAACTGTACACAAAAGAACCTCACTGTCAGCACAAACTTCACAGAAGTATTGCATTTATTCTTTCACAATAGAAAGTGCTTTAGAAAATCCTCCTGCGTTTATACACAGCTCTACAAGTAGAACAGTCCATAAAAATCATATGGGCTTTTTATTATGGAGAAGAATGGAAGCATACCTTCTGTTCTTGAAGCTGAGCTTTCACTACTTTAAATTCAGATGAGAGAGGTTTTTGATTTGCCACGAGCTCTTCAATTTCACAAACCCATGTTAACAGTGTCTGTAGATTTTGCTTAAACATTTCAGGATCCCCAAATCCATCAGTCAGAGCCAAAGTACTCCTGGTACTCTGGAAAAAAAATGACAAGAATTACAAGTGTGAGAAAATAACAAGAATTCATGGAACTTAACATTAGATATTTCAGGTGCCAGTCTTTTGATGGCAAAATAAAGTAAAGATTTTAACAACACCTTCCATCTATCCAGACTTAATTCCTTCTCCAAACTGGACTTTCCAGCACTTTGCAGCTGTGAGCAAAAAAAATTTGTTCCTTATTTGTTATTTGAGTAATAAATATGAGATTAAGAAAATCTAAGGTATTTTTGCATCACCCATCCAATAGTTGGTGAGCAAATATTTTTCAATTAACAAAAAAACAAGAAAATAAATAACTAATATATAATCATATGAGTAATTTTATACTGCATTGTCAAAATTGATCACAAAACAGATGTTATTCTCAAAGTAGGTCCTTGCATCAAATGAAAATTCCTAATACTTGGAAATCTAAACAAACAAACAAAAAATCAGAACAACCTCTGCTAATTCTTCAGCCGCTCCTGTGAGGACTCTAACTGTCCTGGTAATAATAGGATCTCCGCCTTGCTGTCCTGCTGGATATTCTGTCACCTCCACAATTTCTGTCACGATAGTCTCTGTCACTTCCGTGACTTCTGTGACTTCTCGAGAACTCAGAGTTTTCCATGACCATGGGCTTCCAGAGTCTCTTCTCTGCAAGGTGCCTCTTGTCTCCTCTGTTCCACATTGTCCCAGAGGTGATCTCCTGTACTCAGGAACATTGGTCCTCCTGGGCAAAGATCCATTGTATAGGGTTTTGGCCGGGGAAGGTGTGTTTCTCCAAGCGTTGTCTAAAGTGCTGGTGGTTGTGACAGTAGGAGCAGGGGAGCTCCTGTTTTTGTCTGGAGTGGGAACTTGTGGAGAGGTTTGGTCCACATTCTCTATTTTCCTTCCTTCCTTAGAAGGCTCTGGGACAGGCCAGTCCCTCTGTCGCTGGTAGCATTCTTTAAGGAAGGCCTCATTTGACCTCACTTGCTTGGACTTCTGACCCAGGCAGCTAGGTCTACTTATGAGGTTACCCATGATCCTTCAGCCTACAGGCAAATAAGTCGTGAGGCAAGAAGGCCCCTGGGCCATGCATGCAGGAGTCAGTTCAGCTACCTAAAATAAAAGGGTGCTCAGCATGAGTGCACTTGCATATATTATTATCCTTCATCCCAAACAATTCTGCCTCTCCACCTCAAATTCTTTGTGGAGAAATCTAATACAGGCTGCACACCACAAAACTTAATTTAACTATTGCTAATTCCAAGAAATCAATACCATCTACAAACAAACAGTAGAAATAAGGGACACAGGACAAACTAGGTTTCAGTTCTAACCCACTACATATCCAAAATAAATACACTAGCAATTATAGTTGCAACAGCAATAGTACACAAACACATTAATGAAAATTTGGGGCATAGAAGTGCAAGTGGCAGACTTCTCTATCTGGCAGGCTTTTCCAGGATTCCCACTGTTTTCTATGGCAGCTAGAATTAGTGTCCCCTGCCAGAGTTGGCCCCAGGAAGGCACTGGGAAACCATTTATCTCCTGATCAAATATGACAGGCATAAAAATGCTGCTATATTTCTTTGTCTCAAAAGGTGGGGGTTCTGATTTTGATTCTTTTAGCAGAGATTAGGATGAGTGCCAGAAATTATGTGAGGAAGCGAAATACATATTGTAAAAACAATATTTGATAAACAACAACAACAACAATATTATTATTATTATTATTATTAATAATAATAATAATAATAATAATAATAATAATAATAATAATAATAATAATAAAAAGCCTTTCCTGAACTGCAAGACTAAAATATGCCTTTTTTGTCATGTTCTTGTAACTTTTTTTCTGAAGAGTCTAGCTGCCACTGAACCCAAAATTATGCAATATTCAATTCAATAATTCTAAAAAAAAGTTTGTTTTAAAAAATTTACAAAATGTACAAAATTCTACCAGTTAAACCCAATAAATGGCTGTAAATCTTGATAAAAAAAAGTAAATCTTGCTGCTACTGTTCATGTAGTTCAAGCCAGGTCAGTCTATATCATATGATTAATTTAATGAAATTGTGTGTGTGTATATATATATATTTACATAACAATTTTAATCAATTAATCGTATTAATCGTACTGTACGTATACAGTATCTCACAAAAGTAAGTACACCTCTCACATTTCAGCACTAATTTTAGTATATCTTTTTAAAGGGACAAAACTCTAGAAATGAAATAGCTCAACATACAGACATTATTGCCAAAGTAACTGCCAACAAAAGTGAGTACACCCTAAGTGATAACAGCTGTATGTTGTTTACTATACAAAGCCACATGTCCTATTCACCATGTTCATGTTTTTGTATACTTGACAGGAACATACACATTTGTGTATCTTGTTGCTGTCTCACAAGAAAGCCCACAAGAAGTTTGCTAAAGACAATCTGTCCAAGAGCATGAATTACTGGAATCATGTCCTGTGGTCTAATGAGATTAAGATAAACTTGTTTGGCTCAGATGGTGTCTAGTATATGTGGCGATGCCCTGGTTAGGAGTACCAAGAAAATTGTGTCTTGCCTACAGTCAAGCATGGTGGTGGCAGCATTATGATCTGGGGCTGCATGAGTGCTGCTGGTACTAGGGAGCTGCATTTCATTGAGGAAAACATGGATTTCAACATGTACTGTGACATTCTGAAGCAGAACATGATGCCCTCCCTTTAGAAACTGGGCTGTATGGCAGTTTTTTAATATAATAACGACCCAGACACACCACCAAGGTGACAACTGCCTTACTGAAGGCTGAAGGTGAAGGTGATCGAGTGACTAAATATGTCTCCAGCCCTGAACCCTATTGAGCACCTTGGGGCATGCTCAAGCAGAAGGTGGAGAAGCTCCATGTGTCTAACATTTAGCAGCTCCATGATGTCATTATGGAGGAGTGTAAGAGGATCCCAGCAACAACCTGTGCAGCTCTGGTGAATTCCGAGCCCAGGAGGATTAAGGCAGTGCTGGTTAACAATGGTGCTCACACAAAATATTGACACTTTAGACCCAGTTTTGCCATGTTCACTTGGGTGTACTCTGTTTTGTTGCTAGTCATTTTAACAATGGCTATATGTTGAGTTATTTTCAGAGGATATCTATCTATCTCTCTCTCTCTCTCTCTCTCTCTCTCTCTCTCTCTCTCTCTCTCTATATATATATATATATATATATATATATATATATATATATATATATATATATATATATATATATATATATATATATATATATACAGTGAGGAAAATAAGTATTTAAACACCCTGCTATTTTGCAAGTTCTCCCACTTAGAAATCATGGAGGGGTCTGAAATTGTCATCGTAGGTGCATGTCCACTGTGAAAGACATAATCTAAAAAAAATAATCCAGAAATCACAATATATGATTTTTAAACTATTTATTCGTATGATACAGCTGCAAATAAGTATTTGAACACCTGTCTATCAGCTAGAATTCTGACCCTCAAAGACCTGTTAGTCTGCCTTTAAAATGTCCCCCTCCACTACATTTATTATCCTAAATTAGATGCACCTGTTTGAGGTCGTTAGCTGCATAAAGACACCTGTCCACCCCATACAATCAGTACGAATCCAACTACTAACATGGCCAAGACCAAAGAGCTGTCCAAAGACACTAGAGACAAAATTGTACACCTCCACAAGGCTGGAAAGGGCTACGGGGAAATTGCCAAGCAGCTTGGTGAAAAAAGGTCCACTGTTGGAGCAATCAATGGAAAATGGAAGAAGCTAAACATGACTGTCACTCTCCCTCGGACTGGTGCTCCATGCAAGATCTCACCTCGTGGGGTCTCAATGATCCTAAGGAAGGTGAGAAATCAGCCCAGAACTACATGGGAGGAGCTGGTCAATGACCTGAAAAGAGCTGGGACCACCGTTTCCAAGGTTACTGTTGGTAATACACTAAGACGTCATGGTTTGAAATCATGCATGGCACGGAAGGTTCCCCTGCTTAAACCAGCACATGTCCAGGCACGTCTTAAGTTTGCCAATGACCATTTGGATGATCCAAAGGAGTCATGGGAGAAAGTCATGTGGTCAGATGAGACCAAAATAGAACTTTTGGGTCATAATTCCACTAAACGTTTTTGGAGGAAAAAGAATGATGAGTACCATCCCAAGAACACCATCCCTACTGTGAAGCATGGGGGTGGTAGCATCATGCTTTGGGGGTGTTTTTCTGCACATGGGACAGGGCGACTGCACTGTATTAAGGAGAGGATGACCGGGGCCATGTATTGCGAGATTTTGGGGAACAACCTCCTTCCCTCAGTTAGAGCGTTAAAGATGGGTCGAGGCTGGGTCTTCCAACATGACAATGACCCGAAGAACACAGCCAGGATAACCAAGGACTGGCTCTGTAAGAAGCATGTCAAGGGTCTGGCGTGGCCTAGCCAGTCTCCAGACCTAAACCCAATAGAGGATCTTTAGAGGGAGCTCAAACTCCGTGTTTCTCAGCGACAGGCCAGAAACCTGACTGATCTAGAGAAGATCTGTGTGGAGGAGTGGGCCAAAATCCCTCCTGCAGTGTGTGAAAACCTGGTGAAAAACTGCAGGAAACGTTTGACCTCTGTAATTGCAAACAAAGGCTACTGTACCAAATATTAACATTTACTTTCTCAGGTGTTCAAATACTTATTTGCAGCTGTATCATACAAATAAATAGTTAAAAAATCATACATTGTGATTTCTGGATTTTTTTTTTTTAGATTATGTCTCTCACAATGGACATGCACCTACGATGACAATTTCAGACCCCTATTTTCCTGATACTTATTTTCCTCACTATATATATATATATATATATATATATATATATATATATATATATATATAGTGAGGAAAATAAGTATCAGGAAAATAAGTATCATGAAAATACATGATTTACATCTTGTTTCTAATTGACTCATTCTTGTTTTAGCACAAACAAAATGCTCCTATATATATATATATATATATATATATATATATATATATATATATATATATATATATATATATATATATAAACAAACAAGATGTAAATCATAAACTATCAAATTTCATTCAATTGTAATTTCTGTAAAAACCAACACCTACAGTACATGCATTGTGCATCAAGGTGACTAACTGTAAAACTAATTTTTTAAAACAAGCACTCTCACTCATCCACTGTTTAGAACAATGTATTCAAACTGACTAAGCATTCAAGGCACTGTAATGTATCACAGCACAGCCATTATGGATGACCCAATCCACCTTCCATTAAGCTAGAATAGCCTGTTGTTTAAGACCTCCCATCTAGGCATTGATTTTTTTGCTTATCACAGGCACATTCCCAATAAATCAAATGAACCTAATAATGGAGAATTATTCTCATGGACAATCTGAAGCATTTTTAATAAACCAGAAAATGTGGAAATACGTAATAATATTTTGTCAGCAAAAAACTAATAAATGATAATAAATACAACTTCTTACTGACAACGAAAGAAAATCTAAAGCACACATTTTTTATTATTTTTTTAAAGTTTCTATGGGCAACAAAGCTATCCCAGTGTTGGTAAATAAATAGGTGTATTGCTAGAGGCTACTATAACAACACTAACCGTTCCATTGACCCCAATATGGCCAATAAATGGTAGCAGCTGGTGTTAGAGATTACAGTGGCTACACTTGTAGATTATGTGTTTTTATCTGTAATTCATAATCGTAATAAATCAAAATTCCATATTCCAGTCTGGCAGGCTTCATATAGTAATCAAGTGGGTTCTCTAATTAAAATGGATAGTTGTAGGGTCCTCCCGGGACACATAAAAGCCCTTAACGGTATTGTGCAGGATGTGATCTCATACTTACACTGACAGTAACCAGATAATGTCAGTCAATGTACCTGCATTCGTTTATTTTTTAGGTTTCTACTGTCCATTTATTGTTCTCTTAAAAAGTGATTTAATTCATTTTTTTTGGGATGTATTCAATACATAATTCAAATTTAATTATATAAAACTGAATCTGAACTATAATAAATTGCTCTGTGTCAAATCTAAAACACATTTAGTCAAAAATAAAGTATACTCACAAATACAGGAATGAGGCAAGAACCAAGGCATGTTTTTCAGAGTAAAAATCAATGATAACAAAAAATTCCTCCAAGCTGCTGTTCATAATCATACCAAAATCCCCTTCAGTAAAAAACCAAGAACAGTCCACATAGCATCACACACTATGCACCTTTCCCTGCTGAGGCAGTGTAAAAGAGAAGTTTGAAAGAGCCCACCCCAATCTTAGAAATTTGGCGGTTTCTGACCGTTAAGGACACTGATTCATACTTACCAATGTCCACAGAGGACAAACAGCTAACAAAACAATTCCATAGGTTCTTCTGCATTCAAACCACAGATCAAAAATCTTCAGCATCCTTTTAAAAGGCCTGCTTTTACACTGGAAGACTGATACATAGGCATACAAATATTGTGCACTTGTGTACACAACCTCACTCTTTTAAACACACTTTTAAACACAAACACACACACACACTAGGTCATGCTTTTCCGTTGCCCACAGTCACAGGCGAACAATGTTCTTCCCTGGATTCAGCCTCCCCCTCCCATCGACACTCTCTGTCCTCTTTGTTGCACCCTCTTCGATAGAGAAATTCCTTCCTCGTTGAGGCAACTGATGGGATGTGCACACACTGAAACCCAGTATTCCTGCTGCACTCCACTTGTCTCCAGGTCAGAAATAAAGCATGGTTCCCATTCACAGATCTGGGTAGAGTGTTGGTCCATAAGCCAGCAGTGTGTTGTGCATACTCTCAGGCTCTTGTTTCTCTTGTGCCAGACAGTTGGACAGCGAAGCACTCTCTCATCTCCGTTGCTCCTTCTTTCCCTCCATTGGCTAGCCCCTCCCCCAGATCCTCTTTTGCCTCCCAAACTCCATGCTTTGCTTGTGGAGAAAAAAGGAGGAAAAAAAGTGCTCTATAAAGACCCCAGGCTGCCCCCTAACATTCACATGTTAAGTGACAGCTGCCTCCGTGCCTATATCGCCCGCTCTCTCATTCTCCTTCCCTCCCTCATACAGCAAGTGCAAGCCTGAACAGGGTAGGCTACAATAAGAGGGACCCCCACTCCTTCAGCACCACACACAACCCCCATCTCTATTCAGGTCCTGCAGACTACCACCACCAAAGCTACAAAGAGTGCTAATTACTGCAAAACATCTCTGATTACTTTTCAGCTTGTTTCCTGTCTGCAAACTTTCAAACAACAATCGCAATATTGAAGAGAAATTAGACGCTTTTTTTTAAAGCTTAAGTAAATGTGGTGTGGTTTTAAATTTCCACTCAGCATTCTCACAGAACCTTAGCAGAAAAAAGGTTTTTATACATACAGGAACCTAATAATTTATTAAATAAAGCACCTATTAAGAACAGCAGATGTAAGTAGATCTTTGTGTTTTCCATGGGTCCTTTGGGAGGAGGGACTATTATCAGTACTTTAGCAAGGTGTCAGATCTCACATAAGCCCTCAGCCCTGTGGGTATGGTGTGAGATCGGGAGGGAGGTGGAGAGACACAGAAAAAGATACAGAGCTGGGAGTGGACAGGTGTATAAGCAGGTGTGATATAACCCTTGAGAAAAGAAGCACAGGTGCTGTGCGCACACACACACACACACACACACACACACACACACACACACACACGCTTTCTGTTCTCATACACACTCTCATTTCATTGCACCTGCACTCCACCTATTATCTACAGCACATCTTTCACATAACCCAGGCAGATGGGGCTCATAGTTAATTGCCATCTTAATCTTATCCAAAGCAGCTTAGTTAAACCAGACACAAAGCTCCACTGAAAACCTGATGACAATTAACCTTACATGTTTTTTTTTTTTTTTTTTTGCAGACCATGCGAATATTAGCTTTCGGAAGCTGTTTTTAGCATACTTGTGTTAGAAAATGTAGTAGTTCATTCAATAGGTGTGAACTCACTGTTCTCTATTGCATTCCCTGCCTTTATTCTTTATTCTAATAGTACAAGAATGTGGGTGTGACCCTTTGAGAACAAAAGAGGACATCTCTGGAAGACAATAGAGCTTTCTTTATCAAAGAATGGCAAAACTATGGAAGAGTGAGGGCATGAGAGCTTTTGGAAGACAATAGGAAAGACCCCCTTAACCTTGAGCTTGAAACTCTGATGCAACCTTTGGGCAAACAATATGGTGGGGTTACACAGTAAAGACCACCCCTGTTGGGGGAGACCTGGGGTGAAGCATGGGTTCCAGCAGAGCAGCTGAGGGTAAAAAAGGGGCAGTTGACGAAGAGAGAGATGAAAGCGAGACAGAATTCATATGCCCTCTTCACATGAATCTGTCATTGTAATTCCAGTGGGAACTGTGTACGAGAGACTCTTCAACCACTACACTAAGCACTTAAATTATTAACGTTGACCCATCCCCCAAGACTGAAGACATTGGAGGATATAAAACAGTCAAAAGGAAGCAATGATTAAAAAAAAGCAGTAACAATGCCTGTTGTTAAGGTTGTCCTGGGAAAGAAAATCCAGCGAGGTAAAATGATTTACCCCTACTAAACTTTGATTCAGAAATGATACATATGTGCAGTATTGATATGACCTTTGCTTTAATGTCTATCAGAAGGATTTGGATAGTGAGTTTAAATATTCAAGCTCTTAATGTAATAATAAAAATAAAGCCACAGTTCCACTATTATTATAATTGTAGTCAAATGTGAGCCTTTTTGGGAATCCTAAATAAAAGATTTGCATTACCTACAACTCCATTCTTTATACATTAAATGAGCTCACCTGTAAATGTGTTCTTTTGAAATTCCACTATAGAAAGAAGTCACATTACATTATAGCAATATTTACAACAATGCACAGTTTTTTAACCTATTAACCTTTTTTACATACTGTAAATTGAGGGCACTAAAGGTTATTTCTAATACTGACAAATAACTGCTAGATTTACTATATTCACTCAGTACATACAGTGAGGAAAATAAGTATTTGAACACCCTGCTATTTTGCAAGTTCTCCCACTTAGAAATCATGGAGGGGTCTGAAATTGTCATCGTAGGTGCATGTCCACTGTGAGAGACATAATCTAAAAAAAAAAATCCAGAAATCACAATATATGATTTTTTAACTATTTATTTGTATGATACAGCTGCAAATAAGTATTTGAACACCTGTCTATCAGCTAGAATTCTGACCCTAAAAGACCTGTTAGTCTGCCTTTAAAATGTCCACCTCCACTACATTTATTATCCTAAATTAGATGCACCTGTTTGAGTTTGTTAGCTGCATAAAGACACCTGTCCACCCCATACAATCAGTAAGAATCCAACTACTAACATGGCCAAGACCAAAAAGCTGTCCAAAGACACTAGAGACAAAATTGTACACCTCCACAAGGCTGGAAAGGGCTACGGGGAAATTGCCAAGCAGCTTAGTGAAAAAAGGTCCACTGTTGGAGCAATCATTAGAAAATTGAAGAAGCTAAACATGACTGTCAATCTCCCTCGGACTGGGGGCTCCATGCAAGATCTCACCTCGTGGGGTCTCAATGATCCTAAGGAAGGTGAGAAATCAGCCCAGAACTACACAGGAGGAGCTGGTCAATGACCTGAAAAGAGCTGGGACCACCGTTACCGAAGTTACTGTTGTTAATACACTAAGACGTCATGGTTTGAAATCATGCATGGCACGGAAGGTTCCCCTGCTTAAACCAGCACGTATCCAGGCACGTCTTAAGTTTGCCAATGACCATTTGGATGATCCAGAGGAGTTATGGGAGAAAGTCATGTGGTCAGATGAGACCAAAATAGAACTTTTGGGTCATAATTCCACTAAACATGTTTGGAGGAAGAAGAATGATGACTACCATCCCAAGAACACCATCCCTACTGTGAAGCATGGGGGTGGTAGCATCATGCTTTGGGTGTGTTTTTCTGCACATGGGACAGAGCGACTGCACTGTATTAAGGAGAGGATGACCGGGGCCATGTATTGCGAGATTTTGGGGAACAACCTCCTTCCCTCAGTTAGAGCATTGAAGATGGGTCGAGGCTGGGTCTTCCAACATGACAATGACCCGAAGCACACAGCCAGGATAACCAAGGAGTGGCTCTGTAAGAAGCATATCAAGGTTCTGGCATGGCCTAGCCAGTCTCCAGACCTAAACCCAATAGAGAATCTTTGAAGGAAGCTCAAACTCCGTGTTTCTCAGCGACAGGCCAGAAACCTGACTGATCTAGAGAAGATCTGTGTGGAGGATTGGGCCAAAATCCCTCCTGCAGTGTGTGCAAACCTGGTGAAAAACTACAGGAAACGTTTGACCTCTGTAATTGCAAACAAAGGCTACTGTAACAAATATTAACATTGACTTTATCAGGTGTTCAAATACTTATTTGCAGCTGTATCATACAAATAAATAGTTAAAAAATCATATATTGTGATTTCTGTTTTTTTTTTTTAGATTATGTCTCCCACAGTGGACATGCACCTACGATGTCAATTTTAGACCCCTCCATGATTTCTAAGTGGGAGAACTTGCAAAATAGCAGGGTGTTCAAATACTTATTTTCCTCACTGTACCCCTAAATTATAATTTCACATTTCACCTTCTAACTCTTTAGACACAATTTTATTCATGAAGGCATTCTATGGTACTGAAGTGTATTGCGTTGAAGACAGGATGGCAATGTGTGAACTCTTGCATTTTAGTGTCTGTAACAATCAGAGGTTTGGCATGGTCTCACTCTGCACTTGCCAAAAATTGCAGTCTGTGAGACACCTGATCCTTGATCCCTACACAGTCATCTCCTCAATGAGTTAATTATATTGTTCCCTCTGACACAGACTGTCTCTGTCCACTGACTCTGGCCACAGCTTTTACTACTCAAAATCAATCTGCTCCACCGACCATGTAATACCGCAATAAAAGAAAGGGACAGAATAATGAAAAGCTTGTTCTCTCCTTAATTATACATGCTACTGGGTTAGTTATAGACAAAAAAACTCAAAGATAAAACAAGTATAATAATGACCAAAGAATATGGTTATCATATTTAATAACATTCTGATTCATGTAATTACAGTTAGCTAAAGCAATATCATGTAGATTACGATTTTGCATATCATTCACTAATTTCTAAAATCAATAGCCTCAGTATGTTCACAAAGCAGATTGTAGGGGCGAATCTGTGTGATGCCAAATGGGTTGCAGATGAGGCCAAATTTGATCTAAAACCCCATGTGTCCGAAGACCTGAAAGCACCAAAGTGGATTAATCCTACTGACTTGTATCCCTCCCCCAACATTTCACTCTCTCTTCTCTGCCTTTAAATTCAATAAGACTTCAACGGACCCTCCAGTACACCATAATTAGCACTTGAGCAGACACTGCTCTTTCCATGCGTCTCACGTGAGGCCTGTGCTAAGTGATAAATGAATATGTACAAAAGGATCTCTTTCGAGTCAGAGGGTCAAAACTAAAGCACTATTTGACAAACACAGTAATTTATCACCCCAGAGTTCACTTCCCAGAAGAGAGTGTGTGTTGGGATGGGGTCTTCCCTGCTGGGATGTCTGGAATACTAGAAGCTGAGTCACTGAGGGGGAAATAAAGAATGAACAACTTCAAATGCCTTCAGTTTCATCTATTCAACAGCTATGCAGAGTCTATTCTCAGGGAGAACATTTATGTCATGCTAAATTTCATCCTGATCTTGCCTGGGCAGGTGTTTAGAATAAGTAGTTGAAAACACTGCATTTTTTTTGCCCACAGTTGACAACTAAAATATTTATAAACAGTTAAATATAAGGTAAATAAATGTAATCAACATTTCAGAATGTTCAGTAATTAGCTGCTTTTAGTGTTTTTGGACCTGTGGTGCAGAACGAGTTGATCAGAACACTGTGATAAGAGTGCAAGTTTTACACAAGGGAGCCCTGCTGTCAGATGCTAATTATGTCTGAGGTTTTACAAAGGCAGGGCCTTTACATTGTCTTCATGTGCTAAATAACTACAGCTAATCAGTGTTTTATGTTAGTTTGTGGAATGTTGTTCTTTCCCATGAGCATCACTAAGAAAACCATTGTGGTTCAATGCCTGTTCAATGCCATAAGATGTTTATGGAGAATCAAGAAGAATCCAAAAGCTTTCAACCCCTTTCATAGACCATTCTGAGTCTGTTTGAATATTATGCATGCAGTGCTAATTTCAAATGCAGACTTTGCTTTAGTGAAAAGAGTGGAGTGAAAAGAGAAAACCATTAAGACACAGTATTTATCCAACTATTCAATATCAGCAGGAAGTCAAAAGAGAAGACAGAAAAGAGGCCCATGCACTGGGGATCAAGGAAAAAAAACATATGAGAAACTTATTTCTAGGTAATTCCTGCTATATACAGAGCTGCAATGCTACAATTTTTTTTAGGAAATGTTAACCTAAATAGAACATTTAACCTCAGAAGACATACAATTTAGTATTATTGCATAGACATGTGAGGAAATGTTTAGAGGTGTTGAAAAATAGTAGTAGATATTATAGCAGTAAACTCCACAATTCTGGAAATAATCCCGTAATAAAAAATAAAAAAAATCAAATAAAAAAACCTTGGGTTTGAGAATCCTTACTGTAGCCTGGACCAACAAAAATGCTTTAAAGAACAAACTAATAATCTAAAGGACAAATGTGTACAACCCCACTTCCCAAAATAATAAATAAAAAACAGAATGCAATGATTGGCAAATATTATAAACTCAGATTTTATTCACAATTAAACATAGAAAACATATCAACTATTTAAACTGAGGAAATGTGACATTTTGGTTGCAACACATCCCAGAAAATTTGGGACAGGGCCAAAATGATCTCTGTGTAGCATCCTTTTACAACAGTCTGTATATGTTTGGGAACTGAGACCAGTTGCTGTAGTTTTAAAAGTGGAATATTGTTCCATTTGTTTCTGATACAGGATTCTAGGTGCTTAGCAGTCCTGGGTCAGCTTTGTTATATAGTTTGTTTTATAATGCACCAACTGTCACCAAATGTTTAATTGTAAATGTTTGGGACTACAGGCAGGCCAGTTTAGCACCCAGACTCTTCTACTATGAAGCAATGCTGTTGTAATAGATGCAGTATGCAATTTAGCTGAAATATGCAACGCCTTCCCTGAAAAAGACTTTATCTTGAAAGAAGCATTTGCTGCTCTAAACATATGTATACCTTTTAGCATTGATGATGCCTTTCCAGATAAGAAAGCTGCCCATTCTATTTCAATCAGTAATGCACCCCTATACCATGAACTGAGTGCTGATAAAAAGCAGGATTGTCCCCTTCTCTTTAGTCTGGAGGAAGTGGTTTCCATGGTTTCCAAAAAGAATTTCAAATTTTGATTCGCTTGACCACAGAACAGTTTTCCACTTTGCTTCAGTCCATGTTAAGTGAGTTTTGACACAGAGAAGACAGTGGTGTTTCTGGATCATGTTGACATATGGCTTCTCCCTTGCATTAAAGAGCTCTTTTATACCCAATCATGAGAGAAAAAAGAATCTTTTATACCCAATCATGTTACAAACCCAATAAGTTGCAAAATGTTCAGCTGTTTCTTTTTCATAACACTTACTTACTTTTGTTGCTCCGTCCCAACATTTTTGAGATGTGTTGCAGCAATCAAATAAAAAAAATGACTTAATTTTTACCTATAAATTGTACATTTCCTCAGTTTAAACATTTGTTATGCATTTTATGATCTATTATGAATTAATTGTGGGCAAATCATTGCATTCTGAAAACTGGTGATATAGTGTCCATCCTAAATCATGCCACTTTCTTTTCCACTTTGTATTTATAATGATATACTACACATCATTATAAAAAAATGATGTGTTATGAAGTGGAATTATGTATTGTATGTGCATTATTATATAATAATGTCATTGTGTATTATGTTTCATTATTTATATGTCATAAGTAATCAAGAACAACACAAACAAATAATGCTATTAATGCTATACTAATGCTATAGATGTTATTATCATCATCATTATTATTATGCTGTCTTAGTCAAACCCATGCTAATTATGAAAGACTATAAGCAAGCACTAACCAATAACAGCTGACAAAATGCTACACCAGGGTTTATATGGACAGATCTTAGACGTTTGCCTCTGTAGGATCCAATTTTTCTTTTCCTCCTCATCCTCTCATCTAAATCTAATGTTCTTTCTGTGTGCTCTTTCATGTGTGAAGAGGCCTCCAATGCCATAGTGCACCCCACTCTCCCTATCTACTTACAGCACAATAGACTGTGCCTGGATGTGCCTTTTCCTGATAGGAACTGCACCTAACTCTCTCTTTCTCTGGTGCCAGGCCTCTGAGGTTGTAATGTCATTTGCTAACACTGAAGAGTGCGCACACACACACACACACACACACACACACACACACACACACACACACACACACACACACACACACACACACACACACACACACACTTTTAGAACATCATCTGGAAAAAAGCAGGGCAGCTACTGGTCAAAAGGACAATGTACCATTAAACAGCAACAAGAAACTAATCACCTTAATTTTCTACTTTTTGACATAAAAACTCTGTTGCCAACAGTTCAGAATATCACAGCAGAAGTGTGAAGTGTTTTAGAAGAGGTGTGTTAGTAACATTTTGAATGTTAATGTTAATGACAGGTGATTTACTGCATGTATCGCAATCATTAACACTCACTAAACACTCACATTTCACTAAAATGTATCATTCCTTGTTGCTGTGATGTCACCCCTATCGGTAAATCTTGGGATGTATGATATGTATATTTATATACTGTAAATAATATTAATATACTGTACCTTTAATGATTGAAGATACAATTTAACCTTAAGCACCACTGCTGAGATTTTAGGGAAAATATTTAAAGGTTAACTACCTTCACTTTCCCAGGTAAAGAAATATATGTATGCTAATAACAGTACAAAAAACCCACTCGAGTTACTATTACACAGTATGCTGCTTAATCACTCCGTCTTATGAACCTTTAGGATGCAACAGAGAAGCTAATGCATTTGTTTGGGCTTGTGGAACTCACTGCCGAATCCACAGGAGGCAATCTCATCTCCATGCTCTTCAGCCAGTGGCGCAGTGCCCGGATCTGCCCTCGAAACTCAGACTGCCACTGGCTCCATTCTTCTGTGTCCATCCTGGGAAGTGTCAGGAGACATGCAGAGCACATTCTGTACACTCTGGTTTCTTGCATTTTAATGATCTCATATTACATATATACAAAGCCGTTACAGAGAAATGACATCTAAGCTTTTTTTTTTGTCACTGTAGGTAATTCAACAGTTCCACAGCTGTTGAAAACGAAGTTGGGCATGCAGGTGAATTTAATATATAGCATTGCTAATACAAGAAGCAAAACTTATAATTGGCAGTAGAAATAAATAGCATGAATCATGCAATAATAATGAAGCTGAATTTCAGGTTTTCACATCTTTCATCAACTATTTGGCATAAATTTGTGTCAGATGACAGAAAATGGAAGAAATGAAAAGCAAAATTTTGGGCAGTGTGACAAGTGCAGCTTGTTACCAATGACTGTATATGAGTGGACAACATGGCACCATCTGCATTTTTGCAATCTTTTAGGTCGAAATAAAAGATGCCAGCTTGCAAAAATTGAAGCCAAAATCTATGCACAAATGTAAAATTTGGGTTCTGTTAGTGGAAATTGTATTTATAAAAATGTGCAGGATTTACACAGTGCTAAACAAACAGCCACTAGATGGCCTCAGAGACATTTTGGCTTTACATTTAAATCCTTGCTTAGACACCCATCCATATAGACAGTCATGGATAATAATGAGGAAGGTGATGATTCAATTTTAACATTGTGCAATGGGACATTAGCCTATGCCTAATGCATTTAGCAAATAATGTGAAATCGAATAAACAAATAATTCAATTAAACATTTTTCATTAGTCTGAGAATTGCAATAGCTGATTTATTTTAAATTAGATGCATGATTTTTTACATTTCCTTTTTTTCTAAATAGCTGTATAAGTCTATAATTGATGGAGCTACAGTAATTTAACATAACATTTGCTACATACATACATACATACATACATACATACATACATACATACATACATACACACACTATATGGACAAAAGTATAGGAAACCTTACATTTCTAGCCATTTGTGGTTCTTCACTAAATTGGAGGCACACAATTGTATAGGATGCCTTTGAATGTAATACAGTTCAATTTGACCTTAACTTGAGGAGACCCAAACCTGTTCCAGCATGACAATGTCCCTGTGCACAAATAAATGTTGAGGATAAACTGGAATGCTGACCTCACCCTACATTAACTTAACTAATGACAAATGGAACAAATGGGGATGTTCAGAAAGCACATACAAATCGAATGCTCGGGTGTCCTCAATCTTTTGTCCATATAATCTTGCTGTTCATTTACTGCACAAAATTTGCTACTGTATGTATTTGCCTTACCCATATTTTTTTACCTCAGCATGCTAAAATTGGATAGAAAAATATACTTATTCAGTAAAATACAGATGAATGCACAGTGTATCATTATGCTATTTCTATTGTATTGCTTATGACTTATAGATGACATGCATTGTAACAATATCATTGTGAGATTTTGGATTGATGCCTATGCTTGCTAGCAATTATGTTTTGTTTTTGTTTTGTTTTTTAACTCTAATCTCTCTCATCTGTGTCTTCTTAATCAAGTACGAATATTACAATCTGTTTTGTGTTATTTAGTCTTGGAACTCAGGCATGTACTGTGTCTAATTTTGCCCGTTTTTTCCTCTGCCTTTGATTGTGTTTTGATCATTTGGACTGTATATTCACCTTAAAAGTTTTGCAATTATGTCCGTGTTTTGAACAAACTTAGTGGACTTTGATTGCTGTCTGAATGCTATTACACAGTCAGTGATGATTACAAGGATTTCTCTTTAGTAAAAACTCACTGCTGAGTTTTATCTGAATGTTTGTCAGTGCCTAAATAGTTGGAGCATTGCTTACTCACTACTGATGACCGGTGTTTCAGCCGTGCTCAGAGAGAAATGTAACACTTGTAGAAACGTAGCTATACTTACTCTGATTTAATATGTAGTTCTCCAACATATGCAGTGTACTTCATCAACTACTACATCTTCAAAGGTAAGAGGCAGGTCTTTAATCATTCAAAATTAGATCGGCATGTAGCAAACTCCATATTTGCTAGGGCCTTTGTTGTGTTGCTGACTATCACCTTTCCCATCCTTACTGTGGAATTCCAGTGGAACAATGGAGCACCACATCAGTTTTTCTAGCATGGCCTGTCTGATTGAAATTGACCTTGCTTCTAGAGAAGCAGAGAATGACATCAGAAGATGATCATCAGCTATTTCAACCAATAGTTAAATTCTTTGTTGATAATAGTTTTGACTTGCAACCCAGCTCAAAATTCAAATTAACTGGATGACTTTTTGACTCTTGCATTATGTCATCTTAATGCCCCTTGGCACCTTTGTATGGCAAAATGACAAAGATTCATGTGGTCATGTGCAATCTCCAAAAATATTGGAGCTTTTTATATACTATGGAAATGAAGGGGAGTGGTAGCTCAGTGGTTAAGGTGCTTGGTTACTGATCAGAAGGTCAGGCCCCAGCATCTCCAAGCTGCCACTCTTGGGCCCTTGAGCAAGGTCCTTAACCCTCTGTGCTCCAGGGGCACTGCATCATGGCTGACCCTGTGCTCTGACCCCAGCTTCGGAACGAGTTGGGATATGTGAAGAAATAATGTCACTGTAATGTATATGTGACAAATGAAGGTAAGTCATTAAGCATAATTTGTTATATTCTGTGTAGGGCTGAAAGGAAGTAAACAGCCTTCAGAGAAGAAGCCACTTTTTATCAATTTGCATTACAAAGAAGAAATATAAGAGCAACATAAATAGTGATTATGATGCTACTCAAAAATGCAGCGTTTTAAATTCCCCAGAAACAACTAATAGAGGGAACTAAGATTAAGCAGAATTATGAATTAGCTGATAGGGAGTCAACATTGAAGTGAAGTTGCCTGCTGCTGAGCTGATGGTTTATCATTTTTGCCAAACCTTAAGGATCAGCCTTCTCAAAGGCCTCCCGATGGCATAACATTCAAACAACCATATCAACCAGATAACACAGCATGCACCAGCTTTCTGTCCAGGACTCTTTCTACATTGCTGATTACTGACCACCGATCCATTTCCATCAGAACAGTGATATATATGCTCTAGTTTACCTGTTCAATATAGATACATCCTATGTTCTATGTCTTTTGGATGAGGCTAATGGTATTCATCTGCATCATCATTAGCCAGCCTGTCTACACAGTTCACCTCCTGGGCCTTATATGAGCAGGGATGCATTGCCTATTGGACTGAAATGGAATTGAAATCATCTTAATGTACAGTGCATCTGCAAAGTATTCACAGTGCGTAACTTTTTCCATATTTTGTTATGTAACAGCTTTATTCCAAAATGGATTAAAGTCATTATTTACCTCAAAATTATACAAAAAACACCCCACAATGACAACATGAAAGATGTTTGTTTGAAATCTTTGCAAATGTATTAAAAAAAATTTAATAAAAATAAAATCACATGTACATAAGTATTCACAGCTCAATACTCTGTTGGAGCACCTTGGCTTAATTACAGCCCGAGGCTTTTTGAGTGTGATGATGCTACAAGCTTGGCACCTATTTTTGGGCAGTTTCTCCCATTCTTCATTCTTCGTTATTTTCAGTACTCTCCAGAGATGTTCATTCGCAGAGTCGCCCTGTAGCCACACTTTATCTTGGCTCTGTTCTTAGGGTCGTTGTGCTGTTCTGAGGTCCAGAGTGCTCTGGAACAGGTTTTTATCAAGGATGTCTCTATACATTGCTGCATTCATCTTTCCCTCGAGCCTGACTAGTCTCCCAGTTCCTGCCACTGAAAAACATCCCCACAGCATGAAGCCATCACCACCATGCTTCACTGTAGGTATGGTTTTGGCCAGGTGATGAGCGTTGCCTGGTTTCCTCCAGACATGACACCTAGCATTCATCCAAAGGTTCCAATCTTTGTTTCTCATGGTCTGAGAGTCCTTCATGTGCCTTTTGACAAACTCCAGGTGGGTTGTCATGCGCCTTTCACTAAAGAGTGGCTTCCGTCTGGCCACTCTACAATACAGGCCTGATTGGCAGAGAGATGATTATTCTTCTGGAAGGTTCTCCTCTCTCCACAGAGAAACGCTGGAGTTCTTTTAGAGTGACCAGTGAGTTCTTGGTCACCTTCCTGACTAAGGTCCTTCTTCCCCAATCGCTCAACCTTATATAGCCAGGTGTGTGCCTTTCCAGATCATGTCCAATTAACTGAATTTACCAAAGGTGGACTCCAATTAAGTTTTAGAAACATCTCAAGGATGATAGGTTTGCAAAGATTTCAAACAAACTTCTGTCACTTTGTCATTGTGGGGTTTTGTTTGTGGAATTTTGAGGAAAACAATGAATTTAATCCATTTTGAATATGGCTGTAACATAAAATGTGGAAAAAGTGGAGCACTTGTGAAAAAGTGGAAAACTTCCCCGATGCACTGTAGTTCATCGATTGGTATTTTACCACCTGGCCTCCTGAACTGAGTGTTTGATCCATGCTCATTGCCAATAACATTTATGTCAGGAACTATGGGCATCATTTCTCTGGGCACCAGCTTAATGACACTTGGTTGGACCTAAATATATACTCATACCCAAGAGCAGGTCCAACTGTCTGGAATATGGTATTTTTTTTTACAGTCTGATATTTGCTCCTTTTTTTGGAACTTACCTTATAATGTCCATCTTGGACAGGGGAAAGCGATGTTATGGGCAGAGACTGAACAGAAAGATGATCTCTTCCCAGAGGTGGACATGGTAGAGGGGTGCTGACAAACTGGGCATAGCAACAGATGAGTTACACTTAGTTATTGTCTACCTTCCACAAGTGCATTTTTTAGATATACTTCTTTAGTGTAAACAAGTGTTGACTAGTGTAATGTAATTAACCTAATAAACAAAACATATAAGAAATAAGCATTCAATATAGGTTTATAATATATATTGTATAACATTAAATATTGTTACATAAACCCCAAAATGTTGTCAAACTATACAGTCAACCTTCAAAATGATTGCCGTCCTTTTCATTAAATGAGAAATAATAACAAAAACATGATGGATATGAATAAATAATAAACACAATTACTGCATTTTTCCAACACACTGATTTCAGAATCATTATTCATTGAATTTGCAGAGATTCTGTGCATAACTATAGAGTTTGATTTTGATCTCATCTGACCACAAGACACAATGTCATCTGTAATTCTAATGATGTTTGGGGACCTTTAGGCACTGCATTGTGAGAGCTGCTCTCAAAATATGTATTTCTTTAAAAAAGGACTATAGGTGAGAAGCTCAGGCGTCCATATTAGATGATTTTTTAAATCATATTTTAGTAGTTGACTATACGGGGTTCGCCTACCATTCATTTACTATGATGATGAAGTCACATTTTAAGTCTAATAGTCAGAACATAGCAAATCAGTGCTATTAAATTATTCTCACATTAATTTATATATATATATATATATATATATATATATATATATATATATATATATTAACCTTTTTCAAACATCAAAAACTGACTGATTTATGATTCGTGCCTACATTAATTTCCTTTGAAAACAACACGTTTATGTATATTGTCTAATTGTTAGATGCCCAGTCAGGACAGTGTGCTTATGGGTCCAATTCTAGGGAAATGTCCATCATATGAAACTTCTTCATTGTGGCTCTAATTGTACAGCATACATATCTGTTCATAAACATTATATTATGCCTATAAAAATTATACCTTTTATATGGCCATTAACTAATTACTGTTGAGAGTTCTTTGGTTTTTCGTATAGTAAGTGACTGAAAGCAAATGAAAAATGTGTTAAATGAATGACAGTTTATTTGCCTATACAATCTTTTTATTGCATTAAAATTAAACATAAAACAAAAAGTGTTTGAATTTTTTGGTATTTTATTTTATTCAACAATTGCTATTTAGTGTCAATAATAACAACACTGTAAATAATGGCTACCATTAACCCTTTTATATGTCAAAGCAATGTTAATATAGTTTAAATGCAAATCTGCATTAATCCTGTTCTGGGATTTTAAGAAGAATTTTTAAAATAAAAATGTAAAAAAGGATCATGTTGAATAATACGTAATACTTATGTTAATGTGTATTAATCTCTTGCTAGGCTCGAATATACTGTATATAAATAAAATATAAATAGGCAAATGTGAAAAAACTTGTGTGGTCCAAACCATGACTCATAACTTACTACTTGTCAATACCCAATTTTTTATTTTTTTTCCTGTAATACAGATAATAAGAACACTGTTTTGTTTGTATTATTTTTTTTGGCCTAGAAAGACCTTTATAAGACCAAGAAGTGTTGTGCCTTATTTAAGCATATTAATATTTTCACGTATTTGAAATGAACGTGTATATCAACAGAATAAAAAAAAAAAAACTTAAAAAGAACAGACAAATGTTATTTCTATAATTATTTTATTTACATTAGAATATAAGGTTATTCTTAAAAGCAATGCAATTTTCATTATTATTTTCATTATTATCACAAAGCATTATATACCTCATGCACAGGTCGGTTTGAATTTCATACATTTGTAATAATAAGGTTTTAACCCCATAATGACACTTATCATGGAATTCATATATGCCTGCATTTCATCTCAATCTTCTAAAATGTCATTAAGTTAGTAAACCATGCAGAAGAAAATATATTACAGGACATGATATCAAAATAAAGAAAATGGAAAACAAATATGAAGGTATACACAAGTCAAGTACTTTCAAGAAAATAAACTGTGGATCAGAAGAAACACTGGTCAAGGAAAAAAAAGAAATCACTATCTTTGTTAAAAATGGAGAAACAAAAAAAATAAAAATAATTCCACAATATTTCCTAATACACACATTTGTATTGTTAAACTCAAACTGTGTAGAATACAGTAGCACACACTGGATCATGGGAACCAGGGGAATGCGTATTAAATGCTTGAAACTGTGTAATTTTAAAGTAAAATGAGAGATTAGAAGAAATTTCAGAACATTACTGTCAAAATGGTCAGCGAAGTTATATTTAGTCTTTGATGGAAAACAGTGACTCGCTAAGAGAATTTCTGAGCTTGTGTGCGGACAGTGTGGATGGTGACACCATAAAATGTACAGTCGATGGCAGTCGATTGTTGGTGTGATATTCAAGGAAAACATCTGTGTAACCCTAGCCTCTACCTTCTCTGAGCAAATGATACTGCAGAAGCAACAGAAGAAACGAATGAAAGGCTCACTGCAGATCTACAAAACAAAAACAAAAGAATGGATACTATGAAACAACAAAAATCAACAAAAAAATGGATGAAACAGAATGTGTACCACCATTCATACATAAATAATATCCAGGTTATACGATAAACACTCTGGATATGTCGTTCAAATTTCATAATTGAACAAGATCTTACCTGAATAGTTGTAGCTGAGGGCTGCTGGCAAGCATCGATTTTACTGCTCAAGATCACACTAACATTCTCTTCAATTACTACCGTGTTGGCTATAGATAAACTCTGGGAAAAAAAATTGAAAGAGAGAGAGAGAGAGAACCAGATTAAATCATCAGTGACTTTTGCACACTTGGTTCATCATCTAATATTCAAAATGAGTCTGCGGAGAAAGAAATTCTAATACACTGATACTAAATATTGACCATAACGTATGATTTGTTAAAATACAAAAAAACAGAGATGAGGTATTAATATAAATATTAATATATAGTATATTATATTGCTGATGTAACTTACAAGTATAAAATGCTCAGCATCGAATTCACGTTTGTCCGGATGCTATGAGTAGAGGTAGGGTCAGACATCCTAAATCTTCTTGGTACTATACACCAGGACCCCTTGAATGAAATGATTGTGAACTGTGTAGGGGTTTCATGGTGGTGAGGGATATTGTGCACTTAATAAGAGTTTTATTAAGGGCACTTAGATGTTAATAAATAAGGCATATATCAGGGAATAACTGTGGGTTGTGAGATGCAATATAGTGGCAGAGTTTATGTTTCTTGAAGTGTGTTTCCTTCTCCAGTGTTAATATCAAAATGTCAGGTAATAGTTCTCTCTATACATTCAGCAATATTATTTGCACAACACTACTATTATCCATGATGGCATGTTTTGTAAACCGCCCATATACATGCATAAAAAAAGAAATGGATACTTTTGTACTTGCTAACTATTTGCTTATCCATTTTGGCATATTTTCTTGTTTGTTAACTTGAAAACTAATCCAAGTAAAATATAAAGACATTTTTGAATTAAAGTACAAATGCAGGCTAGTAGTAGTATTAAATAAAAGTTCTCTATAACAAAATCTAGACAGTTAATGCAGTTAGCCATAATAACGTTCTATAAAATCAGCAGTGGTATTTGAGTAAAAATGTTCAGCATTACTCAGGTATTACAAATGATGTGAAATTAGAATTAGAATTAAATTTTTTAACATGAATATTTGTCATGGTTGACCAATGCATAGTATTTAAGCACCCAAACCACAATACATATAATAGGAACTATTTACCAATCAGTTCCCAGTAAGAACATAGTAGTTTCTGGGATGCAATTTTCCATGACAAAACGTGCTAATTAGAATGAATAAATATATCATTGTTTTATGCAGTTGTAGTGTGTGGTGGGGGACTTATTTAAAGACTATCCTATTTAGAGTTGCAAGGTCATATTTCTGATAATAGTGTGAGATTTTTGGCTAAGTGCATAGCAGGGTCAGTATTAGAATCTGCGAGTATAACTGCTGGACGTGTAGGAAGATGAGGATAAGTTCATGCTGAAGCCGGAGCCAGTGGCATCAAAACTACTTCTTCTTGAACCTGATCTTGATCCTGTTCTGGATCCAGACCTTGAGCCAGCAGCAGACCCAGCACCACTGACATTGAACGGACTGTAAAGGCCTTTACTAGACTGGGAACAGGCTTCTAGCAACCGTAGCCCAGTTCCTTCTTCAACCATGCTCCTGTCAATTGCATCCTTATAAGAGATCTTCAGTTTAGTTTTGGGGCATGTAAGATATTTGGAATAAGCGCTCACATCCCTAAGCTTTTGGGCTGTGCGGATATCTATAGCTCCTTTCTTGATGGCCTCTTCCAGAGAGACTCTTCCTTCAGTCTCTGGTTCAATAAGACCACCAGTTAGATACTGAACCTCCAGAAAACGCTGGCCAGCCTCATAATATAGCCAGCCTTTCTTAAGAGCTTGAGCAGCAGACATTTTCACTTTGGTTCTAGGGTCATCAAATCCATTGAAGGCTTTTTGTGCCAGGCTGATTCTGTCAACCATTATCTTATCTAGAAGACCCTTATTGGTTGCATCAACAACAGAGTACTTTTGCCCAGTGGATGGGTCTATTATGCCACCAGTGCAAGCTTGTGCCTCAAGCAATCTTTGTCCAGTTATGCTGTCTACTATGTTTCTGTGCATAGCTTCAGTGACTGAAACCTTCTCTAGAGTGTCTGTATCAAGAATGCCAGCCACAGGTCCAATTTCCTCAGATGGATCATTCCACACAACTGCGGGTGCTTTGATGGATGGTATGGGACTCATTGGATAGGAGGAAGAGGATCCAATGGACGATGAACGGGAGCGAAAGCCACCCATGTTTCCAGACAGCATGTCAGCAAATTCTGTAATGGCAAGGTTGCCAGAGCGATACTGGTCAAGGGAAGACTGATCAATAAGACCTCTTGCCAGAGCATCAGCGATGTCATATTGGCGACCTGATCTTCTGTCAATGATGATGGACTTCTCTTCACCATCAGATGATGTCATTGTGATTTCTTCCCATTCACATTCCTGCTCTGCAAGTTCAAGGTAGGTTTGGTGATCAATGAGCCCTTTGCGATAGGCTTCATACACAGACATTTCTTTGCCTGATTCAGGATCAACAATAACAACTCTGCGTTTGCGAACTGAGGATTTGGATGATGTCTTTCTCTCTCGTTTCTTCTCCTTTAAGAGTAAAAGCAGGAGATCTGTCTCTGGGTCGACGATGCATCTCTCCATTAGCTGCAGATAGGTAAGATTTTCTTCTGTGTTTGGGTCAAAAAAGCCCTTGGTATCATCAGATGGATCGGACAGGATCTCGTTCATCTCTTCGTCAAAGAATCCACGATTGTAAGCCACTTCTACAGGCAAGCGATGGCTCTCCTCAGGGTCAATGATTCCTCCAGTGGCAATTTGAGCTTCAAGAAGACGAATTCCGTGATCTTTGAGAATCAGGCCTTTTTTCATAGCCTGGAAGAGTGAGATAGTTTTACCTGTATAAGGATCTCGGTAGCCAGTTACAGCCCGTTCAGCAGACATGAGCTTGTCTTTAAACTCTGGGCCCACAATTCCCATCTTCACAGCTTCACCGACTGTTAATTTCAGATTTTTAATTGGGTCAATCATGTATCCTGTGGCTGCTTGGGCTTCCAGCAATTCAAAAGCAGTCCCTGGCCTGATCATATTTTTCTTCATAGCTTGGTATATAGAAAGACGGTCTTTAGTTGCTTCCACAAACACACCAGAAATGCAGCTTGTGCCCTCAAGGTATTTCTTAAGCCTGCTGGTTACCTCTTCGACTGTTAACAAACCCTCATTAAGTGCAGAGACTGTTTCTGCATCGATGATTTGTGATCGTATCAATTCTTCGATTGTGATTTCTTTTCTGAGACCCTTAAACATCGGTCTTTTTTCGGCTAAAGGCAGCAAATATAGTCCATCTTTATCAAGCCGGCATCTCTTGAGCAGTTGTGCATATGAGAGTTTTTCCTCTGTAACAGGATCAACATATCCTTTAACTTCATCATTGAGTTTTTCATATGTTTCTTTGTTGATATATCCACGTTGTGTAGCAACATCTGCTGGCAGATGAAAGTTGAATTCTGGATCTATTATTCCACCAGTTGCGGTCTGAGCCTCAAGCAGCCTTAAAGCATAGTCATCTGGCACAAGGTCCTTTTTCATTGCCTGGAAGAGGGAAATTATTTTGCCACTGTATGGATCTTTATACCCAGTAACTGCTCTTTCTGCTGACAGAAGTTTGTCATGAATTTCTGGCCCCACCACACCTTTACGCACTGCTTCATCAACTGTGAGCATTTCATTCTTGGCAGGATCGATGATAAAGCCAGTTGCTGCCTGGGCTTCTAAGAGGACGAGTGCATATTCTGGATTAATAAGACCTCTCTTCATTGCCTGATAAACACTGGTTTTAGATTTGGAATCAGGGGCAACACCAGCAATGCTGCCAGTACCGAACAAGTATTGTTTAACACTATGCAACTCCATGATCTCACGAATGGTCTTCTTCCCTTGCTTAAGCAGGTTGTATGTCTCTATGTCAATTATTCGGGCACTATAGAGTTCTTCAATTGTGACTCGGCGCCTGCCCATGTTATAAGACTTGATGTTCTCCCCTTTAATGATTTCTCTCTGCTCCATTATCTCAATGATTATAATGATCATTCGCTCCTTGGTTAGTTTGCCTGAACGATATTCATCCAGGAGTTTTGTCCTTTCTTCTTCAGGTAGCAAATTTGAGTTCATAACATCCCAGAGGGACATTGAGCCCTGAGCAAGGCCTTCAATTGGAAGGTCAACCTGAGTAGTAGATAGATCACTCTGGATTTGTTCTTCAGTATAAAGGTAAGTCTTTTCAACTACTGTTGGTGCCTGTGGTTTGGACAGTCGTAAGAGGTTTAAGCCAGTCTCAGGATCAGTCATACACTTGTCTTTTAATTGTTTATATGACACATTCTCATCAGTTTCAGGGTCAGAGAATGTTTTGTTTTTATCTGAGTCTTCAGCCATAAGGCTGGCCATTTCCTTGCTGAAATATCCTCGCTGGCATGCAACATCATTGGGAATCCGATGACTGTTTACTGGATCAATAATTCCTCCAGTGGAAATCTGAGCCCCCAAGAAAGGCATGGCATGGTCTTTGGTTATAAGCTCTTTTTGCATGGCTTGAAACAAGGAGATAATTTTGCCTGTAAATGGGTCTTTGTAGCCAGTAACAGCTTTTTCAGCAGTAAGAAGTTTTTCATGAAGTTCAGGTCCTACAAGGCCTGCTTTAACAGCTTCATCAACTGTGAGAAACTGATTCTTAACGGGATCTACCATGAAACCTGTAGCAGCTTGTGCTTCAAGCAAGGAAATTCCTGTGTTCTGTCTCAAAATGTTCTTTTTCATTGCTTGATAAATGCCAAGCTTTTCCTTTGTTGGTTCCAGATATATACCAGCAATGGAGTCAGCGCCTTGTAGATACTTATTAACAGAGTTGTTCTTGCTGACTTCGTGTGGAGTCCTCTTACCTTGTTGGAGCAAATCATAGGTTGACTTATCAATAATTTTGGAATCCAAAAGGGATTTAGCTGGGACAGGAGCCCTAAGTCCTTTGAACGCAGACTGTTCTTGTGTCTTGGTTTCTCTGTCTTGAACAATTGTGACTACAATCGTTATTATCTTCTCAATTGTCACTTTTCCAGATCTGTACTGCCTGAGTAAATCAAGTCGTTGTTCCTCAGTAAGATATTCGGAATTTATTATCTCCCAGATGGTAACTTTTCTGCCTTTAAATGGTCCACACGGAATCTCTACTGATGCCTGTGTCATTGCTTCCTTAGTCTGTGCTTCACTGATCTTCTGTTCCTCTTTAGCATTGATTGCTTGTTCTGACAAGGGCAGAAGCTGAAGCCCAGTCTTTTTGTCAGTAATACATCTCTTCTGAAGCTGCTGATATGTGACATTCTCCTGTGTGTTCGGATCATAGAAACCCTTGATGTCTTCTGTTGGGTTAGTCAAGACTTTATACATTTCGTTATCAAAGTAGCCCCTTTTGCAGGCAATGTCCTGTGGAATGTGGTGGCTTTTAACCGGGTCTATAATGCCTCCAGTTGCCAGTTGTGCATCAAGGAATCTGATTCCCTGCTCTTTGTTAATCAGTTCTTTTTTCATCGCCTCAAAGAGAGACACTGTTTTTCCTGTGTAAGGATCCTTGTAGCCAGTGACGGCTCTTTCTGCAGACAGCAGTTTTTCATGTAGCTCAGGGCCAACAACACCTGCTTTGACAGCTTCGTCTACTGTAAGTTTCTGATTTTTTACAGGGTCTATGATAAATCCTGTTGCAGCCTGAGCTTCTAAGAGAGACAGAACAGGCCCTGGTCTCATCATATCCTTTTTCAAAGCCTCATAGAAAGGCATGGTCTCTTTAGTTAAGTCGATGACAACGCCTGCAATGCAGTTGCTACCCTTCAGAGCTTTGCGTACAGACTCCATCTCAGACACTTCTTTGACAGTCACATTTCCTTTGTGTAACTTGTTATACAAGTCTTTGTCGATAACCTTTGATTCTAGCAACTCTGCAGCAGGAACAGGTGCTCTAAGGCCATCGAATTCGTGCTCATTTGCTTTTTCCTTTTGTTCAGCAACAGTAATTATAATCTTGATGATCTTTTCGACTGTTATCTTGCCCGTTTTGTACTGCCGAATTAAGTCCTTTCTCTGGTCATCTGTGAAGTATTCAGAATTAATTATCTCCCAAATTGTAATAGTCTTTCCTTTAAATCTTCCAAATGGCACAGACACAGTTGTCTTATTGAAAATATCCTTAGTTTCTTCATCCGTGAAAGTTTTGGCATTAAGGACAGCTGTTTCTGATATCGGTAGGAAAATAATTCCTGATTCAGGATCTGTGACACACCTCTTCATCAACTGCAAGTATGTGAGATTTTCTTGGGTGTTTGGATCAAAGAATCCTTTGGTCTCATCAGAGGGGTCTTGGAGAACTTTGTTCATCTCTGCATCAAACTGACCTTGCTTATAGGCTGTTTCAATGGGTACACGGTGGCTGTTGACTGGGTCGATGATTCCGCCTGTTGCAATCTGAGCCTCAAGCATTCTGATGGCATGGTCCTCCAAAATGAGACCTTTCTTCATGGCTTCAAAGAGTGAAATCTTTGCTTCTGTATAGGGATCTTTGTAGCCAGTGACAGCTCTTTCAGCAGACAGCATTTTGTTATGAAGTTCAGGGCCTATCAGGCCTTCCTTCACTGCCTCGTTGACGGATAACTTCTTGTTATTAATAGGATCAATGATGTATCCAGAGGCTGCTTGTGCTTCTAGCAATACTAAACCAGTTCCAGGAGCAATTTTCTTCTCTTTGATACCTTCATAAATGGGCATTTTCCTGTATGGGTGTACAAGTAAGCCCCCAATAGAGTTACTGCCTTTAAGCATAGTCTTAAGTTTTTCTGTCTGGCTAAGCTCATGCACTGTGATCTTGCCTTTGGTCAGATTATCATATTCGTTTTTGCTTAAGAGGCCTACTTCTAACAGGCGGCTCGCTGGAACCTTCTCACGAATGCCATCAAAGCATAAGGCAGAGTCTCCATTTCTACTATCCACTTCAACACTCTGTCCATTAAGGTCTCTAGGCTGGTATTCCAATTCTATTTGTTGACTTCGAATTACTTCAAGCTCCAAAAGTTTTTCACGTAATTTTTGGTTTTCCTCAGCAAGCTGTTTTTCCTCCTCAAGCTTTTTCTTCTCAAACGCTTGCATCTCTTTTTGTTTATTTCGCATTTCATCTTCAAATTCCTTTTGTTTCTTAAGAGCAGCCTCCATAGTCGTCTGAAGTCTATTCTTCTCCTCCTCCAGTTGTTTTCGTTGGCGCTCTTGTTCCTCTTTGAGTGCTCTGGATTTTTTCACCTCTTCTTCGAACTGGCTTTCTAGTTTCTTTTTCTCATCTTCGATTAGTTTTTCTTTTTTAAGCAACTGCTGCTTTTCTAAGACAAATGTCTCCTGAAGGATCGTTTTCTCCTGTTTAATTTGTTCCTGTTGAGCATTTGCCATCTACAGAGGAAGAGAGAGAATGATTAGCACACAAGACATTTCTCTACACAAAACAAATTAACTGTATAACCGTAACTGATTGAGTACTTTTAATGCAATTAATATAAAAGGTAATAATATATCTAGAGATTTGCCCAGAGAAAATGACATGGATAAATAAAAAAAATTATATTCTTTAAAAGCAATGTTAGTTTTCAGGGAGGGGGTTAATGACCTAAGTGGCGTATTTATACCATGTTTAATACAATACCTCTTTAGACTTTTTCTGCAAATCTTCAGCCTCTTTTTTCAATTTAGCCTTTTCTTTTTCAAGTTCAGTGATTGATTTGCGCAGCTCATCAGCCTCTTTGACACTGGTTAAATGCTTTACTTCTAGTTTTTTGGTCTCATCTTCAAGTCGTTGTTGCATCATCTGTTTGTCTTCAAGCAGTTTCTGAGCCTGTTCTTGCGCCATGTCTTTTTGTCTTTGAAGCATTTCAGCTTCAGCTCGCAACTTGGCCGCTTCCTGAATCGCTTGCATCTTTTCTTTAAGCATTTTTTCAGCAAGTGCCCTTTGCTGAACAAGGTCAGACTCTGCTATTTGTCTCATGCGTGCAGCCTCCTGAGCCTCTACGCTCAGTCTAGCGGCATCTTCAGCTAACTTTTTCATGTTCTCAGCCTCTTCAGCCAGAAACTTCTGTGTGTTATCGGTGTCCTTTCTGATAAGGCGCTGATTCTCCTCTTCAATTCTGAGCTTGAGTTTCATGAGCTCCTCCATTTGAATCTTAACCTTGAATAGTTCGTCCTCTACCTGGGCCTTTTGTTTAACAGCATCAGTGACTTCATCTTTAAGGCGATGAAGCTCCTCATCGAGGAGGGATTTCTGCTTGTCGGTTTCATCCAGCTGCAGTTTCACCGTAGTAAGCTCTTGCTCAACCTGAGACTTCTGCTGAAGGGTTTGCTCTGCCAGCAATTTGTGCTTATTCATTTCTGCATCAGCATGTTGTTTCTGTTTCTGTGCAGCAGCTTCTGCCTGAGCACGTTTGGCTGCTTCCAACTCAGCCTCTTTTCTCAGTCTCTCTGCATCCGCCTGTGCTTTGGCTTGGCTGGCAGCTTCAGCCTCGGCAGCTTGCCTCTGAAGCTCTGCCTCAACTGCTTTTTGATGAAGAAGGGCGGCCTCTTTCTCTGCCCTTTCTTTGGCCATCTTTGCTTCTTCGGCAAGCTTCTTAGCTTTCTCGTACTCTTCCTTTAGTTTTGTCTGTACAAGGTTGTCCTCCTTCTGTTGCACAAGGACACTCTGGACTTGCTGTTCAGCAGCACTGCATCTCTGCACTGCCTGATTGGCTGCGACAATATGTTTCTCAGCTTCTTTATCAGCCTCCTCCTTTTGCTTTTTGGCCTCTTCTGCCTTCTTTTTGAGACGCTCCACCTCGTCTTGGGCGGACTGGCGCTGTCGAGCTGCTTCTTCTTCTGCTGCCGCAATCTTTTTAACTTTTTCTTCAGCTTCTCGCCTTCTGTTTTCTTCCTCCAAAGCAAGCTTGCGGTATTTCTCTGCTTCTTTTTCGGCTCGCAACTTACTCTGCTGGGTTTCGTCTGCGATATTCTTCAGTTTATTTAATTCAAGCTCCAAATCAAGTTTACCAGATGATGCCTTCTCAAAATTAAGTTTTAAGATACGGATCTCCTCTTCAACAACTCTTCTCTGTTTGACGGTTTCATCTACAATTGCTTTCTGTCTCCCTAATTCATTGTCAGAAGATTTCTTGAGCTGATTAATCTTCTCCTCAATGTCTTGTTTGTGCTGGTTTGCTTGATCCTCAAGAAGCTTCCTTTGGTATGCCTCATCTTCAGCTTGCCTTCGGAGACGTTCATTTTCTGCTTCTTTCTCTTTGAGTGCTATCTCTGCTTCTGTTTTAAGGCAAGTAGCCTCATTGATTGCGGCAAGTTTTTCTTTCAGTATTCTTTCAGCTTCTGCTCTTTGTCTCGCAGCTTCTTCTTCGGCTACCTGCCTCTGCCTTTTTGCCTCTTCTGCAATTGCACGAAGTTTAGCTGCTTCTTCTGCAAGTTCCCTCATTTTTGCAGCTTCAGCTTCGAGAAGCTCTTTTCTCTCTGCAATATTAGACACACTTTCCTTCTCAGCTCTGTTTTTTAGCTGGATAAGTATCTCCATTTCACTTTTTACCTTGGAAAGTTCATCTTCAAGCATTTTCCGCTGTTGCAGAGCTTCGTTGACCTCATTCTTTAAGCGGTAAAGCTCATCTTCAAGCAGGATTCTCTGCTGCTCTGCATGGTCAAAGTCAGCCCTTAAACGGATGAGCTCCTGTTCAGCAGAGAGCTTCTGCTGAGCTGTACATTCAGCCAGTTTCCTTTGCCTATCCAGTTCCTGCTCTGCCATGTCTTTCTGCTTGAGGGCAGATTCTTCAGCTTTGGAACGCTTTTTTGCCTCACGCTCAGCATCTTCTTTTTGCTTCTCTGCTTCTTCTTGGGCAAGAGACTTTTTGTGGGCTTCTTCCTCGGCCTGCAGCCTGAGGCGAAGGGCCTCATTGGCTTTTTGCCTCCATTTTTCTAGCTCTTTTTCAGCTTGTTCTCTTGCCCTGTCTGCTTCATCTGATTGCTTTTTGAGTCGTTCGGCTTCCTCTTGAAGCTGAATGACTGTTCCATGCTGTTCTTTGAGTGATTCTTCAAGTTTTGAGGTCTTCTCCACGTAAGACATGCGCTTGCGCTCCTGCTCGACGGATGCACTTTTTTGTGCTGCTTCCTGAGCCAGATTGATCTGTCTTGATTTTTCTATCTCAGCCTGTTTCATGCATCTCTCTGCCTCCTCAGCTTGCATCCTCAGCTTGTCAAGATCCTCCAAAGCTTTTTGCTTCTGCTTAGCAGCCTCTCGTTCTGCTTCAGTCTTGAGCTTTAGCTCTTCTTCTGCCTTGCGCTTTTTCTGAGTTTCTTCAGCGACCTGTCTGCGGAGCTTCTCTGCCTCCTCTTGAGCTGCTTTACGGAGTCTCTCTGCCTCAGCAGCATTGTCCCTTAGCTGTTTTAGTTCTGTCTCTGCAGTGGATTTCTGCTTCAATGTAGTTTCCAGTTGAAGCCTGATAATACGGATCTCCTCCTCTATTTTGGTTCGACTTTGATGAGCCTCATCCACCAGCTGACCTTTTAATTTGATCTGCTGTTCTGACATTATTCTGAGTTCATTCAACTCTTGCTGAATATTATGCTTTTGGTTCTCAGCATCCACAGAAACAACCTCTCTCTTCCTAACTTCTTCTTGCATCATGAGTTTGAGTTCCTGTGCCTCTTTCTCTGATTTGGCAATGGCTTTTTTATGCGCTTCAGCTAGCTGCTTTTGTTTCTCTAACTCAGCTTGCATTTCAGCCATTTTTTTCCTCTCCTCCTCTTTAAGTTTCTCAGCAGCTTTCTGTATTAGTGGAAGCAAATGGTAAAGAAAATTATGATTATGAGCAAGCATGACAGGATGTTATGGTTAAGGTTATTATTGGTTTTTAGCATAAAGAAAGACACACACATGACAAATGTTAAGGTAGTTTATCACAAAACAAAACTCGCAAACAATCAAGGCATGGCAATGTGCTATAATTAATGTATGGAGACAGCAGACATTTTGTTTCATAGCAACTAACAAATTGACAAGAAAGTGCAAAGTCATGCGACTGGTGAACTGGCTACATTAAAGCTGTTAAAAAATAGCCAGTGAACCTTCGAATTGCTTTTGCTGAAACTGTAAAAAATTTTTGCATAGTGGCATAATTCATTTCTATGTGGCAGGAAAACATAACGTGGAATAATCTACAGTCATGAGCTCTTTTTTGCATGACAGGGATTTCATTAAAAAAAAAAAAAAAAAAAAAAAAAAAAAAAAAAAAAAAAAAAATCATTTTTTCCCAATGTGCAACCATCTCTTATACCATGGCATTATTGATATGTTTCCATTATATATATATATATATATATATATATATATATATATATATATATATATATATATATATATATATATATATATATATATATATATAAAAACATTGTGATTTTAAATTTACTATTGTTTTAATAATCCAATGTTGTGGAATATCCATGTAATAAATTAATATACAATATATCTTTCACTCAACAGTTTATCTATTTTTCTCTTTATTTAAGTGAACACAAGGGCTTTTATATTAGTGACACTTATTTCCATTTGACCCTAAATTTTAAATAAACATCTCTTTACTTAAATCTTCATCTCAACCCAACCTTTGTTAAAACTAAACAATTTTATTTACTGTTAGGCTTAAAATTATGTTAATATCCACCAGAAATGGCTCCTGTGAATCAGTTACTATAAAAATGCCTGAACTACAACAATATTTCTGAGACATTTGCCTTGTAGCACTGCTATACAAAAAAAAACAAAAAAACAAACAGCATCTAAACCAATCAGAATTGATTTTTCAACTTTGCCATGGTATAAATTGGTTAATATTAATAAAAATCGAGATTTAATGTATAGAGTATAGAGTATAGAACGGAGAAAAAGAAAAAGACACGCATGGGATAGCAGTATATCAGCTGAAAAGAAAATTCTATTAAATTAATTGAAATTAAATTAAACGCTATATACTGTATAAACAACAGAGGAGAGTATATAGAGCTTTGTGTTTGACTCAGCTCTATTTTTATAATGACAGGAATTCATAACTAAAGCAGTAAAGCCAGCAAAAGCAAAAAGGTGCATATAAAATAAAATGAACACTTATTTAATTCTCACTGTCCATTTTGGGTAACAATATGTGATAAGACATTATTTTGCTATTCATTACATTTGTGAATAGTGGTCTTCTGTCACAGTTTACACTGTGTTACGACAGTTAATATGACAGGAGCAACATGTAACAGTGAGAATCAGATCATTTCACAAAAAATGAAATGATGTATAAATAAAGAAAAAGTGAAAAATCCAAAAACTATTAACAAAGTGAAATTTTTACCTCTTTAGTGCCCAAACAAGATAAGCAATCATCATGACAAAGCACTGGCAAGCAGTTAAGAGAAGCAAAGAAATTAAAAGGTTAGGGTTAGAAAATGGGGAAAGAAACTCGTTATTCAGTGAAAGGTAAGAAACTCATTATTCAGTGAAAGGAAAGAAAGTAGTGGAAAAGAAAAAAAGGATAAACAAAAAGCATTTCTAGATAATTAAATGATTTTTAAAGTATGGTTTGGGGATATTATTATAAATGGAATAAGTCTGAAAAATATTTTGCATTGATGCAATTTATTCGATATTTATTATTATTTTAATATTTGATTTTCTAAAAGGCCATTTCTTTGGAGTTTGATGTGACATTGTTCACAATAGATCTGGAAGTGAATGTCTGAAACTGTAAATATTTAACATGAATCATATAAAAGAATATTGGTAATATTTGTATATATTTTACACTGATGCTGAGATTCTTCAAATCTCAACTATTTTGTAGTCTATTGTCGTATTTCTTTTTACTGATATTTTTTTCCTCATCACCGAGTAACACCATTCGCCAAGTCATCCATACATTAATATATGTAGTTTTGTTGGTGAGTAATGTGCTAGACAGTTCGGGTTAGTGATTTGATTTTGTTGGATGCAGTTAAGTCTCTTTAACAAGTCACGCACCTCCTCATCTTCAAGGCGGCTCTGTGTGTCCGTGATGAACTTGATGTACTGGCTGGTCAAAGTCAGCAACTCACTATAGCGAGTTCTGAGCGTTACATACTAATTTGAAAAGAAAAGGGCATTTCAGTATTAGATTTTAGGTATCAATATACACTAGTTTTTTAACAGAACAATCAAGCAAAATCGAGTAGAATATATGTTTACACAAATCAACCTAAAGCAATTCGTGAAAATTCACTCACTTCCTGAATGATGTTGTCAGAGGCAGACTCCATTTTAGTTTTCTTCAAAGGTGAAGTCAGGGGTTCCACTTGTGCTTTGTAAGCAACCAACTGAAGTTCGTAGTCCTGAGATGGACAAATGTCTGTTAATATCCTCTACAAACAGGGTATAATTTAGAAAAGAACTCACGTGAATAAACGCTAACCCGTTTACCTTAATGGTGTCAATGTACGCCTTGGCATATTTATGGCATTCGTCACATTTCTCTTTGTTTTTCTCAATCTCCTCCAGAAGTTTCTGTAAAGCAGAAATTCACAATGTTCATTCTCTCAGAAAAAAAGAATTTTTTTTCCTCATGACATCAAACAAAACATAGTGAAAAATGCATCAGAATAGACCGCTATGCTTAAATCAAATTCGATCTCTGTAAACAATGTGTAAAATGGCACCTTTTCTTGACCCAGCTGTTCTTTCAGGGTCTTGCTGTCAGTAATAGGTATGGCCTGGATCTTCTCCTGCCTTTGTCTGGCGTCTGTGATCCAGCGAATAAGCCAGTCATAGCTTTCACGATAATATCCCAGCTGCCTCCCCAGCTGCTCCAGCTCGCGTTGTCGGAGGTCAATCTGGGTAAAAATGGCTTGCCAGCGCTCCTGCAGGTTGGACAGGAGCTGCTTGTAGTGATCGAGCTCAACGTCCCTCTCTCTGTGCACCTGGGCCATGCGCTCACTCACTGCCGTAGCCTTAGTCAGCTCTCCCTCAAGAGCATTAAAGACGGGTTGTTTGCCCTCTGCCTCGCTGCGCATTTTCTGTAGAAATTAGAGATAAATGTAAAAAAACATGAGAATTCACAGAAGTCGGCAAAACCTACCGTAATTTCCGGACTATTAAGCGCACCCATATATAAGCCGCACCCACTGAATTTGACAAAGATTTTTATTTTAAACATAAATAAGCCGCACCTGTCTACATTGAAACTAATGAACTTTACACAGGCTTTAAAGACAGTGTCTGTTACACGGGTGAAATATGTTGTGGCTCCTTTAAGATCAGAGCGGCATTTTGAGAATAGCCTTTTTCCGGTATTACTGCGCGTGTGCAAGGCTGAGGAATATGTCCTTATTATTTTCTGATGCTCATTTCCAAGTTTCTTTGACTAACCCGTAATGCTGTTGCCAAGAATAATAAAAAAGCACGAGTTTTGGAAACCTGTCTGTGCTTCTATGATTTCTGTTGCAACTGGAGTTAGCGAGCTCTCCCTTCACCCAGACTCAACGCGTTACAACGGCTTGTATCTAAACAGTAGCCTACCAAGAAAGTCATTGTTCACTGTCTTCCTCCTTCCTTTCACAACATTTATCATTTATCGAACTCGCGGAATGGGCAAGTACACACAAACAATGCACTTGTTCACTTATATGATTTGATTACCCAGAATTATAAGTAACTGGGCCAAAAATGCAGTATCTAACGTATACGGTGTACTCATTAACGTGTAATATTACAGACAAGATGGCATATGGTAACTGTTTTGTAAAAAAAAACAAAAACAATATCAGATTGTTTGCTGTGGTGTTCTTTACTCTCACTATCTAAAATAAAAGACACTATAGGCTTGCATGACTGTTGCTATGCGTCACAATATTTATTAAAACAATGACCTGTTTTGACGACCCTAAGAAAGTGGTCTATTATCCACTATCCATACAAATGTAACAAATGCATTATATTGCACAACAATTGCAGTGTAAATAACTCCTAACAACAATTTTCAGTAACTGTTGGTAAGTTACCTAAAGTATCAAGTACCCAAGAAATATATTCAATGAAATACATGTAATACATTTCTTGATTTTGTATGAGAAGAAAAAAAAACAGCAACCACCCGATTCAACTTTCCAATCGTTTGCTTTAATTTCCACAAATTAAAAGCTGAATAATGAACCTGGAGACAAAATTCAGACTAACAGTGTGTACACTGCTAATGAAAAATGTTTTACCATCAAAGCGAAACTTTCCATGTTATATTATTATTAATATTATATCATATTTGATGATTGGCTTGTGCGCACCCAAAAAAAATAAACTTGTTTCAAAAGGCAAATGTAAAACGAATATATAAAAGTGGTTTTTTAAGGGCATTACAGAAATCCATTATATTTTATTAGTACATTTCAGTTACCTTAAGTTCAGTACGGTAAGTCTCCACTTCTACGGTATCTTTTGGGACGGTGTAAACCTTGCGGAGTTGATCTTCGTAATTTTTGAGAATGCCCTCAGCTCCTTGTGTATTTCGAATCACCAGCTCTATTGTCTTCAGCCTACAAGACAAGTGTGCTAGTAAATAACCTCATTTTTGGAACAGCTGTTGAATAAAGGACTAAAAATATTTTAGAAATCGGCAGAAGTCATTATTACTTCTCGAGGTAAACTGAAGACAAGCAGTGTGTGTGGTCCATCTTCTGCAGGGTGATGTCTAGCTCAGAGCGGAGGATCGGAGTGCTGGTCTGCTCCGGAGCGGCAAGCACCACTTCTGATTTCTGGGCCACCTTATCCAGGTTCTTCTTAATGCTCTCCAGCTCCACATGCACTTTCTGAAAGAGCAACACATATGTATTGTAGTCATCTGATTTAAAAACGAATCTGTACATACATAAAGCAAGTGCCCAAAAGTCTTACTTTCTGGTCTGTGGCCTTTTGGAGGCAGTCATTCAATGGGTCTTTAACCACTGGCTGGCGAATACGGGCCACCGTGCGAGACTCGCAGTCCTCAATCTTTAGACGCAAATCTCTGACCTGTGTGATGTAGGTTTTACACACTGACTCATCCTGTTCACCTGTAAGAAATACAGAATAGTAAAGTGAAGGGAAGAATATTGAAGTGAACAAACAAATCACACCAAACAAACAAAAATCCTCATTGTAAAATATTAATAGCATTAAAAATCAATTTTGCTGTGAAACAACTTAACAGTTTGTGTATTAGGAATAAGAACATTGCAGGTAAACAAGTAAAAGGCAGAACTAACTGAATAACTCTTTTAGACACAGAACTTGCAAGTATTGAAAAAATAAAGAGAAACAATAAAAAAAAAAAATAAAGGTGGAAATAATTTTTTCAGCTATTTGTGGCAGCAAAATAGATAAATAAGAAAATAAAATACACTGGTCTTATCAGTCTACTTTCAGCAGCTTTCCAAAAGCAGCATTATGTGCAGCATACATGCATGCATCTCAGTCCAATTCACAAAGTTTCATAAACACTCAAACAAAACACATACTGAATTTAGAGATTTTGTCCACATGAATACATTTTGCCTTCATTGCATTCATAAAGACATTTAATGTGTGCTAATTCTCCATCTATCACAGTGTATCAGCCAACAAAGACAAAAGAAACACACCATGCACTCACACTCTTAAGATCATGTGATTAAGTTAGCACACTCAAACTAGCAGGCTTATGGATTCATTTTGAAGCAGTGAAGTTTTTTTATCACTGCCTCCAACATCACCCTACAGATTTCTAGATGCAACTCACCCTTTTTTCTAAAAAACCGTCCTGCAAGGTGAATTTAATAATTACGAGAGAGTTCAACTATCACTTCCATTCATTGTTTTAGCTAATGATATTAACAAAACACTTTCACAGGTAGAAAAGTATGAGGAAATAGGCTCACCTTTCCCCATATTTTGGAGCAGTTCCTCATAGTATTGTGTTGCTGTCTTGTAATCTTTCTCAGTCTGCATGCGCTCATCTGGGCTGAAGAGTTGAGAGCTCTTTGTGTCTCGTAAAAAGTCCTGGTAGTGAAGCTCTAGATTCCTCAAAATCTGTCTATACTCATCCACCTTCATGGTCTTCAGCTACAATACAAGCAGATTGACCAAAAATAAATTTTTTTATATTTTCATTGTTAGTTGCATAATTTTTGATAAAAATCCCGACTAGCCTCTGGAGCCGCTCTAACCTGGATTAACAAAATGTTTCACTATTTAGAAAATCTGTCCTTCCTTTTTTTTTTTGGTTACAAATGAATAATACTTTGCAAAGTTGTAAATTGTCAAAAAGAAAATTCACTTCATTTACTTTATTTGGAATTAAATAAATGTGCTAAATATATGGATACATACATTCTGGATTATATAGATTTTTAATAACAATAATAATAAAGACAATTAACTGTATAATGAACATAATAAACAGTGTGTGAGGACTGACTATAGTGATGTTCCATGAGCGAATAAGTTGGATGTCCCTCATCAGGTACTGCCAGGACAGCAGGCTCTTCATATCACCATGCAGCCTCTGCCACAAAATAGTCATCTGCTGAAGACCAGCATCCAGACTAAATGGTAGAGAGCACAAAAATATATAAATGTTGAGGGCTTTAGGACACATTTTAGAAGAAATTATCATTAAGGTGGTAATAATAACATTTCAAATTTTTGGAGAAATTGCACCTGTGACATGTTTCTTAGGCTTTATTAAAAAGTGATTTTTTTCTATAACAGTGCACATTTTCTAGATAACAATAGATATTGTTGAAAGACTACATTTCTGATTTCGTTAGATATAAAAATGTGTGCATAGTTGAAATAATTTTTTTGTAAAAACTTCCAATACCTAAATTATCATAAAAATTATATTGATCTGGGAAAGACAGAAATACTACTGTAAAATAATGACCATACATAAATATAAATTGCTCTATTCTAAAAATAAATGATGGCTGATTTTAAATGTAAATAACTAAGACTTACTTAGACACACTCTCTACAGCCTCTTTGTTCACTGGGGGCACAATAAAGCACACAGAAGGCACTGTGGCCTCATTGCCTGACTGGTTTAAGACCTTCCACTTATAAGGCTGTGAGTTGTTGAGAAGTGCACACTCTTCACCTTTGTGCATCGTGATCTATTCAGAACAAGAACAAAAAAATTTATCTGAGCAAATGGTAAAGCAAGATATGATTTTTATAATGGTGCATGTGCTTTTACTAACCTCCATTTGTTTGAAGTCACACACTGCCTGGATTGGCAGTTTGCCTTTAATGGGCATGGTGGGATTGCGAGGCTTAAGCTGGATGATGCTCTTGGCTCTCTTGTTGAGGCCGGCCATGTGAGTTTTTAACTCATTCAGCTGCTCCTTCTCATCCTGGCAAAACAACCCAGTGTTAGAACTGACCCTTGATTCTGTGCACAGAATGACTCTTTAATGCAGTAGATACCAACCATAGCATCCTGGAGAAGGTCCTCCAGACGGGTGGCAGTGCTAGAGCGATCACATGTGTACTTCTTCTTCATGTTGTCTTGCATCCTCTTCATCTTCTCCTCTGCCTCTTTGACATCAGCAAAGAACTGCAAAAGCAGGTCAAAAGAAAGCAAGATTCAGTATTAGTTTTTTAAATATTTTACAAGCATAAAGGTCATAGTAGTTATAGTGGGAGGTGTGTTTTATGTTTACAAGAACTTGTTCATCTCAAAAGCCTCCTAATCATGTCCTCCTGCTTCTAATCACATAATTAAATAATCACAAGATCAACTGACCTGATAGTATGCAGTGTTCTCTTTGAGATGAGCCTCAATACAGCAGCAAAGCTGAAGGATCCAACTCCACTGGGTCTGCAAAGCTGCAGTGAAAGCCTGAGGCAAAAAAAAAAAGTTTGTGAGTGAAAATCACACAAATTCAATGTAGTGGAATATATCTCAGCCCAGTAAACTCACCTCAATGGTCTTCCTGCCTGGGTGACCGTCCTTAATGAGTCTTTCTCCATTGGTCTGGATATCATTGATCTTCTTCTCACGAAGCTCCAGCTCCCTCATCAGTCCCTGAGACATGAGCAATGAGTTATAATGCAAACCCAAATCCACTAACTCTTAGCTAGAAAATAAATACATATAAAATGTCCTTTTAAGGAGTTGCTTATATCGGTCTTACAGAGTAGTTGTCTTTCTTTGCTGTCATGTTAGTGTTACGGTCGCTCCAGTCGAAGTTGACCTCCTCCTCCTCCTTATCATTGAGCCACATGAGCTCTTTAGTGGCAGCACTGACGAACACATGGAGCTGATCAAGGTTCCTCAGGCGAGATTTTGATGAGTTCTGAATGCAAACAATATCACTGTCACTGATAGTTCCTGTAAATGAGCAATGTACTATGGTAAGTGATTGAAAGCACAACTCACCAAGAGCTTAGCGTACTGAAGGTCCAGTTTGGCAAGATATTCTCTGTATGTACTCTTGCTGACAGGAGACAGCTGACTCTGAAACACACAATAATGTAACATCTTTAAAACACTTGCAGTAAATGCTGATAGATCATTAGAAAATATCTTATGATAAATAGCTCAAGCACACAGGGACTCATATGAGAACTATGCAGGCTGCATTTGTGTATTCAGAGCCTACTGCAGTTAGCAATGGACATTGTCCTTACCGCATGTATTTAATTAACAAGAACTGCTGTGTGGCTAGACTTTTGTTTTGTCGGTTTTGCCACACATTTTGCATTGTAACGGTTGAAGAATTTTAAACATTGCCCTAATGTCTACAATAATCAATCATGCATAACCCTGCAAATACAGGAGCCATGACATCTGCATACCTGAATAAGAAGAGGGGAAGAAATGAAAAACCTTCCACTTCATGTCTAGGTCACTAAATAGCTGTATTAGGCGTTGAACTCAATACCAAAAATTTGATTGTCATTGTACTCCACGTTTTAGTGAACAAGAACCGGAAATAAAGTTGCATAATTAAGCAGATTACAGAGTAATGTTTTATCAATTTATGTATTTAATTTAAAATATTATGAAATCATAAATACAAGGAATCAGAGTAACTTAAATATTTAAATGTTTGTGCTCCCCTGATCTACAGTAGATAAAAGACCAGTGAAGAAACCTGAGCTTATTTTGTATAAAGAATACTGACAAAGAGGACGTTCCATCCTAATGGCTTCTTCAACTGCTAAACTTCCCCACCCAGACATTAGTTCAACTTGTTTGTAAATTCAGCTTTCAACATTTCCTACAAATAAATACTAAATAAGTATTATTATTATTATTAAAGAATGATATTTCACCTCGTCAGTTCGTGCACGCTCAATCTTGGCCTTAAAGTCCTCCACTGTCTGATGGAGTCCTCTATGGCTACCCAGCTGCGACTCCACAGTAGGCAGGTCCGAGCCCCACTCTGCAGATTCAATCCTGCGCTGGTTCTCTTCCACCCACGCTAACAGATCTTGGGCATAGCGCAGGGTCACATCATCCAGCTCGGGCCTCACACGTGCAGTCTGCTGTAAAACCTGAGTGCTAGGCGTGACTACTGCTTTGAGTCTTAAGTTAAAGTCGCTGCGCAGATTTACCAGGCGCTCATGAAGACGGTAAACCCTAGGTAAAAAAAAACAGTTATCTAAATTCAGTGATTGACTGAGTAAATCTTATCATTTTTTTTTATTTAATATAAATGAAATAAATCCAGATCTAATTTGATTTATTGACACACCTGCGGTACATCTGCTCAGCCTGTAGGTGGTGCCCATCTTTGAGAATCTGGACGTCATTGAAAAGGAGACGGATCAAGCCATCAGCCTTGTCTAAGCCTCTGTCAATCTCGATCGTGTTCTGGGCTGATTTGCCTGCATTTAAAAGTCGGATATCCTACAGCAGGAAGAAAACGCACTTTTAAAAAACAGCATTAATGTGTATTACATGTATCAGTCAGAAGCACATGTGATTTTATATCATCATTCATAAAATGTACTCACCGACTGTAGAAGGCTCTCCATCTGGTTCAGCTGCTCCTCACACACACCAGACTCCCTCTGCACCTTACCAACTATCCTCTGGAGCCGCTCTAACCTGGATCACGAAAATGTTTCAATATTTAGTGTTTTTTTGGTTCAAAATTAATAATGCATTGTCCAAACACAGATATTAATATCATATTTGTGCATATACACACACACACACACACACATATATATATATATATATATATATATATATACACATACATATACTGTATATAAACTTGATATGACATAATATTTTCAAGAATATACAGGCATAAACCACTGTTTTATAAACTAAGCTTTTTAAACACTCACTGTCTCCCTGCTTGTAGCAAGAATCCTAACCCATGTGGATCCGTCACAAATGCCATGAGTCTCTACAACCTCTTTATCCACAACCATGGACATGAATCCCATACTCGTCCCTCATAGTCTTGAATTGTTTAAGGGTTTGCCGAACCAAACTGTGACCACGACTGAGCTAAGTGCCTGGAGTGCCTGCTCAGCCATTCTAACATTATGTTATGAAAGGAGCTTCACTGTGAGCTGCATTACTCACTCATACACAAGTCTTGTGACAGGAGATCAGCCCTAGTCAGAGGATCCCTACATCCCTATCCATATATTGATCCTTATGGGGAGATTAAATTAATAATCTCTGTAATACTCTCATATCATGCCTTCACCCACAACAAAGGAAAACACCTAGATAAAAAATATCTGTATTTTACAATATTCTCATTCAAACAGTATTACAAATAAAAATAAGTGCTCTTCCAGAGGAAATAGACTAATGTGTAGATAAGTAATAGCATTTATAATGCAAACTTTGCTACAATACAATGCCCCAGTAAAGAAGTCAAATGTATACAAGCAATGAACGATACATCTATATGCATGGCATAAGGTGAACAGTTAGACATACACAGAGATTTATAGAGGTTCATAGTATTACTTGCCTCTCAAACTCTGTTCTAAGCAGTCGCTCTCTTTCCAGAATAGCGACATGAAGTCGGCCCCATTCCTTCTCAACGTCGATAGGGTGGAAACCGGGGGGAACTTTGATCTGACCAGACTGAACTGCACTCTGTTTACATATAAGAAATATAAAGAACAGCAAAATACATAGCCCAAAGTATAACATTTTAGCATTGTAACATTGTGCTTTTGTCAAATGACATTTGTAAGGGTGAAACAAACCTCAAAGGACTGATACATAAGTTTGGAACGGTCCTTTTCAGACTCTTTGGCTGGAAGTTCAGCCTCTTTAAACCTCAGAAACTGACGCCACATGATCTGTAATTCAGAAAAAAAAAGAAAAAAAAAAAAAACCATTTATATTGTGTGTGTAATACTGTATAATGTTTGATTTATATAACTGGGACACTAATCCTATCCGGGATTAGTCATTAATAGGCTGCTTTCTGCCTGCACAGGAGCTTAAGAAATGACTCAGAATGGTATCAGGTAGACAATGCTGTAAGCCTGCTCTCGGTTTACTAAAGAGGAAAAGCTATAAGCTCTTTTGCTCTAAGCTGGGAATCAAATCATTGTCTATGAAGGGCTGGTCGTGTTAAACAAAGCTGAATGCGACTCGAAATTTAATTTAAATGCAGAAGACAAATGCTTTTAATTCACAGTAGCACTGTTCATATTTTACCATGAAATAAATACAGGTCGCTAATATTAACACGCACTAGTTATTCATAAAGTGTAAGTAAAAACATAAATGAAAGCATGAAAATGTTATGCCGCAAATGTAAGAAATCATATCACAAAGTCAAAGCTCATATGTTCCAGGCTACGACTGAGTTTAATTTTGTTCCTTACAGTGGATAAGCTTTTTTTAAAGAGGTTAAAAAAAGAGGACTGAGTGCGTTTCTTTGGAGATATCAATTCTACACAGCTACTCGTGTGGCAGGGAGCGGCACTCAGGCTTTCCCAGATTAGGAGAAAAGAAATCTGCCCGGGGGTCATGTTGAGTATTTTTTAACTAGAGCTCTGCCACACCCTTATAAGGGAGGATCATAGAATACTTACAATGAAGCATGCAAAAGCTCACATCTGTATTGTTTACTATTAACAAATACTATTGAATAACATGACTCACTCACTCACTTCCATAAGCCATCATGCCAAACGAGGCATTCTCACTGTACCGTTTGACTATTGTTTTAACCACAAGACACCATATACTACTAAGAAAGATCCAGAACACATAAGATGAAGATAGTATATGGCTAATTTAAGGTAGTATATGCTACATACTAAAGAATATGTTGCCTTGAAAGTACAAACATAAAAAATTGTGATCATGCAAAACACTTTGTTAAATGCGTCAATACACACATGCAACCTCACCTCAATCTCCTCATAGCTGGCAGGGAACTTTCTCTCCTCGAAGACCACAACATGGTGTCTGATCCAGTTAATAATAATGGTGACGAGTTCATAGTACTCTGTCCAGCGCAGTTCCAGTTCCTGCACACACACACACACACACACACACACACACACACACACACACACACACACACACACACACACACACACACACAGTTGCTAAACAAAAGGCACGGCAAACTTCAGTTCCAGTGCTACCCCCTTTTACTTAATTTGAGGTGTTCAGCTTTGGCCCTGTCTGACCATAAACACATGAAGGAATGGAGAACTGCACAAATGATGCAGGACACTAAAGAAGCAAACATCTATAAGATACTTTTGAATTGATAAGCTACACAAATAGGTCCATTGGGTTATGTGTTTATTTAGGTACAAAATGACAACAAAAATTTTCAACAACTTTTATTAAAAAAAAATAAAAGGAAGGCAGAAAATATTTAGCTGGAAAGAGCCTCACTATTTAAATTAGTCTACAGTGTTCTGCTGCTGCAGCATGGGCATAAAACTTACAGTGACTCGGACTCCATCATGAGCATCGAGCACACGAGGCATGGCATCATAGAGCGAGGACACATATGTGATGATGGACTTCTCATCAGGGTGAGGCACGTCAACATCTAGAAACATATCAGTCAAATTAAAATTAAAAAAATCAGTCAAATTAAAATTGTCCTTCCAATATCATTTGGTATTGAAATCTAAATGTAATAAATTAAACTGCGGTTGAAAAGCAAAAATGAGATTTTACTTTATTATTTTTTAAATATTACTCTCCATTTTGTAATAATGTACTTTCTGAAAGTTTGAGTGCAGCATGAAATTAGGATTAGTATCATCTACCCAATATGAATCAAAGAATCTCAGCTGATGGGTAAATAATTAGTAGTTGACATGAAATATTCTGTCAGAAAAGTGTGCAAAGTTTGAACTGTACCCTCTGGGTCGAGTAGGCGTGTGACACCCATCTCTCTCTCAGCCACGGTGAAGGCTTGCTCCAGGTTCTCCAGGTTGGTCTGGTGGTACACTTTTCCCATGTCAATAAGTCTGGGTCTGAAAAAGTGCAAACATATTGTAAGTAAATAAGAAGTGTATCAGTGGTGCATAATTATCCAATCATTCATACTGATACTGCATTAATGGCTGAATCCATTTGCTAAAATAAACTTTACCCCAAAAGAACTTTGTCATTTTTTGTCATGTGTCGTTCTATAAACACTGAATGAGTTGGAATTATGAAATAAAACACTACTGTACAGTCAATATTGTAAAATGATTTAATCAGAATGTTTATGGAGTCTTCCAGGACATAAACTTAGGATATTTGTTTGGTAATAAATTACATGAGTGAAAAATCCTATAGTTGGTGCTGGACACCCAGGACATTATTAGCTGCACGTTCAGGGACCACCTGCACCATAAATCCTGACTGTCAGTTGTCTCCTGAGGCACATACCCATTCCTGACATGCCACTCATTAGGCAGAGAGCCCACATAAAATATATACTGTGCTACACAAAACAAAACCGAGACTAAAAGTCAACATACGTACATCTCTTTTAATAAACAGTACCACAGAAGACCCCAAAATACAAGGCACAATGACTCAAATGATTCTCCAAACATGACTCAAAGCCTTAAATGTTATCCAAATACTAGTGATCCTGGTTTACTCGGCTGTCAGGAAAAACACATTTTAGCATTCAGTCTATGCAGAATAGAGGAATAGAGGTGGATATGAGAGTTCAGACCGGTATAACTCTTTGACGTGTAGGGTGGAACGCACAGCGTAGTGATCTCCCATGCTGGGGGCAACGACAGAACCATTGCTTCCATCTTCCATCCTGACTGAATGCTTGGGAGAGATGCTAACTGAGCTCCAAAACTGTCCATTTTCAGCATCACCTGCTGAGGACTCTTCACTGGAACGAGTTCCTGCACTGTGGGAGCCTCTACCTGAGTCTACAGAGAACTCAGAGGGAATCTCCTCACACACCATGACCACGCGGTCTTCTGCATCACTCACTGAGTTGCTGCTGCTGCTTGTCCGACGCTTCTTTTTTGACAGCTTCCTTTTTAGACTGAACATCATGCCCGTTAGAATCAATGCTAAGAAGAGAAATGGTGCTCCGATGCAGGCAAAATTTTCAAAGTTTCTTCACCATTGTCGTCATATTTCAACGCACAGCAATTTCTTCATTGATCACTTCTCAACATTAGAACAGTCTAGATATAATCCATCATAATTCCGTGCTAGGAATAAACGATCTTGCTGTCGCTCCGTTCTAGGTGCAGACAGTCCCAAACCTTGACTCTCTTTTAAAGCTGTCTTTCAGCATGGCTTCCCCAAAAATCAGCTAATTATCCAAAACTCCAAAAGCACGAAATCAAAGAATGAAATACATATTCCATGCGCTAAAAGTGGTGGCGAAAAAATTGGCAGGAGAAATGAAAGAAACGTTCTCGCTCTTTCTGCAGCGCTGTCAGTAACACTGGTCCTGCCTGACAAAAACATCAAGCTTTTGCTCTCGCTCTGAAAAGGCAGTACCCAAGCTTTGCAGGTACATGTTAATGCTTCACAAAAAAAAGTTCCCTGCGGGGATGACTGTCTTTTCTTTCTTAATGACGCCCCATGGACCACACCCTAAACTCTTTAACTCTTTAACTCTCACTCTGCCATCAAACCACTATTTTTTTCATTCCTGTTCATTCAGCCACTCCCTTTTTAACATGTATTGAGAATAAAGAGCGTTTGCTCTGTTATGCAATCACTAAAATAACATTTGTGTTTTTATTCTTACACTTTTAACTCTTTATTCTCTGCTTTCAACTTTAACCTTTATAAACAAATTAATCTTTTCATTTTTTTATTAAAACAGCCAAACTCCTAGTTTTGATGCCCTATTTCCAGATTTTTAAGTTAATGCTGATTTTTACACAGAAATACTTGAATACCACAACTCTCGAATGCTCCACTTGCAGGACAGCCTTAAATAAATAAAAGAAGCATTCTATTTTTCTGGTCTAAAGTCTACTCTGATAAAGAGTAAGGCCCAAAATAAAACTTAATATACCCAATTTACCTAAAATTGTAAATAATTTAATAAATTTCAACAACTTTTCCCTCACATCACATTTCATCATGAGTAAAAATACATTTCTTTAAATGGTAATTTGATTAATTAAGGACTGAAGAAGTGAAAACAGTGAGACTAACCAATACCATTAGAAGTAGTTCCTGGATGACCCAAGTATCCTTTATGAGTACTTACTCATGTCTGTGAATGACAGCATTGAAGAGTTTGCCATCTCTCCAGCTGGTGGTGAAGTTGTCGCAGCGCAGTCCCTTGTACCCCTCTACCATACGCTGTGACCAGAGGAGCAGCTTTTCCTTAGCGGACATGTCATCAGACTGCCCATTGACCTGGATGTCTGAAATCTATCAGGTACCAAAGATCCATGTGGTTTAATACATGTGCAATTTGAAAAGCAAAATATCCGTAATAAATAATAAAAAACCAGCATGCAAATTATTGAAAGATTAAAAAAAAAAACAAAAAAAAACAAACAAAAAAACCCCCCACAAATATAACAAAGACACAATGTACATGCATGCACTTCAAAATGATAAAGTTCCAGAAATCATCATTAACCTCTGGGCCCTTAATTTGAGCATCTTAATAAATCTCACTGTCAGCACTGGGGGATACAGGGAAAATTTAATAATATGGCAGTATTAAATAGAAATGTTTTTTTGTTTTTTTTTATCCAAGAATTAGGTATAAAAATTTAAGTGGCTGAAATGTTCGAAATGTTGAATCAGTTGGCATCATACTATTGTTGTCATCAATGTTGGTGGGCTTGGCTTAAAACAAGGGTCATGACATTTTAATGAAGGTCAAACTACAGCCTGGGAACAGATATTTGAGCTAATTTGCTGTCCCTTGTTACATGGGACAAAAACAAACTAATCATCAAGAATTAGCCTCCATCGAGAGATGCTATCATGAGATGCTATCATGAGATGCAATCATAGCTGTATTCTCTAAGTACTGGCTCTCCTTGCAGTCTGAATATGTGACTCATCATCATGAACTCAGGCTTGAAAAAGTGAATTAAAATGGGAAATCTGTTAGCTAAAAAAATTAAAGGACCAAAATAATATCCAGCTCATAGCTGACATTTTCTGAGTTTTCATAAAGAGAAACATATAAAAATAAAGATAATGAATAGTTTTGATCGCAATTAATTATTAATAACCATTTATAATACATACAGTATATGAGAAGAATGATGTAATGACAGTTATCCAGACACATCAGGTTACCCCAAAACAAAAACCTCTCAACTCCCCTTAGTAATAAAAATTTTTTTTGATGGCAATAACCTCACCCATGATTGCCCACTTCTTTAGTAAAGAAAGAGGAAATTAAATTATGGAAATGGTAAATTAGATGCCATTTTCCAGTTATGACCCAAACCACCACAAAGATGATAAAGTGATTCCCAACTGATTTCCCCAGACTGGACAGGATAAAGGCGGCAGAGGTAAATGGTAATGGAACTTAACACTGACAGAGGAGGAGACCTGGAAGTGGAGGATGATGGTCCATATGAGCCCCAGAGTGAGCTTGGGATTACCATCCGCAATGTCATCGTTCCTAATGTTTACCAGCTTGACCTGGGATTGGCAGAGATAAACAAAATATCAGATTTTATTAGACGTTTAAATCAAATCCTATGAATACTGTTTTTGAAATCTATAAAATAAAAGAATGAACCTGTCTTTTTCATATAAGTACTGTAGATGTCATCTTACCTGCCGGTGTCTGAGAAAGTCCAGTGCAATCTGTACATTCTGAAGTTTATGGAATCGCATGCGTCCTTTTTCTCGAGGCTGAAGGAAAAAAAAGATTGGAAGACCGGTACAGTATGAATCTAAATTATTGTTTTTACAGAGGTGGAAACAATAACCAATACTCATGCAATAAAAAGTGAAAAACTTGCTGATTTCCTGTCTGTCTCAGAGACATAAGGAATACATAAAGACAAGGGCAACAACTGATCATTCAAATGCAACTTTTATAAAAGTTTAGGCCAATCGATGGTAAGTACAACCATAAAGACAAACACAGATAGTCTGATACATTTGCCACATTGGTTACACACCCAAAACATGATCTCGAGGTTCAGATCGATGAAAACCGAAGAAGAAAAAGCACCAACAATTCATGCAACAGGCAAGATAATTATCCTGTTAGTGGCATTCAGATCATTTCTGTCTTTTTAAATGGCATAGTGAACTGAAGAACCGCATAGGGGACGCAAACTTATTGGAGATGACAATTTTCTACATGCTTGCAATAAGTTGTTTTAATTAATTTGTCATAATGATAATTTAGTTTAATATAACGTTAACTTAAACCAAGAGTCTAAAGAAGATTCGATGAAGAAGATGCATTTTTCCATTACATTTGAAAACAGTCTTTAGGAGCTCAAAAGGACATTTTCGAATAAGAGCTCAAATAAAGGCTGTCCACTGATGCACCCATGCTATGACATAAAGAAAAAAAGATCTAAATGACAAACCCACTCACCAACCGCAAGTTCCTCACAACGTCCCTCTCCCTCGACTAGCCCCATCAGGAGCAGTGAAAAGAGAGGTCAAAGGTCAGCACACAGAGGGAGGAAGGAATAGAAGGAGATGGAGGCAGAGAAGGAAGAGAAGGTGTCACACAGGTGCCACACAGTTCAATGAGAAAAAGGCATAGAGGGGACTGTGAAGTTAATGTGTTATGGCCAAGTGGAAAAGCAGTACTGAAGCATGGCACCAAGCCAGCAGAGAACAAAAAAGTTTGCAAAAGTCGTCTGAAACCCAGTGTTTTGGTTTTGGGTGTGATTCATTATTTGGATTAGCAGGTAAATCTTTGGATCTACAAAAAAAAAATTAAATGGTACAAATATTTTTTTCAACACAGATGGTGCTTCTTTAAGAAGATCCCAGTAAATCAAGATCAATTTGTTTGCGTAGACAAATCTCATGATGAATAAACCCCCACAAATGATTAAATAAAGATTCCATTAAAGATATGAGTGTTTTTTTTTCATCGGCCTAAACTTGTTTCAGGAGTAGTTCAGCTTTACGTCAGGACTGGGACAGGGATTATGGGCGTAGTGTTAGTGCTGGTTGTTGATTTGGGCTACAGAGGGTGAAAAGATCCATTCAGAGTTATGCAGGCATTGGGGCTCACCAGGGTTTCTCCGGAAAGCACCTCCAGCAGAGAGATCAAGTTATGTCCATCTCTCAGGTCTTCATAGAGATCAGCCACATGACGCTGTGTCTAAGGGCAGAAGAAGCATAAAGTCATCAACTACTGTATTACACATTAATAAAGATTATTAGCACTTAATGGTAAAGCAACCCTGTATTCCTCGTTTTAGTAAGAGAAAATCGGCCTTGAATACACATGGGACAGGAATGCATGCCCCCAGGCAGGAAAGCAACCCTGACTTTAGTAGAGACACACCTGCCAACATACCAGCTGCCTACCATTTCAAGAGATGATTTACTAGACTCAGGGGGATCTGATGATATATTGAAACAATCCTCTATCCCTTTTTTTTTCTTTACTCAAATTCATAAAGCTGCACACATATGTACATATATACAATTATGTTTTGGGTATTTAGTGATAGAGGAACCAAGTTGCACTTTTAAGAATTTGTGTGGTGGCCCGGGAACTCTTTTTGTGTGAGATACACTCTTCCTCCAAAACTACTGGAATGCCAAGTTGAAAAGACAAATATGAACTGAGAGTTTAGTATTTCAGCTATTATTTCCTGGTATTTACACCTAATGTTTGTTACAAATACAAATTAAAATAAAGAACACTTAATATATGGTTGACTTGACTGGCTGCTGCTCAGTACACAACTGGCTTCTTTCTTTTTCAGGATATTCTAAATTGTTGAATGCCCAATGATTTTTAATGCCTTTGACTACTTTTTAGGCAGCAATCTTATATTTTTTTGTATTTCAACAAATGCAGTGTTCACAGTTGAAACTAAAACCTAAAATTAAGAATATATGTTCATAGCTAGTCATTGTTTAAACCAGTCTAAACAAAACAAAACCCCTTACAGTCACACTGAGTGATCTGATACAATATGTGCCATGTTCTATATACTGTAATTTAGCATATCTATATAAATCCAATAAACACCAGGAAATAAACGATAGATTACAAAATTCTCAAATTCTACAGCAAACACAACTGACCTGGAACATTCTAAATGATTTGGAGAAGGCTGTATGTTTTTAGAATATTTTATTTTATCCCCCAGATGTTTTAAACCACACAGTACTTCAACTCATTAGAGCATTTTGGCAAACAAAAGTGTGTTATAATGGTCAAGTAAAAACACCCATGTGATGAGTGAGTAAAAGCATTGTGGACTTCTTCTGCTGATGTTTTATTTCAAAACAAAATTCTTGCTTAAAAAAATCAAGCAATTTGCTTGTCAGTCAAAACCACATTCCTCATATTTTAAGTGACAGCAAAAGAAGCTCCACATTAAAGCGAAAAAAAAAAAAAAGGAAGAAAGTAATTCCCTGAGGGAGAGAGGGAAACTCATGCAGGTCAGAAAATGCAGAAGATTCCAGTCCTGTTGGGGCTTGTTTGCAGATGCTACCTACCTCTGCTCTCTGGTGCTGAATGAGGAGAAGAGGCATGTGATGAGCAAGGACAGATGACGATTAAAAAAAGGGAAAAAAAAAAGAGAAATAAAGGAATGGCAATGAAGTGATTATGAACAAATACACTACAAAGTACAATATACTAAAAAGAGAAGAAAAAAAAAGTTTAGGCACATTTATAAACGAATTATGCACGGTCATAAATTATGGAAGCTGTTTATGATCTACAGGAATGTACTATATATATATATCGAGTTACTTAATAGTAATTTGAATTTAAGACTAAATCATCTTTAAATATTAGATTACGTGATCTAGATTTTTATCTGCAAGCATCAGACAAAATCCTGTACTTTAATCCTTACATAAAAAAACACAACTGCACTGCCTCTAAGTGAATAGTTTTTAATATCTGCAGACGGTCCAACAGCAATAAAGTAAAACCGTGGACTGTTTGTAACGCCCTGAGGACTGTATTCCTCTAATTGAAACCTGACTGCTGTCTGTACTGTTTATGTTTCAAAGGAAATGACAAAAGATTTATTGCTGAAAATGTACTCTTTTATGATGATCAAACCTTTAATTAACATTCCAAACTGTCACCACAAACACTGATTTCAACATAACTATATAGCATATTAGCTTCTACAACATGTATAGCAGTATACTAGAACATGATCATTTCCACACTTTTTTTTAAACATCTAATCAAGTGAAATGTTGCTAATTTTTACCCTATTATTTCATGTACTTGCTTGCAGAGAGAAATTAAGGCCTAATTATGATGATTATTATTATTATTATTATTATTATTATTATTATTATTGCTCTATCATCAAATCATGCTATTAGGGCCTGTAAAGAAAAACTGTTTTTTATTATAAAGCACAAGTCCATTATGGTGTGTTATGACAGCAGCATGCAGTGTGCTGATTTTACCGCTAGGGTTCACTATTGTAACATGTATTACATACCGAAGCGATATATAAAAGCTCGATGGCAGCACGCCACCTTTGCCTGGCTAATTTAGCTACCAGAATATTTGCCAAGTAAAATATGAGAGGGCGAGAGTAATAAACTGCAACACAGAGACAAATATTCTGCCTTATCTGTCTTTAATGCTTCAGTTTTTACACCGCTCACTGGCCCCTCACTTAATAAAGCCATTCCATCAACACTAAGCAATATTCTGCTGTTGTGTTAAAGGGACGATATTAATCCTATTGTGCTTTCTCTGAAGGTGTTGACAAGGAAAAGCTAAAAAATTTGCACTCTGTTAATTAGAACATTATATCACTGTCTGTCTGGCTTTCAGTATACATGAATAAACATGTATGTCCAAACAGAGTCAGCAGCCTTATGATGTCTGGTGAAGTAATATTAAACAGATGGAAGTGTGGGTGTATCCAAGGTAACGGTGAGGCAGCCGAGGGTTTGGTGTGCTAAATAAAGCAAGAAAGTACAGTGGATGCACAATTTCATAGACAGTTTAAAAAAAAGACTTACAATCTTCCCTCTCAATAGCTTAAAAAAAAAAAGGACTTGTGCTTTATAGGAAAAATTATTTCTCTTTACACTCCCTGATCTCCTGACTTGAAGCTTAGCCATAATACGATTAGATAGAAAAGGCAGACAGTAGACTTTTAACTCAGACCTTAGCCTATGTACACTTTTAATTTAATCTATCATGGAATTGCAGCATTGATGGAATACATTTAGTTTTGGTATAGCAGCCAGTATAGTAAAGCAACATTTAACTGCGCGAGTCTGCATACAGCCTCCGAATACAAGGCTTCTTTTCTCACACCACTTTCATGATTGTAATCACTGCAGTGGCATTCTTTAAATGAATGTCAGAGGAAATTCATGTAGGGCTTAGTGGAGACAGTTTGCTGCTGCAGGTCCAAGGCAGTCAGTCAGCCACACGCAGCCAAACACACAGGCTACTAGCGGCCAGTCTGCCTCTTCTAAGGAGCTAAATGAATCCAGATGTCTCTGACTCACACTTATATCCACACAATAAACTGTATTCAGCAAAGTGTTGTGATTCTGGCATTACACTGGACGTTTGCAGAATAGGCTTTCGTGCGGAAATATTTTTTTTTCTTTACGGGTTAATGAATGGGAGTCTTTAATCTTTTGGAGACTGATCAGTATAAACAGAACACGCTATAGCTTCTAACTTTGCAGCTGCTTTTGTAAAATAAAAAAATTACTTGGCAAATTCTTATGCAACAGAAGCTGAATTTCTTTTCAAATGATGAAGCCCAGAGGTATAAGTTAGCCTTGTGTAATCCATCGTTTCTGTCCTCAAACCCCTGACTGTCCTGACTAGACTATGATAAATTGTCTCGTCTTTAGCAATAATTACAAAGCTTTAAGTGAGGTAGACTATGGAAAACAAGCTATGAATATGAATGTTTTAGGCTGCTGGGGTAAAACTTGTTCTTTACAATAATGCTTTTGTTGTCTGGGTGTAAAAAATGTAAAGATTTCTATGCATTCATTTGGCAGAATTGTGTCTCCAAAGTGACCTATAAATATGCATGGTCTTTGAAGTGAAAATCATCAGGCAGTTTATTCACACCATCATGATTTAGAAGAGTTCTAGACTTAGCATCAAGTGGTGCTGATATAATGAAGTGCTTATAACTGAAAATAAACTACCGATTAGATTCGTCATTCAGAAATAAATATAATTCAGCTATTGAAATGTAAGAGTGTAATTTAAAGATGCATACATTTCCACCGTCAAAACACATCCATAATCCCTACTAAAAGAACATAGTAATAAAAACATTGACAATTGTGGAGTGTGGTTTCCAGCACAGTAAATAGACACAGATCATATTTTGGAAACGACTGCTATTAACTATGCAAAATATCTTTCCTCCAAATTTCCTCCAAAGCTGCTTGCTTTGCTGTTTGGCTGGTTTCCTGAAGCTATCTGAGAAGATTTGTGATACAGAGCAGTCAAAATACAGTCAAATTGTATGAAAAACACGTTTTCCATAGTTTTCCACCAAGATGCATCAGGTTTAATCCCTTAATCCCAACTTTAAAAAGTGTTCCCCTGTGGCATTCTGCTTCTACCTGACTAATTTTGCAAGTATTAGACATTCATCTTTAAGAAAAAAAACTAAAACAAAATTATTCACAAAAAAAACCCAATAGAACTCAAATTCTTCGTTTCCCAGATTTCCTACTGTGGTTGGCATAAATTTAATATAATTTACAAATAATATTACATAATCTTCCCTGACTATACAGGACAAAAATCATTTGTTGAAACAGCAGCAAACATTTAAGGATTAATATAAGAGTAACTTGAATTACCTTCATCAGATGCTTGTTAACCCATTTTGTAAAAGTCTTTTTCTGCACCCTGTCTCGTTCATCTGCAAAACACAAAAAAGCAATACCTTATTAATAATTTTTTCATAACCTTAAAACATGATTCTATGTACTTTTCGACCACCCCATTTAGTCATCATATGCGGTTATAATACTCTCCACTCATTCAGGCACAAGGGTGTTAGTAAAGTCAGGTACTAATGTAGGGTGAGTGAGTCTGGCATGCAGTCAGTGGTCCAATTCATCCCAAAGGTGTTCAATAGGTTTGAGGTCAGAGAGCTACAATTCAATTTAATTTCATTCCTTTTTAGTTGTATAGCACTTTTAACAATAAACATTGACTCAAAGCAACTTTACACAGATAATTTGATGATAAAAATAAATAAGATGTTCTTCATAAGTGTGTTTGTCTCTGATGAGCTACAGAATAGCAGGCCACTCAAGATCTCCCACTGTAGCACATGTAAACCATATCTTCATGGAGCTGGCTTTGTGCACAGGGGTGGTACAGGTTTTGGTCTCCTAGTTCAAATGAAGTTACAGCATCTGATGTAACTTTATTTGATCTAGGAGACCAAAACCTGGTTCAAATAAAGTTACAGCATCTGATGAGATCCTATACAATTATGTGCCGCCAACAGTTTGGGAAAGAACCACATATGAGTGGAAGGGTCAAGTGTCCCAATGCTTTTGTCTATATATTGTACAACAGATCAAAAGCGTGGGGATATTTATTTTACTTTAGAGAAAAAAGCACAGCTGCCAAGATCAAATGAGTAATGCCTACAGGTACAGGAAATCACTTTTATAGAGAAAGAATCATTTGAGTATGAATAATTAACAGACAGTGATGGTCTGAATCACATCTGATTCAGTCTGACCAAAAACACATAATGACAAGATCTTCCCTTTGCACAGACATGTTGCACCTCATACCAAGCCACAAGAACAGACTGGCTTAGGGGCACACACACACATCTAAAATGGGCGTGCGCATGGCAGATCACTTGGCATGCTTAGTTAGGTCTTTAATAACAGTGCCAGAAGGTGGAGCAAGAATCTGAGCTCGGGGGATGACCTCGAGCTGGAAATATACACATGTATAGACAGACACTACCAAACGAAATTTGTATCAATAGAATATAAAAGTGTTTTAGTTTTGTGCATCTTAGTTAACAGAGGCAAACAGAGAACACACAAGAAAACCCTGTTTAAGAAACTACCCAGCAATTTACTGAAGGCAGAACTTTAAAAACTAAGGCATAGCGAAATTTTTAATTAATACTTCAGGAATAAACATTATTTGATACAAGTTGTACCAGATTCATTCTACTAAAAAAATGAAGTGATTGAATATGTACGAAGAATAATAATTACTATGCAAGTCACTTCCTGTTTCTTCATACGTGCGATGAATCGTGTTAATTAGTCAGGAAAATTTTTGATTCAGATTTGTTATACATTTACAGGATTTGGTATATTTTATATATATATATATATATTTGTGGGTGTATTATAGGACCGATCAAATAAACAAATAATTTGTCTTGATGCTCCTTCAAGCATAATGATTCAGCATTATGTGTTAAAATAACACCTTTTCACTACTGCAAGATAATCAATTAGAGATCATCCATAAGAAAACCAGTGGTTGACTCCCTCCTACTCCATTTATAAATGATGCTTGTCGCAATCACTATAATGTAACGATTGCACTACTTTTGAACTATTGAAATAGTTTTCTCAGTGTCTTACCAGCATTGAGTTTTGCAATCCAATGAACATGAAATTTTCCTGTTGAAATGATGCATTCTTCTCTGTATCAGGCTCACATCTGATGTGAATGATTTAACGGTTCAAATGGCTCAGCGATTTAGTGATTCAAACCCTGATGTTGATTTGTGTTTCCTACGAGACATCAGTGCTGCTGAGAATCGATGTTGCTCACAGATAGCATGCAGTCACCAAAATAAACTTCCTTACTAATAAAAAATACCCGGTGGCAATGCCTTGTTATGGCTACAATGCGTTAGAAAAACCACAGTGAATCAAGAGGGAGTTTCACAGTGGGTAACTAAAGCTGTAAGAAAGTCATACAACTAAAAAAGAGATAAGCCAGAGCCATTAAATCCCACTTATCTCCGACCACTGACACACCCTCTTTAGACTATTGACAGACATTTTCTCCACTTTCTCTCTGTTTCTCAGGGAGGAGTGTTGTTGTATCAACGTTGCTATGGTGAGCCCCCACTAAACTTTAGCCAAACGACAGTTGAAAACTCCCGGTTCTCAATACAGTAAAACAATGTAGATTACAACATAGCACGAGTCATCAGTTCAGTCCTGAATGGCCTTTGTGACTTTTAAGAAGTGTGTACTTCGAGTTTGCAGTTGGAGAATTCCTCTTTCAGATATTGTATTTCAACGCTAATGGTTAAGCCATCACTCCTGCCACTTTACAACGGACCGCACCCAACATGAGGCAATGTAAGGTCAGGAACACAGGAATCCGATACGAGCGATTGCTTCTAATTTGGTTCTAATCGTTAGGAAATACGTAATCTATTATTGATAAGTCACTAGAGAAAACGCTGGGTGCGAAATAAAGAAATAAACAAACAAACAAATAACCCTGAATAATAAGAATTAACTGAAATTGTTAGTGTGTAAAGGAGAGGAACACATTAATAATACACTAAACATATATCCGTAGTGCCATTGTCTTAGTGCCAGAAACATTATTTGCTCAGGATTACTTATGTTTGTTCACCTACAGCAGTGGAAAGTAATAGGATAAAAAGGGGTGTGGATCCTTTCAACGTCAACTTAAGAAGTTAGAGAGATCTGGTCTATCACCTTTAAAGATTTGTGTCTATTGTTTTGGTTAAAAGTCCAGCAATATAGCCAGGTGGTTTGCTCCTCCATGATTACCTGATAAAGTGAAGCTGATACACTACAATGGAAAACCTGGAACTTCAACTTACATCATTTCAAACTTTGACATATGATTACCACTAAGTTTTTTTTTTTCATAATAAAAGCAACTCCAGACTGCAACCTCAGCAAGGCATCAAAGCACGGAATTATGGTTAAAGTTATAGCGGGTACTTAGTCTCTCTAAGAGAAAACCACAAACTATGCAGAAACTTTTTCGCACAGCCATATACAGACATCGTAAACTAGCATTTAGAACGGTAGCAAAGTTCTCAGAATAACATCAAATCTAGTTCTATATGTCAGTAATACTACTTGTATATTTCAATTAGTTTTTATTAACCAGCATTAAAGAAGCTCTCACTCAGTTACCTTTCCTTCCATCCACACTTTTTAGCATGCCCTGGTAGAAGCCATCATCTGAGGGCACTCTGGATCTCCCCATGCTGTCAGAGGAGTAGTTCCTCTGCTTCTTTGCTGAACTCATTTTCCCTGATTCAGACATATGATAGCTGTGTCAATCTCTTCCTGTCTCAAGCCACAGGATAATGTCCTCAGATCTCTTGCTGGTTGTGGTTATATTCTAGCTTCAGTGGACTTCCTCCTTCTCTTGGCTTGGTTTTGTTCTCTCCTCTGTCAGCTCTGTCAGTTTTCTTTCTTCCCTGCGTTCCCTAAGCATAAACGTTGCCTGAAGGCAGTGGCGTGTGGGCCTGTCCCTGCTCTCTATGTGCTTTCACTAAGCTTTCGGAGGACATTGTGGGCTTGGCTTTGCCCGCCCTGTTGCTTTGCCAAGACAGGAAAAAGGGAGGGGCTGGAGACCAAGTCCTCAAGGTATGGTTACCAGCATGCCTCATGTAACAAATTCACACTGTAAACATACAGTACACACACCTTACACATTATGTGTAGGCAAAATAATACATTTCTTTGTAATACCTTTGATAATTTTATTTTTTATTTAAATATCTTAAAATAAGATTAAAGAAAAAGTGACACAGAATATCATGACAGAGCTTATGTGTGTGATAGATGTGTAAAATGTGACTACATTTTACACGTTGAATGTTTGACTAAATGTGTAAAACTAGATTTACCTTCCAAAATGCCAATATATTTCTAATTACAACTGAACTTTCCCTGCTTGTTTGCACAAGCACAGACATAAACCTCTTTTACCAATTACTAATTTAGCTGGAATGTACTTTATCATGGGTTACTCATGGTGCAGGAAGGGTGGAGAGAAAGGCGTGGATTTCAAGTGTCCACAGGATGGTAAAATTAGTCATCCACCTATCCCAAACAAGCCTTAAACACTCCCCACACAACACCAGCATCGGCCATGACAACTAATTATAAGAACGAACAATTACTCATACACACTTCTTAATTTTTCTTGTTTCAAGTACATACACATTTTCACCCAACCATAAACTAAATAAAAGCTAAATCATCCTGCGTCATAGAACTTCTTTCCACACAAATCTATAAAGTTTGTGGCCAGTAAACAGGAGGCCTTATCAACACAGTCAGACCATCATAAAATACTTTAGTACATTCCATAGGAGTGGCCCAAAACAGCATTGATAAAATGCTGCTGAATTTGCTCCTTTTACAACATGACAGCTTTCATGCACTTCTAACAACAAAAACACAACCTATTACTCTACCAGTTTAGGCTTGACTGCTGCACAGTATGCATTACATCTTTATTTTATGATATTTAGACTCTCTGCAACAGACATGGACTGACACACCTTAATTAATGACTTTAGCACTTACACACATGTGTCCCTACAAGTGAAGGAATTAAGGTGTGGCAGAAAAAAATTCAAACATTATACCCAGGAGCGATAGAGCGCCACTGCTGTAATGGAGCTTGTGGCTTAACGGATCAAACGGAGTAAACGGATCAAATTACTAAACAACTAGAACAACATTAGACGTACCCTTATCATGCAAAATTAATGCAGTTCTAGGGAACAAATTTGGAATACCAGTACTATCTAGAGATCCACATTTTAGTGATCTGTGAGGTAATGAATCTGTACTGACATTATCACTGCTTCATATGCGTGATGATGCAGCTGTAGGCCACTTCTTTACTCTCACCTTGATTCTGACATTCATAGACCTGTCACACATTGTCTGTATATTTTAACACTAACATCTTTTAGCATTCGTAAGAGAATTTGTTTATGTCATGTATACACACACACACACACACACACACACACACACACACACACACACACACACACACACACACAAAACCACCCACCAAGAGTGGCTTCCTCATCTCGTTCTCAGATAGCACTCTGAGATCATCAATCTGAGCAGATGAATCATCACAAGCTCAATCTGACTATGTAAGAAAAGCCATTGGTTTTGAAATTGAATACAATTAAACATAACCAAAAAAAGTGTTCTTTAGGTGATGCAAATGCATTTTCATCAATCACAGTCTAAAACAAAGAAGACGAATATTGACATCCAAGCCTGGAACAGTGGAGATGGCGCAAGTCCTGCTCTCTGAGGCATCTGTCAAGAATGTAGCACAGAGGCACTACAGACTCACCAGCCAAAATCTGCCTTCAACAAGGGATTTCATATAGCGACTGTGGAACAAGTTGGTCATCAGACCATTTCTGCAATGATACGCACAAGAAACGTTCCATTAAATGAAGCAAAAGTGCTTATTATGCTTCTCACAGACCAGACGGGTCTTTTCAAAAATAAAGGTTTTTATGTGAGCATTTCGTTATATTCTGTGGGATATTTCCAGTCGCACAGTGTCTCCTACTTTATAGTCGTCATTCAGTTAAGTCAGGTGGCTGGAAAGGAAGGAAAATCTCACTTTGCTTTTTTTTTAAACGCATACTAAAGTGTTGCACCAGGCAGCAGACAGGGATACTAAAAACCATACAGACTACCCTCTCAGAAATAGTAGTAAACTGCATTTTTGACTGACACAGGGGTGGGGTTTTCCATTGTGTGTATATATACTTTTAACATTTTACTAGGAACCTTTAAAAAAAAATATGTAAAGTACATGATTGGAACTTAACGAATAATTATTGTAAACATACAGCTACAATATATGGGCTTTCTATGTAAACAATGTATTGATGCACCACAGCAACAATACATGTACAGTTTGGTATCTTTATTATGTCCCTCAACTAACTAAACAATACACAATACTTTGAGGTTATCAGGTATATAAGCTCTTCTTATGCTACTCCTATTACACGGCTCATATGAATAAGGCTGCCCAGCACACCCTGCAGAAACATCTTCACACATTTAACTAATTAAAGCTTAAATTAATATACAGATGTTATTTATACATAAGTGAAGTAGGCACCCCCTAAAAAAATTATTAGTGGTTTGAATTCTTCGAATTCAACTGTTCAATGTTCAAATCATCCTTTCCTTCATTACACAATCTCTCTCATTCTGGTGAAATCATCTGCAGACTAATCTAATCTGATGTATAATAGTAGGAAACAGTACACTGTTAAAAGGAAAGTGACCGTAAAATGGCAGCCTTCACATTCCTGTGCAGGATGTAACACGATCCCTCCTCCACCACAGGTAGATCCTATTCTACATGAGTGCATGCGTTTTTCTTATTTTCTCTGTCGTCTCTTCTCTTTTCCTCTGCTTGTGAGAGCGTGTGCTGAGCTGCCACACCTGAACGAAGAGGAATGTTCACACCCTAAAAATGATCATTTCTTTAATTAATTGGAAGTAAAAGTGAAAAATGTAAACAACACAAGACAAAAAAACAAACAAAACAAAAACAGATTGCAGTCTTTGCTACAGCCCTCAGGTGTCCTTCAATGTCTTCTCAAGAGCAATTGTGCTGACTCATTTTCCTTTAATATTTATAGTGACCTACAGTAAATGCACAGATCAGATGGCAATGTTGCATTAAAACAGGATTTGAGGATGAAGGAATAAGTTAAAGTATCGACATCAGCAGCTGGGATCTCAAATGACTCATTACACACGGGGAAAATCCCAAGTGTCAGGTTTTTGGTTTTTAGACTGTTCGGCACACTGGATCTTAAGAATTCCAGGAACAACAAAGTGACAATGATCTGCTGTCTCCCTCTAATGGAGATTATTGTTATGGAGATTATTACTCTAATTTAGATTCTTTTTATGAGATTATTACTCTAATGGAGTTTATTGTTATGGAGATTATTACTCGAATCAGAATCAGGTTTATTGGCCACGTTTGTTGACGCACACAAGGAATTTGGTTCCAGCTGTTAGTGACTCTCAAAAGTACAGACATAAATAAAACTATACATTTAGCTTGGATTATGCAAGACAAAACAGACGAGAAAAAACAGACAAGACAAGACAATGAAGATGATGTGAGAAAATATAGACAGTATGAGTATTAAATAGGGATACAGATTATATGACAGATCAGTGATGTATATAAAGTGTGAGAGTGCATGGTAGTGCAAATAACAGTATTGTGCATCAGGTATGATAAAGAGTTACTTTAGAACTTTTGGACAATAAACAGCAGCCATAGTGTGTGTAACATATACAGATAATGTGATGATTGACAGTTCTGATAATGCAGTACTTATAGATATGAAGCAGAGAATATATTTATGGTGAGTTGTTAATGAGGATGATTGCCTGGGGAAAGAAACTGTTCTGTAGAGCCTGCCAGAAGGGAGGAGCCATAATCTCTAATGGAGATTATTGTTATGATATTATTACTCTAATGGAGATTATTGTTATGATATTATTACTCTAATGGAGATTATTGTTATGATATTATTACTCTAATAGAGATTATTGTTATGATATTATTACTCTAATAGAGATTATTGTTATGATATTATTATTCTAATAGTTATGTTATGAGATTATTACAATAATTTAGATTATTATTAAGGAGATTATTACTCTAATAGAGATTATTGTTATGATATTATTACTCTAATGGAGATTATTGTTATGGAGATTATAACTCTAATAGAGATTATTGTTACGTTATTATTACTCTAATGGAGATTATTGTTATGATATTATTACTCTAATTTAGATTATTGTTATGGAGATTATTGCTTTAATAGAGATTATTGTCCTGAGACAAACTCGGGCTCTAAGGAGCAAGATGCAGAATGTCAGAGTGATTTTACTTATGATTTTTATGATTAAACAAATTCCAGAGGAATGGCGTCCTATCATTGATATTCCAAGGCATGAAGTGGGTTCCCCTGGGATAAACTTTAGATCCACATCTCTCACAAGTTATTAAAGATGAATTAAATTAAAGTTCACTGCGGAGTGGAATTATGTAAAAAATAAGATCAGTTTAAGGCGCACAAACAGTAATATAGAGCTTAAACCTATAAAGCTTTAACACCTAAACAGCACTGTCTCCATTCCTCTATTCTGATTATAACAATATTTTCTATTATATTATCATTTTAAAGATCTGTGCTTATATGAGTTATATATATTATTCAAGTTTTTCTATATGTATTCGAAGAACAAAACTGATCAGCAACCCATGAATCAGATTAACCAATAATAGTAATTAAATGTCAGCATTAATTTAAATAATTGTCATCAATTTCTATACATATACTGATCTCATATGTAACCCTGTTAAAAAAAACAAAACAAAAAAAACACAACTTCCCCACAGAGTGAATTTAAGAAATAAATGGTACTGGATTTTGCCCCCTGTAATGACATTTCACAAACCCAGCACTAGATGGCGAGAAAACACAAAAGAAAACCACCACTGACACTATTTAGCCTTTACTATAACTAAGTCATACTATGTTGTGTATACGCATAATAAACAATAAACCAACTTGCAGCAACGACTTTAAGAAAGTTGCTCCATTTTAACATATAATGTTAAATATCAACAGGAAAAAAAGGAACGTGTGTTTTTCAGTGTCATGAATGATAAATGTAAGCCTTTGTATTAGCTTGTAATAGTTGATGGCTCCTACTATGTATCTGCCTACACCTGAATATAAAATCTATAAATATATATTAAAAAAGAACTATATAACAACAACAAAAAAACAATTCAGCATTATATGTCCCCTCTTCAATACAACAGTAATCCCAGCTGGATATTAAAGTGTGTACAGCAAAATCCAGGAAACTCAAGAACTGCTGGATCATGTTCAATGGCAGATTCAGTGCAAACTCATGGGTCAAACCTTTAAAAATAAACTTATGCACAGTCATAAACCTGATTAGCAATGCAATAATGCACTAGTTACATTTAACTGCTATACACTGCACTTACACTGTGACTGTGGATGTGCATAAAAGTCGCTCTTCCTGCCGAAGCCCTCCTTAGCTAGAACCCTCCCCATGCCGATATGTATCAGAGTAAACTGTACCTTACCTGTGCAACACATCTTGCTATACAAAAAGGCAGATCTCTCTCCACAGCTTATCTCGTGCAAATAATTCTGGCGTTCATAAAACATTCCAAAACCACACGCATTAAATTTTTGAAAACTGGAAGCTTTTCCGGTCGCCATTACAAGAGACTTTTGATTTCGCTCATTCCGCTTCTACAGAAACACAGTGGCACATGCACACACCCCCACATGCGTCACTAAAGACAATAAACAAAACTGTCCAGACAAATACCAGCGATGAAATCTCCTATAATTCCTAAATGTCTCTTATCTACTGTATTTGTACATTAAAATGATGCTCCCCATCTGATGCTATTGAATTACTTTGATCGCTTTCAGCATTTCAAATGCCATCAACTCATGACCTCAGTATTATAATGTACCTGGCATTTGGGTGGGACATAAAAAAAAAAAAAAACTTGGGGAAAAATGGGAAATTTATTACAGGGTAATATTTAATTTTGTGTTTGTGTTTTTTGTTGTTGTTGTTTTAGTACAATGCTTATAAAATGAAACACTTCAAACTCAGATATATTTTATATTTAACTCTCAGACCATAAATTTGGCAGCCATTCATAATCCAGGATGAACACAGTGAATCATATGCAGCCTTGTCCAATCAGCATCAATCCAAACTCCTACATCGCTGTTAGCCATTAATAATACAAATTACACACAATATGCGCTCTACAGTAATGATAAGAAATTAAAGGTACAAGACATGTTAAGCAGACGTCTACAGTAGTCAGTGGTTTTACAATGTTATAGAATTCTGGCACAGTAGAAGGACTTCAGTGCAGGAGAAAAGGAAATAATGTGTCTACCGACTGATAATATCTCACATTATCTACATGCGATGTGAACAGTTAGCTACTGTAAGAACTGATGTGGTAAGTCAGCTAACAGACTGATAACTAGATTTTTTTTATATGGCACAACCCACATATCACTTTTATGCTATTATCTATTTACATGTTTGTGAAATTGTGTTTTACGATGAAATTGAATGAGAGAATATTTTGTTTAGGAATGACATCAGGTATCATGAATCAAGTAAATGTCATGTACATCTTAGAGAATGCGTTAAAAAAAAAGAAAACTTATTGAAAGCTATTTATGGTCATAATGTGGTAAATATAAAATTAGAATAGAATTATTGTTAATTCAGTTTTCATATTTTTGTTACTTATAGAAATAAAAAGAAACAGTTGAACAGAACTGTATGATACTATATGTATGTGGTATCTATAAAATCTGGAAAAAATTTTACTTAATACAAATTTTAATAAATAATATCTAATCTTAAGTGTTAAATGCTAAATGTATAATTTTTGACATGTAAATGTTAATTTCAGTACTTTAGGGCTCCTACTGCTCTTAGCCTAATGTAATTGAAGAGAAAGAGAGAGAAAGAACAAGGTGAAGAGAGTGTGTGAAAAAGAAAGGTTCTAAGCAGGTGTGCTGGACACAGGAATCTTGCCCAACAGCATGCTGTTGACAGGTTTAATATAACCCTGAGGTGTCTCCATAAATATGAAGCAATAATTACTACTGTCAAATGTGCAAGTGAGATAAGTAGACTTTAAATTCTTAGACCCATGAAACAACCAATGAGTTACACTCTGTATATTGCGCTGATTAGTGTCTTTAGTGTCTGGATTGGCACACACACACACACACACACACACACACACACACACACACACACACACACACACACACACACACACACACACACACACATATATATATAAAAGAAACCGTATAAACTCTGGTATCTCTACAGATCTGTGCTGTTTGACCGATTTATTTCTTGGCGTATTTGATGGTGTATTAGTGCTAAATCGGTTATCAAAACCTTTTTTGTGTTAAAACTGTGCATGAATGTTAAACAAACAAAGGATGCAGGTGGCCTGATAAAGAGTTGTGTGGAAAATGACAAGGCTAGTCCTCTAATCCCTCTATTCCTGTCTAGAGAGGCAATGCTACAGTATCTTTTCCAGGCAATGGCCCGTGTAGAATTAAACACTATAAGATAAACAGTTGCATTGAAGTCTTATATAGAAACTCTATTTACATGTGTCCAGTGTAATGTTCCTGTTACTTTTGCAGACGTTTATTATTACTCAAAATATAATTAATGAAATGAATGTTGTACTGGAGTATCTTTTTTACTTTAACATATAATACTACTCTCAGCATTGCAGTGGCATTGGTATTGGTTGTGGTGTAATAATTGAATTATTTTATAATAATAATAAAAAAAATCTGCTAACTCTGCTAGATTCTTCCTAGTAAAATAAGTATCCATATAGAATTATGAAATACCTTTGGATCATTGAAAACTGGTTTTTTTTCTAACAAAAAGTAGGGAAAAGTGATATCTATAAAATATACATTTCTAAAAAAAACAAAACAAAACAAAAAAACCCAGATATACATGTTGCCAGCAAATACACACCTAAATAAACTTTCTTTTCGGCTTCTCCCGTTAGGGGTCGCCACAGCGGATCCTCCGCACGTTTTGATTTGGCACATGTTTTACGCTGGATGCCCTTCCTAACGCAACCCTCCCCAATTTATCCGGGCTTGGGACCGGCACTAAGAGTGGCTGGGGATGGTTCCCTGACCGGGGATCGAACCCGGGTCGCAGCGGTGAGAGCGCTGCATCTTAACCATTAGATCACCAGGGGACCTAAATACCTAAATGTGTCCTTAGTTACGTATCTTCACTTTAGGGTCCGGTGTGACAGGTTGACTTACTATAGTACTCGTTTGTCCTGTTTTAAAAAAATGGTCAACTTTTACGTCTTGCTCCACCCAGATTTTACAAGTGGTGGCCATCAGTATTTCCACCAATGACCAATGCTACTGGTGAAACTTACAAACCTTGGTTCTCAATATTCACATCATTCCAGTAGCACTGGCTTCTTTTTACCTTTAGTGTATTCTTCTACCACAGTATGAGTACAAGACAAACAATGTGCTGACACTTCTGTAATGTGATCCTGATTCTCATCTTTATATGAGCTGTTAGGACAGTCATCGGGTCACATGTTTTTCTTTCACCGAAAGGTGAGACTGAAACTGAAATGAAACTCGAGAATCTTCAATATGGAAAATCTGGCGTTGCTTAGATACGAAGTCAAGATTTATAAAATAGACACGACAGTCACTGGCTGCCACCAGCAGGTTAATATAACATTGCACTTCAGTTTAAAGATTGCCAGCCCTGACAATACACAGTCTGTTAATACAGTTAATCTTTATGTGCACCTGATTATTTATAGCTCCCAGGTTAAAGAAAGAACACAAAATGTCGTTTTCACAAAGGCACCGCAGTTTGTAATGTGATAGACCTGCGTTGTATTCATTCTATCCAGCGCAATATATATTTCTCAATCGTAGAGCATAGTGATGGGTAAACCCCTAACTGCTGCAGAAAGCCATCAACGGCAATCACTTACAAGTTACACTGACAGCTTTGAGTTGAGCATTTGAATTTGTAACTAAACTCATCGAATTCAATTTCCAAGAATGATAAATGGTAAAATTGAATAAAAACAATCTCTCCCCCACCCCCCCAAAAAAAATTAATAAATAAATAAACAAAAAAATAAAATAAAATAAAATAAATAAATAAGGAGCACAAAATTCCAAGATAAGAAGGAAAGGAAAGGACTAATATTGTCTCATAAATATACCCCCAAACCTCCCCCTTAAGATCTTTTAGGAGTTATGAAGAAGCCACTCCCATTATCATATATACTTTTCTATATTCTCAGATAAAAAGAAATTAGATTAGAATGTCCATCTGTAAATTTAATCTAGAAACATGGATTTTACAAAAAAGGTACATAATTGGATTTGAATTACAGTATAGTTTTAAAAGTACACCGCATTCTCTATTGAAGGGAAACCATACTTACAAATGTTATAAAAGTCAGGAACCCAGGTATATACAGTACAGTATAGGTATCTGTATCTGATACTATATACAAAATGTATACAGAAATACACAAACAAATGAACTTTATTATTGTTTTTTTTATGAAAGTGTACTAGTTTTTCGAAAAGGAGAGATTAGAAAACAAAATCCAAAGTTTGCCTCCTGTGTTTGTACAAATGTCAGATAGCTCTGTGGGTGATGTGCCCTAAAAGCACTAGGGTGGGGAACCTGGATCACAAGAGACTAGACAGCATTAGCACAGGGATAAGCCTGAAACGAATCAGGCAGCAACAGGTGGAAGGACATTGAGAGACAACATGAGTGTCACAAAGATCAGGGGTGGCGCAACATTGTTTTTTTTGGAAAATTATAGTAACCTAAAGAAACCTATAGAAACTGTCTAAATAATCAGAACTTAAACAAACTGAGTTGCAAGCCAACAGAATAATCAGAAAAAAGTAAATAAACAACAGCAAAGATTCATATGCGCTATGCGCTGCAGCTTCAGTTAAGGATTATGTGTGTATTGCCCAACCAAAAGTAGCTTGATACAAAACAAAACAAACACTGGCCTCCCCTCTCTCTTGACCATAAGCAGCTTAAAAAAGCAGCAAAAATAAAATCGGATGATTATACAGATTCCTAGGATTAAAACAGGTGGTAATGTTTTCATTCCAGCTGCAATCAAACAACATTTGCGAAAGCTTACAATCAACACAATCGTAGACGGCTCAGATTTATAGACGGCTTCTCCGCTTCCAACCTTTTTAGTCCGTCCACCAAGTTAAACACATGACTGACAGCTTGTTGAGAGCATCACCTTCAGTCTAGCACCATACAGCTTGAAGTGGGAAGTCATTAACATCAAAACGAGAAATGCTGAGACAGAAAAAAAAAGGCTCGAAAATGTCACATGTAATTCAAGTCTCACATAGTGTGCATGGGTTTAAATATGGAATAGAATTTCAGTCGGGCTGCCTGAAGGTCATGCTGAAGCGGGCATGCATTTCCCCTCCTCCCTTGATATAACAACAATTAGGATTGGCAAAAACACACGCGCACACACACTCACATTTCATATATATATATATATATATATATATATATATATATATATATATATATATATATATATATATATATATATATATATATATATATATATATATATACGGACACACAGACGTGGACAACAGTTCACAGCTAACCTACCAGGTATGATCTTCATGGAGCAGGCTGTGTGTAGGTAGAGGAGGACAAGGAGAGCAGGACTGGGGGAATGAGGGGAAGGGAAGAGACTCCAGTTTGTTTGGTGTGTGCTGCCTTGTTTCTCCCCCTTCTTAATTTTGTCAGCCTGTGCCTGCTGCTTGAATATGTCAGCTTGCTCCCTGATGGCATTGCCATTAGGTGGGAGAGGCAGCTAAATGCATTAGTGGGGGTGGGCAGAGGGCTGGGGCAAGAGTCCAGGGAGTCGGTAAGCACGGTATTAGAGCTTGCTCTGGATATAAATATCAAGCGACTGAAGTGTCATGATGGCAGAGATAGAAACTGATGAAAGTGTGCCCACTTGGCTTCAAAGGACTAACAAGAGATCAGACTGTCCTTGGAGGATGATCGAGCTATTTGGTGAGATCATGCCACAAATCGCCAGCTTTACTCTAGATTATCTGTCACAGAAAACCTGATCTGAAATTAATCCATCCATCATAAAGGATTACCTTATTTTTGTTGTGTTTATGTCCCTATGCTTTTACTATTATATTACCTCTTTATTATCCTGTATCAAACATAAAGCACTACCAAGATCAAATAAATGTTTTGTTTTACATTTTATCCTGCAGTAAGGCAAGACATAGTCTATAAAAGATGCCTTAAACTATCACAATTTCATAGTTTGGCAATTTTTATTTATTTATTTATTTTTACAACAGAAGCCTGCAATCATGTTTAGTTAACGTTTTTGCGTTCACGAGGAAAACAATGCTGGTGTGCCTAGGATGGTTAAAGATTCCTGTCTCCCTCACAGGATCCCCGGTCCCACAGAGACCTCCCATTGTGCAAAACAAACCCTAAATATAGCATGCTTTATAGCACTCTAAAACCAACATATGGCACGGTAAATAATGGTGCTGAAAGACTGCTAATTTTACCAACCATTATCTCGTCCATGTTTATGTTACACCAGAATTGTGCTTAAATGGTCTTGACTTGCATTTCTTTAATCGCATTTTCATGCGCCACTCGTTCCTTCGGTGCTACTCAATACACTATAAATAGGTTTCTCCATTCCTGCTAGGTTAAAATAGGTTCTAAGATCATTCATTCATTCATCTCTAGTAAGCACTTTATCCCAGTAAGGGCTGCTGTGGATACGAAGTATATCCCAGAAACACTGGGCATGTGGTGGGAATACACCCAAAAATAGATACTAGTCCATCACAGGGCACAGTGTTCACACACTTTTCACACAATTAGTTATACCTAGTAAAACCAACTCACCTACTAGTACCTACTGGCATGTTTGTGGGAGGAGGAAAGAACCAAGAGGAAACCCAGAGGAAACCCAGATACAAAACTCATAGATTGAAAACACTTTAGACTAGTTTTGAGGATGTATTGCTACAGCATCAGCATGTCAGGTCATCGATTTAATCTATTCATTGTGCATAGGAAACAGGCTGTATGCATGAAACTGCTATGTAATTAACACTCCATGCCAGTTATGGAATCATGAGCACACGCCCACATTATCAGGTACCTGCCTGAAGATATAAATTACCTGTTGGTAAAATGACTTTGTTCCTCAATTATCACTAAATGATAAAAAGCATACAACCCAAAGTCTCCTCTGAAGCTCATGTCATGAATGATCAGTCAGCAATACAAACACAGATGGACCATTATCTTATTTGTGTGCTGCCTAAATGGATTTGCAGACTAAGTCAATTTAATACAGTTACCTTGGTGGATGAATTTGAATTTGAAAAAGCTGCAGCTTTACAATGTTCCTCCTGGTTTTACAAATACAAGTCTGGACATCTTATGTAAGCATATTTTGCTTCTCAAATAATACAAGCAATCTGTCTGAACAAGACATGGTCAACATTATGCACAATTATAACAAATATACAAAAATAAGAAGGTTTATATATTATATGTTTTCAGAAAAATACACAGTGAACCAAACAAGCCCAATAATAATGGGGTCAGTACAATGACAGCCCGGAGCCGAGTAACCCAAGCACTGCATTACAGTATACACTATAATTAAAACTCCAAAACTGGCTTCTTATTCACGATAGCTCTCATATGTCGATAGGAAATAATGGGAAATAGGCAGCTTGTTATTTAATGGAACATGGCAAATCAAATTTTATTTTTGTATTTTTGTCGTACTTCAGAAGGAAAAAAATGACTGAACAAAACAATCTAAGGTTTTTTCCACACGATGCAGCGATGCAGGGGACAGCTAATTTGGTAGCAAAAGACAAATTTACAGTCTGGCTTTAGTTGCTTATTGCTCTAAACTCAACACACAAGCTATTGATAGTGTGCAAGACAGCCACAACTTCTTAAAGGTCAAGCTCATATTTGCCTCTCTGAATTCAGCCATGGATGACTCACCCTCTTAACCACAATCATGTGGCATGAAAGAAAAAAATTAAAATGGACATTCTGCCCACTATTGGATGTTTGACAATATCATAAGTATTCAGGAATTTAGAGAGTGGGCTGCCTGGAAAACACAAAATGGCATATGTGTATCAAAGGTCGCAATAAAATGAAACAAAACCGGACTGTACACACCTAGGAGTTCGCTACACTAGTTTTTTTTGTTTTGAATTGTTTAATATCAGTCATGGATTTTCTACAATCAAAGCTATCATGTGATTTTTTTTTGAGAAACAGTGAGCTGACCTACTCTGGATGATATTGCTAAAAAAAAAAACTAGGAAGGAAGAGCATATTTAGGGTGAATTGGAAAAAAATTAAATAAATGCTTGTGACAACAAAACATTTCCTGTCTATAAACCATATTATCCAATTGACACAATTCAAATTGGACATCTTTTCCATAGTATTAAAGACGAACAAGATGGAATTGGATCTGACTAACAATACATGGCTTGAAATAAATGAAAGATTTCAACCCTAAAACCTAAAATGTTCTGACAAACTTATGAAAGAGACGCCACAAAGTCGCACACAATGGTGATGATGCAGTAGGGGGCAGCAGACAGTTATCCAGCTTTTTATACTGCTGTTCTCGCTCGCTCTCTCTCTCGCTCTCTCTCTCTCTCTCTCTCTCGCTCTCTCGCTCTCTCGCTCTCTCGCTCTCTCTCTTCTTTTTTTCAAAGCCGACCGTCTTTGTAACTTATTGGATGATAAAAACAACATGTGAAAAATGTGATCTCCACATGTTGCTGGATAAAAACCAACACTGAGAAAAGAAATTGTGCAGAGCTTTTGGAGTGTTGAGCTCTAGGTGTGACTGCAAATAAACACGCCCATGGTGAAATGCCAGATACTGTATTTGAGCTTCCGGGTATGGCACGGATTTTGCCACACCCATAACTGTGTAGATGCACATATTTTAAACCATCTTTACGCAATGTGCCGAGACCCAATGCAGCTGAACTTTTATTGCTCAGGACAACAAAGCCAACAAAAGCAAAATCTGCTTCCAGGGCACATTCCAGAAATGTTTTATTGCACTGATAGAACATTGATTATGTTGTATGCCCTGATAGGACAATATAAGTATTATTATATTTGTCTTATGCATTATGCACAAAATATTGTGCAGGGCTGATTTTGAAAACGGAAACCAGAAATGTCTAATCACAAACCACAGTCCAGAGCCAAACACACAGGCTTCCTATAACAGCCGAAATTACTCTCCTGTGCTGTGATCATTTCCTAGCAGCGCAAAGCTAGAAACGTTATTACCTTTCTTTCTTTTGAGTAAACTGTAGGGTCTTTTCCGGTAAAAATGAGAAAGCAGCGAGATATTCCTGCACATTTAGTGCTGCAGATCTCTTTATAATCAGGCATATTGCCTTATGATAATGTATGTAACAAATAAAATTGAACTCGAATTCATACAATCTGCGATCAAGTTTGAAATGCCTCTGTTTTAGACTTATGAGATCTAACTATAAATCACACAGTGTGCACTTTTACAGCCTTATTATGGAGCCAATATATCAAACTGATGTTTTGGGTGTGGATGTGGTATGGATCAATGCCAGGAAAACATTTCATAAAGTGTTCTTCATATCCATTGGAAAACTCTAAACTAGACAAACAGGTCCCTTTCCAAACGTATATGTTAAGCAAAATTGTTTTAGAAAGTGGAAGGCATAAAAAGCCTAAAGATAAATCTAAATGTATTCAATGTATTTGATGCATTCATTTGACTGAAGCTTTTTAAATTTCAACTCTGCATTGTGTCCCCCCCCCCCCCACACACACACACACCTATTCTCATTCATTTTGTGAATGACAGCACTTGCAAAATGCAGCTCGTGGATGTTTTCCTGTAAAGCAATACTCAAAGATGAGATTTCTGATCCTTTTTCAAAAAAAGAATTTGCATGCCCACTTGCAGGAATGGTGCACATGTTGAAATTTCCCTTGTACACATCAACTAAGCTTTTGACTAAATGAAAACACCCCTTATGACAACTTCACAACAGCCACACTGACCCTCCCACACCGTAAACACAGAGGAACACTGTCAGTGGCAGTGACATTACACGTGCATGAGAAGGAAAGAAGAACCTCAAGATTTCACTGTACCTTCAATGAAGTTTGGGAAAGATTTCGGCTCTGGCTCATCCAGAGAATGGTCCCAGGTGACTTCCTTGACAGGACTCTGAAAGACGGAACGCTCTTTAGCCAGCTCTTCTAAAACATCATAGTCGAGGTCATCTCCAGGAATCTTGGGCACGGGTGGCACCGCAGCTTGGCTTTCATGTTCACCTGGACTAGCAAGCTGCTGCTGCACTTCAATCACCTCCTCTACTACTACTATCTTCTTCCGCATGGCAGCTTCGTCCTCAGATAACACTTGCTTCTCCTGAGCAGAGACAGGGCCAGTGGTGACAAGCTTTTTAACAGCCTTGGTCACAGAGAGCACTTTTTGCTTCTCTCCACTGCTTTGCGTGTCAGGAGTGGCTGAATGTTGAGCAACACTGGGAGGCTCCCCGTGCTCAGAGTAGGGGCTGGCCTGGGCTGAGGCTGCTGCTGACGCTCTGGCTATGGGTGCTTCCCTCAGTTGCTGTGAGGAGGATGTTTTTCCTTTCAGAACCTCCCGTTTTATTTTTTCAGCAGAGGGCTGATCTGGCTCCACCTTCCTTTTGTGTGTAGGGGCCTCACTCTGCACAGCTGCTGCCTGGCTTGCTATAGGAGACTCACTTATTACAACTGGTTCAGGCCCCTTACAGACATGACTTTTTACCGCAACCTGGGATGTCACTATTTCCTCAGTTGCACTGGTTTCTGTGGCTGATAATGGAATTTGCTTATCAGTAGCAGTCTGCTTTTTCTTCTTCTTTTTAGATGATTTTGGTGCCACATCTGCTTCATTATTCTTTGACTCTTTAGCTTCTGATTCTTCAGGTTTTGGTGGTGGTGTTGTTTGTTGGACTGATGATATGTCATGCTTGGCTACCTTTTTCCCTTTTGTTGTTGTTGTTTGTTCCATAACTTTTATTTCTTCATGGACAATAACCTCTTTCACATGTTTAACAGCACCTGCATCTGAGATCCCAGAAAGTGATCTGACATCATGCTTAACTACTGTACTCTCTGTCTTGATAACGGTGGTAGATGATTCCTCAGATGGAATTTCTTCCTTTTTTGGAGCATTTACTTCAATAGGCTCGATCTGTTTGGATGCCATTTGAGTGTCTATTGTCTGTTTAGTTTTAGATATCTTCTTTGATTTTTTACTTTTCTGAACAGTGCTTGTTACAACAGTCAAAGATACCGCTGTGGGTGGGGCTGGTTCTTTGTCAACATTACTGGTCCGTTCCTCCAAAGATGCTTCAGAAGTTTGCTGCACAAGACATGCCTCAGCTTTTACTTTAACAAAGCCGACCATATCATTTACAACTGGTGTGTCCTCATTTGTTTTAGCCCCACGTGGCATGCCAGTCTCCTTTATTTTATCCAAATCAGGTACATCTTTCAACTCTGCCTTCAGATTCTGAGAAGTAGAAGCTGACATGGAGATGCATATTTCAGTATTTTGAGGCATTTCCTCCTGAACTGGATGCTCCAGAGGAATCTTAGTCTCGGCCACTTTTTGTGTTTTTCCTTTTTGCTTTATAGATTGAGGAAACTTAGGAGCATCATTAATTGACTCACTAGTGACGAATTGCTGAGTCTTCAGTTCCACTGCCTGAACTGTAGATGAGGATGAAGAGGAGAATTTTGTTTGTGTAGGTTTGGTCATTTCATCCTTGTCTGGATGCTTCTGAATATTCTTGGTCTTGGTCACTTTAACTGTTTTTTCTACTTGTTTTTTTGAAGAAAGAGGCATTGCATTCTTAATAGCTGAATCACTAATAATGAGATCTTGAGAAGCTTTAGACTTATCCTTCAGTTGTACTGGCTCAACAATTAAAGTTGTGGGGATTTCTATTTTTTGGGGCATTTCCTCCTTGATTGGCTGCTCCTCTTCATTCTTGGTCTCGACCACTTTCACTTGTTTTTTAGAAGGAATCACAGGGGCATCCTTTGCTGGGTTGCTACGTGACTCTCTAGTGATGAATTCATGTATGTCGGTATTTTGGGAAACTTCCTCTTTGACAATCTTCAGCTGCTTCTGAACACTGATCTCTGTCACTTTTAGTGATTTTTTCACTTGTACTTTAGAGGAAGGGGGCACATGGGCATCCTTGGTTGGCTCGTTAATGATGGCTTCCTCTGGGGCTTTAGTCGTTGGCTTCAGTTCCACTAGCTGAGGAGTTGCGTAGATGCATGTTTCTGTATTTTTAGGAATTTTATCCTTCACTACATGCTCCTGAGCATTCTTATTTTTGGTCAGTTTCGTTGTTGGTTCCACTTGCTCTTTAGAGTTAGGCGGCATAAAGGTATTTTTGGCTGTCTTCGTAAAGATGAGTTCCGGGGGGGCTTTATCACATATCTCTTCTTTGGGTTTACCTGCTTTGCTAGTGGGCATGAAAGCTGCAGCCACACATGTTTCATCAATAGCAGCATTTTGGGCTGGCAGCTCAATGTTTACCATGGTCACTGGCGTATTTTTAGTCAGAGCTTCCTCATTGATTTCCTTGTAGCTTTTAGGCATCTTCTGTACCAAAGATGTTGCATTGATGGCTTTAGCAGGTGGCTGCTGAAAAACTGTGGTTGAAATCTTCTTCTTAACACTGTGGTCTGGACCAGCTTGATACTTGGACTGGACTTGGTCCCTGGATTCTCCCAATGCCTTGGATTTGTTGTAGTCAAAAGTAATCGGACGTCCTCGAAACCTTGATATTTTCTCATTGGGCATTGCCTCTTCTTCAGTTTGCATCCTCCTGTGACGGTACCCCTGCCTTTCCAACAGAGCCTCCTGGCTCTCTGCACCTACCCTTCCTGGTTTGGGAACATATGAAGTTGGACCCTCTACAGCCTGCACCCGTGCAGCCCTCTGAGCAATGGACAAGGTAGCAGCTGGCCGCCGCACTCTCTGTAATGGAGTTGGCACAATCTCAGGTGGCAGATGCAGGTAGTCACGCAGGTAAACAATACCTTCATTAGTAAGATACCAATAAGAATGCCTCCAGGCAAAAGTCTCCCTTACATACCCTCGGGATTTTAAGGAGCCCATTGCTCTAATAACCTGTAGGTTCCCCACCCCTGGTATCTCAGGGTGCTTGGTCTGAGGGCGCTTGTCTTTTTTGACCACCATTACACCATCACGGAATAGCCTTTCATAAATGGCCCTCAGGTTGTCAAGAGGCATTAACATTCCAGCAACCATTGTGCTTCTTTAATCTGCCTCGACGCTCTCAAACGAAAATATATGTCAACCAATAACCAAGAAAGGACAAATTACTCAATGACTCACTCTGCTCTCTGTAGAAAGGTCCAGTAGCAGAGCCGGCTGCCACGTGCTTTCAAATGAAAGAAAAACGAAAGCTTAGGAAAAAATTCCTACTGGATGTTGGTGTCCTCTCTCTCTTGTTTGACTCTCGGTTCCTTGGAGAGCAAGTCAGTCGTCTCAGAGAATTAAAAAACCCCTCCAAAAACGCAAAGGAAAATCCTATCCCTCCTTTGCACTGCCTTCCTTGGAAGTGAAAGGAACTGGACTGGCAGACCAGCAGTGACAGAGCGAGGGGGTGTGTGCAACAGAGTGAGCAAGCACTCCACACCACTCAGCCCCTCCTACCTCTCTCACAGAGAAAGAATGGAACACTATTATCCAAATGTTCCACACACAGTCTATTAGCAGTTGTGGTCACATTTAATTAGTAAAGTAAAATAAAAAAAAAGTTAAGTGATTATTTGACAAAGGATAGAAAGAAAGAAAACACAAAAAAGGTTTAACTAAAACTTAAAGGTTCAACTAAAACCTAGAGGTAAATCTCAGTCTTGCCTGAATGCATGCAGGACAAGGACTACATGTAGCCGGCCACACACTTGTATAACCGAGCAGTATAAACACTCCCTGGCGTATCAGATTTTCTTACATTTCCAGGGAGTGTGCTAGCCAATGAGGAACGAGACTGAGACAAGGGAGGCTCCCTGTAGGCATACTATATTAGAAAGAGACACTAGTCATTCACACCCACTCTCAGTTAGCCAAGTTTACACACTTTATATCATGTGACTTTTCCCCTGGAGACATTTACTACAGTCTTTTCTGAAGAAAAAAAAAAGCATACAAATGAGCATGGGGTAAGGGTTCCAGATCTCACTCTGTCAGTTAAGAGATTAGATTACCTTTAAACAAATATGCAAACGAATAAATAAAATGTAAGCCTTCAGCTATTACACCAGAGCACATAGAGATTAAATGGATTAGAGCAAAAGTCAAATCTTTTTTCCCCTGATTGTTTTTCTCTAAGTTTGATATATCAAATGTGAAAAGAAATACTGCAAACTGTTGTACCTCCAAGAATAAAAGAGCTGTAAATTCACTTTTTAAAAATAATCATGGTAGGTACATGGTAGTTACTTGAAGTGATGCAACTGGTAGTAAGAAGGACTAAAGAAATTCTACTGTCTCAATATAGCTGGCGAACCCGAATTGCCCATGAGCCACATCACTAAATAAAGACCTGTGCAATGGCGCTAACCTTTCTTAGCAACTCGAAACAAGATATTCAATTTCACACCCCTATATCAATTCTGCTCTTTACATCTGTCTCTCCATTTATCTGTCACTCTGAATAGTGTTCACAGATAGAATACGTTTTGAACTGGCACCTGGCACTAGAAGCAGTCCAAATGAAACAATTAGTTGACTTTGCACCGAAAAGATTCAGTATCTGTTTGAGTTGTATGCGTAAACTTTGATAATGGCAAAAATATTCATGACATAACAAAACTCCCAACCCTTTAATTTAGCTTAGTTTAATTGCACACCACTGCTATAGCTCTAATTATAATCTTACATCACCCTGTCTGCATAACTGGTAATTTTTCTAAAATGAGCATGTAATCAGACAACATTTCAATATGGTGATTAACTAATAATATTCTTATCACAAAATCTAAAGATAGGACAATACCTAACCATACATTGTCCATATCATTGTGCTTGGAGCAGTTGGTAACATATGGAATAATAAAAAAAAAATGTTTAATGAGGAAGAGTGTTTCACTGAAATTCAAATGCATGGAGTTGTTTTTCATGTACCATACATAAAAATAAAGTTGGTTATAAAGGAATGATGACGTCACAGACATGCTTGTGTTAAACTTCTAACTCCCATGTCACAGAGAAATGCAGAAGCAGATTTGAATAAATTAAACTGGTCACACAGGTGAGTGCTGTGCTGCAACACACCCCTATTAAGCATTTCACGCATTTTTAGCCAGACAGGTCATAACTAAGTGCACACACACACAAAACAAATTTCCCAAGAGGCCACACTGTACAGGTGAAGGGATTTGCAAAAAAACCCAACCCTTTTTCAACGTATCGCATGTCTCCAGGGTAGTGAGTCAAGGCATGTGAAGAAATGTAGATGAGACTAAGCATGTTAAACTTTTTTTCAAAAAGAATCACATATAGTAATTATGCTTTACACAAGGCCTGTATGTACCCATCCATGATATATAGACCAGCTATTATTCAGAATCCTTTGCATTGGACATATATTGTACACTGAAAGCTGCATGTTCTAAGCTGTAGTATCTCTCTACGATTCCTTTGGGTAATCTGGGTTCCTTCTACTTTTTAAACATATGCTGGTGAATGGAACACCATGTAATGGATTGGAATTTCTGCTTCATATCTAGCATTCCTGTGATCCACAATGAGCCTGACAAGGATACAGCAGTTACTGGAGATAAACGGATGAATGAATAAATGACCTAAGAAAAAAATATATGGCATTAAAGTTTGGCTAAAGGATGGTGTATGCAGTCATTGTTTTTATTTTATTTATACAGTATAAGAAAAGAAATCCACATCCTTGCTTGTTGGAATACTTATGCATTATAGATAGGATCAAACGTCCACCATTGTGATCTAACAACTGCAGATATTGACTGACGTCATGTTCTATTTAATTATTTACATTAGCATAGAAGAAAACCTAACCCAGGTAGTGTTTTCTAAGAGCCTTGACTTCCCGGAACAGATGCAACAATTCTGTGTCTGGAGGACTACTACTACTTTGCCTACTGTAAAGTCTTCACATTTCTCCAGGGTCAGTTTGGTGTGCAGCCTGTGACAACTGAAGGATTCCAGCAGCTGGGACGTAATAGGAGTTACAGTCTAATTATATTAGCAAATCAATAATTTTAAAGATTTTGATAGACTTGTGTGTGGGAAAAAGGTGAATTGTGATTTATCTGACCATTAAAATATACTCCAAACTCTTAAACATGCATCCACACAAAATGAGGTATGATCACAATGCTTTTATTTGTCTAATAAGAGCCAGTGTGTACAGACTAGTTTGCATACTTTTATGCAAATCTGTAATAGGTCACATGGAATTAATTTAATATTTATATGAAAACATGGTTTTTTGCTGGCATGTGGCCCGTGCATGCTTTTGATGACTGGTATGACATGATCTCCCATGCTTAACAAAAGGACCAACCGTTTAACTGAAAAGTGTATTATTTTTGTGTGCAGATGCTTATAAACTTTTTGGAACACAAGTGGAAACAGACCCACTTTTAGAGTTCCAATACACAAAAGAGCTCCATAGATTTGCATGACACGACTTGCAAAATCCACCACAATGCAAATCATCATGCATTCAGCTCTTACTTTCCTTATGATAACATTATTATTTGGTGTCTTTAACTGACAGAGCACACACAACATGCATTATCATTTCATTATTTATTATTAATAATAACAAGAGTCATTAATTACATTAATCACATTTAAGTGTTTTGAAAATATCACAGAAAATAAGAGTAGTATCATATAGTAGGTCAGTTAACATTACATTAAAAAAAAAACTCAAATAACTAGTTTATCTGAGGAGAAATGTGCTGGAAAGTAATGAGATCAGGTTTAGATTTCAGTTAAAACACAGCCTATATATTTTTAACCACTTTAATAGGAACACATGCAGACATGCTCATTTATACAGTTATGCAAGCAGCCAATCAAATTGCAGGAACACAATCCATATGATTATTTAGATACAGGTCATGCTCCCAACAACTCAAACAAACCCCAATAGAGGAAACGTGTAAACTCAGTTATTTTAACTACAGGTCGACCGATATGGGTTTTTTTTTCTGGCCTACATTACAGCTGGTTGAAGGCTCACTAACAATACAGTTCCAAAAGGTTCCTCAAATTCTCTCTCTCCAAATGTTATTCTCATTCTCTTTTCAAAAGTAGAATCATATTTACTCAATGAAATATATAAGACTAGATTGAAAACGAATGATAAGAACTGCGACACTCCAAGCTGATAGTCGGCCATCTGGGAATGTCGGGTGGGTTTTTGAGAGTGGGTCGGCTTTAGTTCGTCAGCTATTTTACGCCTGATCCTGCATGTTGAGCAGTGGCGGAAAGAGAACTCTGAATAGCTATTTAGCTTCGTGAATGAGCACGTGAGGGGAAAAAGAAGCAACACACTTGTTGTCATTCTTGCTCTTGTCTTTGCAACTTACAGACATGATTGCAGAAAACTACAGGAATCCGTAATGATCACCGCAGATGTAAATGCTGCTTGCGTTATACATTCACAGTTCTATCATTTCCGATTTCCCTGTTTGCATGCGAAATACAAACTACTGCCACCTGCTGGTAAGGGGAAAGTTATGTCTCACACAAGTGCAAAATGTACACGCCCGGTTTGGTGAGTCAAATGCACCTGCCTAAAAAATCGGCCTAATTTGCAGCGCAATTGGTCGATGCCGGTTGATTAAAAAATGCCAAAAAAGTCTAACTGATCAATCAGGTGACCTCTAATTTTAACCCGTGGTATGGTTGTTGAATGGTCGGGGGAAAAAAAAACCTCATGTGAGCAGAAGGCCTGCAGGGTGAATCATCTTGCTGATGACAGGGATCAGACTGCTCTGAGCTGGCCGGAAGTTTATATTAACTCAAGTAAGCACTCTTAGAAAGTATCCTGCTGCCAGATGACTTAGCAGAATTAGCTTGTAGCTACTGCTTCACAAATACATCCAGGTTCTAGAATTTGCAGCAGAGAAATTGCAGTGGTGTGGTGGGTATTAAAAATGTTGTTCAGAATTCAGTGCCAAATGTGTTTTAAACAGTGTGGGTCCTCTTAAAACATTGCCTATTTCTCTTGCTTTTTCATCAAGAAAATCAGAAAGTGCTCAAAAGAATATTGTGAACTCGTCATTCACGTCTCACCTTCACCACTGCATGCACTACATGCCTGAAATTCATGCACTTGTCTTCTTCATAGCCTTTTCTGACCCTTGTTGACCTACTAACCTTCCACTTAACAGCCATACTCTCCTGCTGTGTAAAATGAGATGGACAACAAGCATACCTTCCTCGAATCACATAAAAAAAGCAATGGTGTTTGCAGATAAAACTCTAAGCATTTGCTTATATTAATATTTATACAATTAAGGACTAATAGCTACACCAACCTTAAATGGGGTAAAAGGTTCCTTAAGGGGTGCAACCTTTCACACAAATTCAAGTCTTGAAGAAAGAAGGTCTAGCCATTTACAGGTTTGTGCAAATTCATGGATGTGAGTCAGTTCATGTGTTTCCTCCAACTTCAGCTGCTCTCTGACAAAGCATATGCAGCAGTTCGGTGTTTGAGAGGAAGAACACAAGTCTTCATCCTCCAGATTTGGCAGCTAAAGTGTGTGAGGTAAGTGCTAGCTAGTAGGTGGTATCTACTGATAGCAAGGTCATTGTTCAAATCCTGGAACTCAAGTGTCAAACTCAACCTCCCAGTTGTGTAAATAAGCTAAATGTATGTTGCTCTGAATAATATTTGTAAATGTAATGTAAAAACTGTAAAATGCAGGGGGTGTCAAGGCAAGTGGAACCATTTAGTACATCAATGTTTTCGGGACTCAGTCTAAGAGAATTGACAGGGAGGGGCAAACCTGGACAGTCTGAGTAATAAATCCACCAAATATGCACAAGTCCAGGATCCTACAATACCCTGGGGGACCCAGACCAGATAAACAAAAAGCACATATCTACACAATGGCTTCACTGATTATTGTGGAAAGGAAATTTGTTAACCCACAATAGATGCAAACAAATCACCCACTGAGTTACCTGTTTACACTACACAATAGCACATTGTTTATTTAGTTATTTCTTTTGTTAAGACATGAATACTTATATTAAGAAATCTAAATACATCATATATTGATTATAAGAATTTAGTGCCATATTGCATGCTTTTCTTTTTTTTTTTTTTTTACGGATTGTTTAAAGTATAAACACAATTTAACTGTAATTTCTGTTAAATTGTGTTTAAAGTATAAACACAATTTAACAGAAATTACAGTGAAAGTGGTCACGCAATACCAGAGTTTCTACACCCTCGTTTCTGTACAGGTATTGATGCAACACATTTAACAAGCCGTGGTATGAAGGCATAGTCATGCAAGGCTGGATAGATTATAAAGACTGAAGAAGTGAGACAAGGCTGAGAAATGGAAATGAAACATTGAGTAACTGTTTCTTCTTTTTAGCAATATGTTCATATAGAAAAGAAAAAAAAAAAAAAGTACACGTTTGTGGACATTGCCATTCATATAAACGTTACAGTTTAAGATCTTACATATCTTGTGTAAGTGTTTTCATTATAAGGTTTAAAATATTTTATATATATATATATATATATATATATATATATATATATATATATATATATATATATATATATATATATATATATATATATAATTTTTTAATGTTTAAATAAAGGACTGCATTGACCACTGTGCAGCAGAAATTTCTGTCCAGCAGAAAGAAGACAGGAAGTAGTAATAGCCGCTCTGAGCCTTCCACTGGTACAGCACATATGGAAAAAGGGGGAAAAAAAATGATGCAATGCACCAAATAAAAAATAAAAAAAAAAAACCCCAAAAAACAAAATCACAAGTCTCGGCTGTGTTCTCCACATCATGAGTCACGGGTCACATTAACTTCTCCTTTTCCAGAATGGAAAGAAATAAGTCATAAGTTATTCCTTACTACCACCACTAATTCTGTCTCTCTTTCACTTCCCTTCTTTGTCCTCGTTCTCCCAAAACTGCACACACACCTACAGCATACAGAACCAACTTAACGCCAATGATCTCACTTTACACCAGTAAAGTGTAAACAGTTCATCTCACATTATTCCCCATTAACAGCTCCAGAAGTTAGATCTCATATGAGGTTTGAGGGAATGTGAAACTTTTCCAGCTTCCCTTGAGAAAGCCTTGAAGAAAAGCCAGCGCTCAAGCAGTAAAGATGTGGCACTCATTTGACTCGAACTAAGCAGTGAGAAAAAAATCTGCTTTTAATCATTCTAGCTCGGGGCCTTCTGAAAATCAGATCGGATGCGGATCCATGACCAGTTAATGACAAAGCCTGAGATGGAAGCTGACATTACTGAAGGTTCCAGACTCGCACAGAAAATAAGCCAATGATCAATGATAGTTTAATTGCAAGAACTAAAAAAAAAAGTGGTTCCCTCAAATAAGTGAGGATTTCTTCTGGCGTGTAAGGTGTGTCTCCATCTTCAGGTGTTAACCTTCACCAACTACCGTTATTCACAATCAACAAACAGACCCAACTCTGTATCCTCTTCTTACCTTTTTTGCTGCTGCGCCAGAAACGGTCTCCTAGAAAATCACCCATATTTTGTGGATCAAAGTGCATGGCCATTCGCTCTTCCGCGCAAAGCCCACCACCTCCAGGCCCCTGTCTTAATGGTACCAACCCGTTCCAATCAGCCTGTCTAAAATCTGTTGGATGGGAAAGGAACCGGAGGCAGGTTGGGGAAAACGGGAGGGGATACGGAGTTAAAAAAAAAAAAAAACACAAGCGCTTCTTTTCTTCCTCTTCACACAAACACACAAATGCATGAACTCCATAAATCTGTCCAGACCCCCAGCCCTTTCTATTCTACTAAACTCTATACATCTACGAGCACCACAGCATAGTTTCACAAACACTGACTCCCTTGTTCAGAATAAGAAATTTAGTATGCAGTGACTGAGACAAAGTATTTAAAAAAAAGAAAAGAAAAACGTGAGAGAGAATGAGCACAAAGGACTTTGTGAAGTTTATGGCCACAGCACCACAGCACACTTAGAAACCCAAGCATCAGCTATATATACAGTGGTGTGAAAAAGTGTCCTTTCTTATTTCTTTGCATGTTTGTCACACTTGAATGTTTCAGATCATCAAACTAATTAAAATATTACTAAAAGACAACATGCGTTTATTTAATGAAGGTTTTTATTATTGAGGAAAAACAAAATCCAAAACTACATGGCCCCGTGTGAAAAAGAATTTGCCCTCTAAACCTAATAACTGGTTTGGCCACCCTTAGCAGCAACAACTGCAACGAAGCGTTTGGGATAACTTGCAATGAGTCTGTTACAGCGCTGTGGAGGAATTTCGGTTCACTGATCTACGCAGAATTGTTGTAGTTCAGCCTTCAGGAGGGTTTTTGAGCATGAACCACCTTTTAAGGTCATGCCACAGCATCTCAATAGGATTCAAGTCAGTCTTTATTGTTTTTCTTCAGCCATTCAGAGGCCGTTCTAAGCCATTCATCCTGCTGCAGAACCCAAGTTCGATTCAGCTTGAGGTCACAAACAGATGGCCGGACATTCTCCTTCAGGATATTTTGGTAAACAGCAGAATTCATGGTTCCATTTATCACAGCAAATCTTCTAGGTCCTGAAGCAGCAATACAGCCCCAGACATCACACTACCACCACCATATTTTACTGTTGGTATGATGTTCTTTTTCTAAAATGCGGTGTTACTTTTACACCAGACATAATGAGACACACACCTTCCAAAAAGTTAAACTTTTGTCTCGTCAGTCCACAGAGTATTTTCCCAAAAGTCTTGGGGATCATCAAGATGTTTTCTGAAAAAACTGAGACAAGCCTTGGTCTTTTTGCTTAGCAGCGGTTTTCATCTTGGAACTCTGCCATGTAGACCATTTTTGCCCAGTCTCTTTCTTATGGTGGAGTCATGAACACTGACCTTAACTGATGCAAGTGATGCCTGTAGTTCTTTGGATGTTGTTGTGGGGTATTTTTGTGACCTCTTGGATGAGTCCTCGCTATGCTCTTGGGGTAATTTTGATCGGCCTCCTGGGAAGGTTCTCCACTGTTCTATGTTTTTGCCGTTTGTAAATAATGGCTCTCACTGTGGTTCGCTGGAGTCCCAAAGCTTTAAAAATGGCTTTTTAACTTTTTCCAGACTGATAGATCTCAATTACTTTTATTCTCATTTGTTTCTGAATTTCTTTGGATCTCAGCATGATGTCTAGCTTTTGAAGATCTTTTGGTCTACTTCACTTTGTCCTATTTAAGAGATTTCTTATTTGTGAACAGGTGTGGCAGTAATCAGGCCTGGGTGTGGCTGGAGAAATTGAACTCAGGTGTGATAAACCACAGTTTTAACATGGGGGCAAACACTTTTTCACACAGGGCCATGTAGTTTTGGATTTAGTTTCCCCTGAATAATAAACACATTCATTTAAAAACTGCATGTTGTGTTCACTTGTGTTTTATTTTACTAATATTAATAATTACTTTGATGATCAAAAACATTAAAATGTGTGACAAACATGCAAAATATTAAGAAATCAAGACACAGAAGAAACACTTTCACACCACTGTAAAATGTCGACCATAAGTATAGATTGTGGTATTAGAATCTTAAAATTATAATCTCATGCAGACTAGTCCACGCACATTAAACCTGAAACAAGAACTTTAGAGTGGAAATGGTGGTTCAGAAATAGTTGCCATACCATGCAGTGTTACAGACACAAATGTTATTACTATAGAAACCACACAAGGAGTCTGCTCTTTACTACTGTTGCAGCTCCTGCTTTAATGAAGTGAGGTACTTTGTTTTTCAGCAAGTGAAAGCTGACGTTGTCACCAAACAAATTATCCACGCCAAAGAAATCTGTGCCCCATGTGTTTCAAATGAGGTAGTCTTTACACATGTGTTTAAATATCTCTCCAGCTTGAAACTGGAGCAAAGGAGAGCAGTTTGACGGCGATATCGTGTCATGGAACTTTTTTATGGTACACATTCGATATGCAATCGAAATAAACCATTTAAAGAATTCTAAACCTTTTACATCTAAAATGTCTGTGCTTTATAAACGAAGCAAAAAAGTATATTGGGACATAATTTATCACAGTATATAATACAACATAATTTTTTGTCATAATACCCCTCCCTAGGTGGAAGCCTGCGCTAAGCTTGGTATTTAACTCAATTCAGAGTGGCACAACAAAATACAAACGAGCCAACGGAAATTAAATTCCAATAAAAGGAGACTAGACAAAGCTTGTTATATTGTTTGTCTCCATTTTTACAAGCTCAATGCTGTTTAACAAATGAGTGAGTGGGATGGCCGACAGGACAGAAAATGGCAGTTGAAGAAAATGCCAGGCAACTGGCACGAGACTGGGCCATTTGCGCCACCCAGAGACACGCACCCGAGGTGTTTACCTACTCCTGAACTAACCCAGACCAAGGTTTAGATCTTACCCCACATCTATCCAACACATCAACAGCGATCATCAGATATAAATGGAAATGTAATAAAAGAGAAAAACGATATAAAGGATATTGTAGCAGTGTTCGAGAAACCCTATAAAGCACTTGAAATGTTTAGCCGATGAGTCAGTAAATGTTAAGCCACAACAGGGTGTGTTCAGGCAGCTCCTGTGGTTGCCATGGAAATATGAGTCAGAGGCCGGTGGTTGGGCAAATGCACTGCCGTTGCTTGTGGCAACTGCAAAGCAAAACTGACACATGATAGCTTACTGACAGTGAGGCAGTAAATATGTGTCCGAACCGTGGATTTTTATTTTTAGACGTTCTGATAACTGACTTGCAAATTCCTCACCCTCTCCGAACAAACCCAAAAATGCTCACAAGGCCACATAGTGCAAACGCATAAAATTCGACAGGCAAACACAGACTGAATAAAGTGATTTATAACAAATCCCTGCCTATAAAGTGCCCCCGTCTGGACAAAATGATTCGGGTGCATTCCTTTTCTACCTTTTCAACGTTTTCAGGGTGAAATCATTCTCAGCTGATTTGCGAATAAGCTTTCACCCATATCGAAATAACTTTCCATATTAATGTCATTATAATGTCTTAAAATTAACAGCTCTCTTGAAGGTGTTTAGGAATTGCCCTAACACATTGCTCACAGTTTGGTCATGCCCTGAGATGATTATTAATATCAGTTTTATGAGCCAGTTTTAGAACACCTACAGCCATACCTGTTTGGGCAAAGACAAAACAGAGGTCATGGGCCATTTTTCTGCAGTAGAACATGAACAGGTTTAACTTTTTGTAGACACATGTAAAAATCCATTTATTTCTTAGTCCTTTTTTTTTTTATCATTTTAGGAGTCATTTTGATAAAGTAAATAAAGTTAAATCGATTCTTCAGTTTATTAGTAGAAAATGCATTAATTGGATGTAATATTAAACTTTTGTTTGTTGTTGTTTGTTTTTTTTTGCCTATTTTCTAGACAAGTGCCAATAATTCTGCAGCTGAATGCATGAGGAATAACACAATTAAACCACTTTTATGTATCATCTGGTTAAAGGATAACTAATGTAAAACCCCTTAAAGAAGCACAAATGATTGTCACACCCATTTCAGGAACAATATTCCCGACAGTTGTCGCAGGTGTGCTGTATTAAAGTTTAAACTATTACCGGTAGCACGTTTAAACTCACTAGGTCAATAAGATTTCCATGAACAGTGGATAAACATTGAACAATCCAAAACCGGGTACATCCAGTACTTCCTAAGAAATGCCACACCCTATCCTACCATACACCCATACCTTTTTTCTGTATTGGTGCAACATTTTCAGATGAAATACTACAACATTCGAGCATATCATATGTCAGATAAGGATGAGTCATTTGCCTTCTCATCCTCTGCGATTAGAGATTTGCATGCATGGCGGTAAAAAGCTTCCGAGCTGATTCATGGCAAAACCTCGCCCACATTAAAGGATGAACATTTCACATTGGACATTTGAACCCAGCCCAGCATTTTCAAAATTCCATTAAACATTTCATTTTTATCTCTAAACAGAGCTTGTTCTGTTATGCTCTGCTTCCAATCAAGCCCTCTGCACCCTACTTGGGTGTTACTGCACGAACAAATAAACAGCGACATGACCATAGTGTTTAAACGGAGCTTATTATACAGAAAGCATAGCAATGTAGTTCCTACAGCAATATGTACAGCGAAGCTTTACTGTACATATTGTATAGCTTCAGGTATAAGCTTGTAGAGTATAGAATGGGGCTAGCATGTGACTTTTCTGAATAAACTGCATCATGCAATGGGTATCTATTCAAAACGAATACTACAGAATCTTTTTTTTTTTTTTTTTAAACAAACAACCAATCCATTAGATGCCAATGACTGTGAAGCCTCACCCCAACACAGGCTCAGCTTCAAACAGTTACCGTTGGTGAATAAAACAATAAGAGATGTTTCAGAACGCTGGCCAAAACTAACAACCTCTAGTTTGGAAACTGGGTCTGTGATAAGTATGGCCACCAACATGTACCAGAAAGGAACATGACACTGCAATTCAGTAGATTCCAGAACAAGTCAAAAAAACGCTTTAAAGTCTCTCCTCTGGGGGTTGGGGGGGGGGGGGGGGTTCAGCATGATTTACGCTTTTATCATGTATGTACATGTCTAAAGTTCGTGTTCAAGCAGTAATCTCTTTCTAGAATGTTTGAAGACGTTCATGATTCCCTCAGAAAGAATTTGTTCCAGATGCCTTAGCATGCCCTCAGTAATGCTCCTATTTGATTCTCACTTTATTGTTAAAAGTCTGGCTAGCAGATCACAGAGAGTCTTCCAACATCTGCAAATGCCTTTGTCCTTGTATCAAATATATAAAAACCCTATGTACAAAGCAGTCGGTGCAGGAAAACATAAAAACAGGAATTCAAAGACGGACAATTAATAAAACAGTATATACAGTAGGTGTGATGCTTCTGTAAAGCCAGTGCTGGGGAATGTGATGTGTAGTGATGGGATGAGCATTATCTTCTGATATAAGCCTGAGTGAGATGCCTGCTCACCTTGATGATCCACTAATGAGGAATCAGAAAGGTACAGTAATGAGGAACAGCAACTTACCTGCAAAAGAGAAAAACACAAATCTGATTTTAGTTCCACAATTTTCAAAAGATGTGAATAAGGTTTATAAAGTGAACTTTCATTAGTAAAGAATGAGGTGTAAATGAAAATAAGGATATGAAGACATATGCTTCATATAACCCAGAGAAGAAGAAAATGTCAAAGACTAGCAAACAGTGCCATCTGCTGAACAACGTGGGGCTTTCCAATAAGTTGGATCCACATAATTGTTTGGAGCGTCTCTAAATGATGTAGACTTTCAACTGGAACTAAGGGGCCAAAAACATGTTCCAGCATGCAAATTCTTTAGTGTACAATGTGCGCTTTATAAAGGCATGGTTTGCCAACGTTAGTGTGTAAGAACGTTTGTGGCCTGCACAGACCGCTGATCTAAACCCCACTAAACACCTTTGGGATGAACTGGAATGCTGACTAGGCCCCAGGCCTCTCACGCGACATCAGCGCCTGACCTCTATAATGCTCTAAATCTGCCCATCTTCATAAACCTGTTCTCTTCCAGAAGTGAGAGGAATGCAGAGAAAATCATCACCGACCCTCACACCCAGGCCATCAAACCACTTAAATTCCTTCCCTTAGCAGAAGCTTTAGAACAATGAGTGACAAAACCAACAAACACAGTAAAAGCCTCTTTTCAAATTCAAGAAAGACTTATGACAGGTTAATTGCTACACATACCCACTCTCACTATCAAGATGTTCTTTCTTTTCTGTGCAATTTTCTCTATAAAATATAGATTTTACTTACAGTGCAAAAGTTTAAACATATTCAAAATATTTTTTCTGTTTATAGCAAATGTATCCTTGTTATTGTAATAGATAATAGATAATGTATATGCTGTACTTGAACAATAAACCATGACACTGATTCTGCTGGTCTGTCTGTCTGTCTGTTTATCTTTATTTCACTTTTCCGCAGGGTCTTTCACCACATCAGTAATCTGCCTCAATTTCAGTAATATGTGGTTTTATTTGGGACTATCTATTAAAAAAAAAATTACAATATTCATAATTTGCTAAATACAGCATATTATGCCATAGGTTTTAGACTGAATTTAAATCAAGGCTTAAGACCCACCTTTTCAACCTCCACTATCAGTTAATGCATATGTGTTAGGAGTCCTTCATTTTTCTGAAATGTGGTGTATGTTTCATGTACTATGTAGTGTTCTATCTCTTGTCCTGTATGTTTTTATGTCTATGTTGTCTCTGCTATTAACTCATGCAGCTGCATGTGATCCTTCGTCCTGGGCAAATGTCCGACGAATATGTTTATGTATGTTTATTGTATTATATTGTACCTTGTAAAGCATCCTTGAGCTTGGGAAAGGCGCTATATAAATTAAACGTATTATTATTATTATTATTATTATTATTATTATTATTATTATTATCTCTTTAATTTGATATCCTGGTCTTCTGCTCTAGGATCGGTCTTCTAATCCTTTGGAAATCTAAAAAAAACTGTTGCTGTGATTCTAATATGAAATGCTGACCTCTGTCCAAGTGCTGCAATATCACGTCTCTCTCATGAAAAACACTCATATTTTAACATCTTTAAATATCAAACATCTTCAGAATAAATAGTAAATATCAAATCTTATAGCACATTTAAGAAACCCTTAAAGTTCTCTAAGGCGATTCCAGATCTCTTCATTGTTTCATATGATTCTGTATTTTTATAGAACAAGGGAGCACATCAAACCACATGGCCGCACAAGACCACTCCCAAAAACACTTCACCCTTTATACTCTGTAGTATTTCTGTATACGAATTGCTTGGCTTTACTAAAAGACAGGGCTTGTACTAGCTGAGTAGAAACAAAAAAGTTTAGATTTATTATTAATTAATTAAAACTTAAAATTGCTGATTTAAGTTTTACATTTTTTAAGATTAAATATTTAAGCCCAAAAGGCTGGTGCCTTTAATATAATGAATTTCACTCCACACACGTATTTTAATTAGAATGTGATTGTCTCTGCCAGAAGGTCAAGTTTTATCAATATAAGGATCATTCAGTAAAAATTAGTAAACTACTTGAAATCAATTTCCAGTCTTTGCAACACAAAAACATGCCGATAAAAAGATACGGCCAGACCTGTTTAAATGTACCACATAAATATTTTATACAACAACAGAGGCATTCAAAATCAGTAGAAGAAGAAGAAAGTAGAAGAAATCTGAGGGACTGCCAGGTCAGCTATGTGAAGGACAAAAATATTTTTGCATATATACCTACCTATATTAAGAATAGCATTATTATTCTTGGTATTAGTAGTGTTTAAAACCTCTGATCCACTAGATCCACAGGGTGAGAGATTACACGCATGAAGAGCTCCACTGCATGACATGCTTACTGTGCAATGCAAAAACAACATGCTTCAAAGCATCACATCTGCACCATTTGTGGATGTGCCTCGAAATTAAACAAAGCGAGGCTCATAAATGTTTGTTGGATGTAGCTACAGACAGCGGGCTTGGTTTAAATGTAGATATGGGAGAAACTGAAAAACAAGCTGGCTCAGGCTACAGACAGACTGCTGAGTGTACTGAATGCCTGTGCAAGCGCTGTGGATGTTCTCTGACTGAGATCAACCAGCATGAGTTAAAAACACTCTGTACTCCAGATGGAGCCTACTGAGAAAAATATGCCCACCCTCTCCTGCTCACACACACACACACACACACACACACACACACACACACACACACACAGTATCAATCATTTAGAGACACAAAGCAAAAATCCACATTCACACAGGGTTTACTGGATGCACAGCACGCACAATCCTGGACAGACAATTCTTGGCACTGCATGCAGAGAGTCATCAAATTCAATTCTATCACTGAATGCAAGCACTGGAACACATTTCCCCATTCAGTGCAGCACTGAAGGCCTTTTTATAACAATACAAATCCAAAAGGTCATATCATATATAATTGCTACTCATTAAGTGTTCCTAAAAAGGCATGCAATGATGAACAGAGTAGACAGAAATGCTGAAAAACTCTGGACTTTTGTGATCTATTCAGCACGTGAATGACATCCTTATCCAACAGAACCCGCTTTCTTTTTGTAAGTGTCATGATGTGAAATAATGGAAAAAGATTTTGTGCACAACGTGCTCTAATGGTTCTAGCTGCTCATTTGGGCATTAAGCCTAATACAGTGATGATGAAACTCTGCATGCATCTCTGCTTCACTTACACATGAATAAATCGATTAATACAGATAACCGTCTGCCAGACATTAGGAGTGAAATAATAATAATTGAACCATATTACCTAGCAAAGAGCCAAATAGATACAAGCAATAGAACTGTGCAACAGAAATTTTAGGGTGTTTTTGTGGATCAAAAGCCGAGTAGCACAATTGTAGGGTTGCACACTGTTAGTCAAGACAGAGGTGGCAAAAGTACACACATCCTTCACTCAAGTAGAAGTACAGATAGTCATGTTTTAAAAGTTGAAGTACTGACTATACTTTTTCACTCAAGTTAAAGTAAAGAAGTTTGGGCTCTGACATGTACTTAAGTAGAAAAGTAGCCATTAATACTACCTGTGTCATGTTGGTAAATGGACCTCACATCATATTAATATATTAATACAAACGTATTTAAAATTTTGTTATTTAATGAATGTATCCAGGCTAAACATCCACCATATAGAACACAAGCAGAGAAAAGATCATGATGGTCAGGTGATCAGGAATCTCTCTGTTCTCAGTCATGTTTATATCGCTGACTCCCTCTGTCTCACCCACGTTAACCCCTAATTCTTGTTGTCTTCTGCCTTTCTTAATATGAGCTTTATTAACTAGTCTACGTCTGTCTTGTGTGAGAGCCAGAAAGCAGCTAGATGTGTGATACACCAGTGGTAGATAGTGGTAGCCACGCACTGACAAGAAACAAGTTGATGGGCTGAAAATGGTGGGCAACGAGAAGAAAAAAATATTGATCATGTGACCAATTAGATTATAACTAAAGTAACAAACCTGGTTTTAAAATGTAAGAACTAGAAAGTACAGATATTTGTCAAAAATTTTATGAGTAAAAGTAAAAAGTCAAAAAATAAATAAAAAAGCCAGAAAAATCTACTTAGAGTACAGTAACGAAGATTTTGTACTTCATTACTTCCCACCTGCATATGATCTCTCATTTCCTATTGCTCTGTCAGCACTCTGACAAATAAAGATTTACTTGTAGGTAATTACAGATAGATTTTTTTTTTCATGAGGACTTTAATAAATCATAGTATTTCATGATTAGAAGAAGAAGAAGAAGAATTGTAGTAGTAGAAGTAGTTATTGTTGTTATATGCAACCAGTATTTTTAGAGGCCAAACTGATCGATCACAGGAAAACAGGGCTATAACTTTAGTCAAATATTTGTTATTTCTATGGGCAGTGGTAGAATTCTTTAACTACAGAAAATAATGTTTAGATGAACAGATGGCAAGCAGGGTGTCAAGATATTCTAAACCAAATCTGGTGGAGATTAAAAAATTTTGGAGGAAGAGTAGCAATACCAGCAGCTATATGTAAACATGTTATTTGTTGTTTTTGGCCAGTAGGAGGTGCTGGAAAGGAAATTGGTTCATAGCCTCAGGTTATGGTCCTGAAGATGCATAAATTTTGTGTGAACGTGCAAAGTCTTTACTAAAATCACATCTTGTTTGTCAGCTATGCTGTCAGATTCACTGGCCCTTTAAAGGGCAAACCGAATGAGGTATTTAAATCTATTTGATAACATTTATACAGGTTTTAACCATGCACATGCAATAAACCCAAATCCTATCCCTTTACATTTTGGACACTTGGTTCAAATGTTATGAATTTAAACATATACATCCAACTTAGTCCCAAATTAGACAGTTGGTGATGCCAGATCATTGACATCAACCACCCCAAATTTGGTCAAAATATTCCTTAGACAGTCCCAAATAAATTTTCTAAATTCTTTTTACAAGAAAGATCTATAGGCTGCCATAGTCAACAGTACCAATAGAAGAAGAAAAACTAAAACAATGATGAGTAAAAAAACAAGAAGAACAAAAGAAAAAAAAAATAGAAGAAAGGACACAATCCTGTCTGTTTACCTTCAGTGCTTTAACCCCTAATTATATATATATATATATATATATATATATATATATATATATATATATATATATATATATATATATATATATATATATATATATATATATATATTCTTTTTCTTTTTAATGCAGGCCAGTCGATCAATCCAACACAACATAAACTACCCGATTTGTAATATTTTATATTATGAATATAAAAGAATAAATTAATAATATAATATATAATTAAATAATTGCCTAAGTAGCATAATGATGATAACGCCGATATGGGCTGTGCAAAACCCAAAAATCATTCTGCTGCAAACTTTCCAAAGTGCATCATCTCGCCAAGTCGATCTTTTTTCACTGTGTCTTGAGAAATGAGAAAAGGCTGTGAAAAACACCTGGGAGAAAAAAAAAACCCCAGATGAAGTCACATCAGGAATGTAGACTCCTGTCTTCAAAACAAAATCATGGGTGCAAGAAGCCTAACTGCTGCCCCTATTGCTTCCTTACTGTATGTGCTCTATAAGCGGAGACTCCTTCAAATCCAATACATCAACTGGCACACTGACTGGAAGACTGCAAATAATGCAACATGACTTTCTTCAGAGAGGAGACTAACTCGCTCACACCCACACAAATGTGTGTCCAGTGACTGAAATGACACCTGATGACTTGCATTGCACCTGTTGTGTCTCTGCCTTTTACTACCTCTGATCTTTTTTCCCCAGCTGCATTGCTGCTTTTGTGCCACAAACACAATGATCTCTTACCTTTAGCCGAGTAGTACGAGTCCAACATTCTGAGCAGTCAGTCAAATGGGAGGAACTAATGAAGTCTGGTTTCCACAATGTACCCGTTTCTTTCTCAAAATTTCTTCTTCCTTTATACTTTCGTTGGCTCTCAAGCACGTCATGGCTTACTGTGCTACAGAATCATCGAGTCCCTCCCCTCCTTCTCAGGTTAGTGTGGCCCTTCCCACATCCGAACAGTGTGTGTATGTGTGTGATTCTTTCAGGTACGCATCGCATACTATAAGCAGCAAAATGATTCGCTACCATGTTCAACTCAGACAATAACTGTCAGGGCATTTCTCTATAGCATTATACATTTTACAGTGCAGCACAAAGCAGCAGAAAAACTAGACTTGTACAGTCTATTCAGCACATGATATATGGCCTCATACAACAAAGCCCGCTTTCTTCAAAAAAGGGTGACAAAATGAGGAATTGTAAAGCGATTAAACGCATACTACTGAGGTGAAATGCATTAACAAATGTTCCAAGTGAGTGCAGTGTGTGAGTACACAAGGCCAGTAAGTAAATTATTAACCCATAACCCAACACATAAGCATAGTACTGGGAATTATCATATAGCTTATTGTAATTGCTCTAAAATCTGAAAATGACTTTATAAAATGACTATCACTTCCACAGGCCCAAAGAACTGTGCCATTAGTCATGAGAGCACTTGATGAAGAAAAAATAAATAAGACGGATAATGCAAGAATGTTAATTAAAGACTTAGATTTCATCAGGATAATAACAGTATCCTCAACACATTCCTTCAAGCACAGCTGCAACATCGTCCCTGTCGTACTCGAAAAACCACACTGTGCATGTCCAGTTCTGCGTACGTCACTCGGTGAACACGTCGTCTTTAGGATACGGTGAATAAATAAGTAGCAGCCATGCAGAAACTGTGATTACTTCATGCTAGCAAGCAGCACGATGCAGGGACTGAAGAACACTGAAGAAGGTAACTCTTCCCCATAACCCCTGTGTTTAAATTTGCATAAACTGTAGGACTGAAATCACCCAGAAAATCCTACTGCTTAATGTGACCTAAGCACAATCGTAAACACAAATAAAGCGACTACCAGTGTACTTATGATGTATGGTTTTAGATTAGGGCATTTTAACATGAGGACCTCAACATATTTTATATATTGCAAGCAGAAAGACCTGCTGATGAAGCAAAAACATACTAAAGGGAAACATCAGCCTTAATATATGGTTATGAAGTGTACTGATAATGTGTGCCTTTTTATACAGTGTACATAGATAACTGGCTTTTACTAACTCACTAATCAGGATTTTTCTTGCCTAATGACCATGAAGCTGAAAGTTTCCTGCCAAAACCCTGTCTGCTTTTCCATGTCTGTGTTTATTAAGAAGAATCTCCAAAGTAGTGGATTACAAACTTTATCAAATTTTATCAGGTCAATTACACTTTATAGAATATGCATAGATGTACCAAAGATATTCATTGTGAAGATGTTTCATGGAATGGAATGGAATGTTCAGAGAAACATCTTTTAGACAGAAAAAAAAAAAAAAAACACAGGTTAACCAGCACCAGAGTGATGGAATGAGGAAAAGGGGGAAAAATGAAAACAGTTCAAGATCCAAATTTTTAAGATTTACAAGATGGTGGAATGGAACATTCTTGGATGCCGGTGGTGAAGCCGAATCAGTTTTATTTATTGGTGTGCCAATAACAGCAGGGTGAACTAAAATGCCCAACATTCCACAGTTTCAAACTGGAAAAATAAAGTCTTTTTAAATATTGCTAAATCGTAGCACATAAGATGACTAGCCAAGTCAGTGTCTTCTCTTTCAACAAAGATCTCACAGTCCTCATAGTCCCTGAAATAAATAGAAACTGACAGTATATCAACAGAGAAGATCTAAAACCACTGACCGAGAAGAAACTGCAAGCACTTATTAAACAGGTCTAGTAGGTTATGTTAGATAATGTAACTCTGCCCAAGATTTTTGTCCAACACGGTACTGCTAAATATGTGCACCTTTCTCTGTGTTAACCATGTTTTTGTTTTTTTTGAAAATCATTATTTTTCAAAATTTAAAGGGTACACATGCTGTATGTATCCATTATTTATTTTTATTTTTTTTTTTAAATATGGTACAGATACTAATACTAGTGTAAAAGTCTGGAACTGCACTGAACTGGATTTGAATTTTTCCATTTGGATCCGGACACTGCTCATTTACTCATTGTTGGTAAAAACGTAATTCACAGGTCAGAATCATGGTGTTAACAGAGCCTGTGTTTGAAGTGGGAATATACCCTGGGTAGTACTCTATGCACACATGTCTTACATGCTCATTCACAATAGGAACAGTTTAGCACTGTCAATTCACCTGTACCGGCATGTTTACAGGAGGTGGGAAGAAAGCAGAGAAAGCAGAGGAAATTCCACACAAACAAACAGAGAAGTTCATTCATTTACAGTAACCTAAGCTCAAAATCAGAGCAAAGACCCTGTGATAGGCAACGCACTGCAACTATACCGCTCATCGCACCCGAACATATAACACAAAATAAGTGCATACCACCATAATACCTCTTCACATAAATTCTGCCCACTAACTGTGAGGATATCAGTATCAGAGCAGTACAGATACTGCGATACGTGCTGATGTGGATTCTATATTAGAAATATGGAAACTATGGAAACTTCCAGACTACAAATTTAACCAGGGTGTAGCAGCTTTAGCTAAAAATAATACACAACAAAAATGGAAAACAATGATTTTTTTTGTTCTTGACCCCTCCCTGCCCCATTAACACACATCCTCACACACTAAAGCAGATCCAGCTAGTTTAATGGGATTCCCAGAATGGGAAACAGGAGATTCTCTAGCCACTGCACAGCAGAAGACAATAGCAGGCGTTGGGAGTACCATGCAAACACAACTCTCTTCATCCTGACTTCTAAATATCACTGGTTATATACTTGGCTATGTTTCACAACACAACATTTAAATATGCTTGTTTATCATGAGGAAATTCACAATTACACTGCACCCGGAAAAAACGGGAAGGTTGTAATATTTTAGATTATGTAGTACTAATATTACTTTTAGGAACAAAACACAATATGGTCACCTCAAAACCCAATATAGTTGCATTAAGTTTCATATAAAATGAGCAGATTTCAGTAAACAGTTTCCTGAATCTTCAGGATTTGGCCCTATGTCTCATTTCCTGTCATTGTCTAAGAGTCCTCTCAGCTGAGTCAACACCGGACAGATGCTCTCATAGTTCACAAACACATGCATAAACATACACCAGTTTTTCTCCTTCCACATTAGCAGCTTTGATTATAAGATACGATGCTATGCTAAGTGTTGAAGAGCGATGTGATCAGTGCTGTAACTAATCAGCAGAGGGCAGTGCACATCAGGCTGAATATTTTTACATACCAATTAAAAGCAGGTTAATTGACCATTAATACTACATGAATAAAACGTAGTCATCTGATGATGCTTTGAATCAACAAATGTGGTATGTGCAAATATGGCAATAGAGAATACAATTAATTAGGTGTGCATACTGTGCATGTAAAAGCTGGAACTGTGAAACAGTGCCTATGTAGAATGTACCAATCCAGTACTGAATATAACCTTAGGGATAATACTAGTCTAAAAATCTGGACACATTAGTGGGACACAACAATGATCACGCATGTGAACATGGAACAAAATCTACATGAAATTTTGCCTAACATTTAGCAACAGAACATACTGTCTTATTCCTTATATTCTCTAATATAATATTTGTATTTTAATTTGCTATAAATGAGAGTGAATGTATTTACAGCTGGATTTAAATGGTTGGGTTGTAATGGAAAAGATTTTAGGGGTTTTGAAGTACTGCAGCAGTGTGGACCAAAGGTACAAAGAAGAAATGCGAGATACTGGGAAACTAGGCCAACATCCAGAGAAAAAAAACAGAATAGTCCACAGAAGATGCCAGGCTTTTGGCCATACAGACGTTGGCTGTACTTTTTGTATTTGACCAAGTTTCCCCACTCAGAGAATATTAAACACAGGGAGATTATCTTGAAGAAAGGAATGAAATAAGGTTCATAAAGATAAATGACTTTTTTCTGGAACACTCTAGAATGTTCAACAATCTCAAACTGTTTAGTTTCTGTCCAGCTTCTTCTTTATGGGCATAATGCCTATCGTGAGTGAGTGAATGAGTGAATAAATCAGCAATGAAATAGGATAATAAAAATAAAAGTAATAAGGTTAAACAGTCAAAAGCAAATTATCTATGGCAAGTCACAACATACAGTCAGTCGCTATTACATTATCAACATAAGAATTACTACAAATCACAAATGTGTATTAACCAAATAAAATACTGTTAATGTGTCTGAACAGTCCAGGATAAACACACATTTTTAATCTGGATTTAGAAGCACCTGCAAAGCATTCCTAATATTCTGTGTAATACTGCCAAAGTTGGGGTAATCTCCATCAAAGGAGCTACAACTTATCTTCAGTACTAAGCCTGCCTAAGCTGAGCATTATCATTAGTTTCTGAACTTTACAGGCAGTCAGTATAGCTTAAATCATTTAATGCTAATGTACCCTTTTTGTTTTTTCCTGGTTAAAATGCTGGGAATTGTGATGGAAATTTCCAAAATATCATCAGTCATCTGAGTATCGAGATCCAGATGTCTGTGCAGGTGTGCTTATGTGCCTACTACCCAAAAAGGCAAGTACACAACATCCCTTATCAGACAGATACAATGCACTGTCCTTGACGTATACGCTTTCCTAATCTCTGCAGCCAAACGGAAAAGAGGACATGACAAAAAAACTGTTCTGCCTCAAAAGACCAGGATAAACAGGAAGATAAGGAATGCATGCAACTTTCCCAAAAGAGGAAGGATGGGGATTCCCTTCTGCTCTAATGGCATTTTTCTCCATTTTAGACACAATTATTCACACATTTTTATGACCAAATATAGTCAACTTTAGAATCGGTTTGTTTACAATTCCTTCTGTACAATACACAGACCAATCATTACTCTGCTTAAGTTAGACTTTATGGAAGTAAATCTTTTAAGCAGATTTTAAGCATGAGCAGGGTGACTTTCTCCATGTTCCTACTGGCAAATGCACAGTTATAAGGAGTGTGATGCATCAGGTCAATGAGTGACAGATATATAACAGTTGTTTACAGCTCATGTACGAACCCATTCCAAAAAGTTTGGACACTGTACAAATTGTGAATAAAATTAGAATGCAATGATGTGAAAGTTTCAAATTTTAATATTTTATTCAGAATACAACATAGATGACATATCAAATGTTTAAACTGAGAAAATGTATAATTTTAAGGTGAAAATAAGTTGATTTTAAATTTCATGGCATCAACACATCTCAAAAAAGTTTACCACTGTGTGGCATCCCCGCTTCTTTTTATAACAGTCTGCAAACGTCTGGGGACTGAGGAGACAAGTTGCTCAAGTTTAAGAATAGGAATGTTGCCCCATTCTTGTCTAATACAGGCTTCTAGTTGCTCAACTGTTTTAGGTCTTCTTTGTTGCATCTTCCTCACTATGATGCTGCATATTTTTCTATGGGTGAAAGATCTGGAACTGCAGGCTGGCCATTTCAGTACCCAGATCCTTGTTCTACGCAGCCATGATGTTGTAATTGATGCAGTATGTGGTCTGGCATTGTCATGTTGGAAAATGCAAGGTCTTCCCTGAAAGAGACGACGTCTGGATGGGAGCGTATGTTGTTCTAGAACTTGGATATACCTTTCAGCATTGATGGTGCCTTTCCAGATGTGTAAGCTGCCCATGCCACACGCACTCATACAACCCCATACCATCAGAGATGCAGGCTTCTGAACTGAGCGCTGATAACAACTTGGGTTGTCCTTATCCTCTTTAGTCCGGATGACATGGCGGCCCAGTTTTCCAAAAAGAACTTCAAATTTTGATTCGGCTGACCACAGAACAGTTTTCCACTTTACCACAGCCCATTTTAAATGAGCCTTGGCCCAAAGAAAACGCCTGCGCGTCTGGATCATGTTTAGATATGGCTTTGATATACTTTTTGACCTATTGAGTTTTAGCCGGCAACAGCGAATGGCACGGTGGATTGTGTTCACCTACATTGTTTTCTGGAAGTATTTCTGAGCCCATGTTGTGATTTCCATTACAGTAGCATTTCTGTATGTGATGCAGTGCCGCTTAAGGGCCCGAAGATCACAGGCATTCAGTATGGTTTTCTGGCCTTGACCCTTACGCACAGAGATTGTTCTAGGTTCTCTGAATCTTTGGATGATATTATGCATTGTAGATAATGATAACTTCAAACCCTTTCAATTTTTCTCTGAGAAACTCCTTTATGATATTGCTCCACTATTTTTTGCCGGAGCATTGGGGGAATTAATGATCCTCTGCTTATCTTGACTTCTGAGAGACACTGCCACTCTGAAAGGCTCTTTTTATACCCAACCATGTTGCCAATCCTCCAGCTGTTTCTTATAATTACATTTAACTTTTCCGGCCTCTTATTGCTACCTGTCCCAATTTTTTTTTTTGGAATGTGTAGCTCTTATGGAATTAAAAATAAACCAAATAAATTTGGCATGACATTTCAAAATGTCTCACTTTCAACATTTGATATGTTATCTATATTCTATAGTAAATAAAATATAAGTTTATGATATTTGTTAATTATTGCATTCCTTTTTTATTCACAATTTGTACAGTGTCCCAACTGTTTTTGGAATCGGGTTTGTATTTAAATTATTTTAGAACTTACAGGTCCACTTAAGGCTATAGAGGTAAAAGTACACAGACACCTGACTATCACACCCATATCCATATATGGCCCTTCCCAGAACAGTTGCCAAAAAACTGAAAGCTCACAATTGTCCTGAATGCCTTTAAAGGAAACCCAAACCTGTTCCAGCATGAAAATGGCTCTTTGGACAAAGCCAGCTTTATGAAAATATGGGTTGCTAAGGTTAGAGAGAAAAAACTCAACTGGCCTTCACAGAGCCCTTTGAGATGATCTGGAACAACAAATCAAATCTAGCAGTAAGTTTACCCAGAACAGTTTCTAATAAAATAATAAATAATAAAAGTGAACAGAGCATCGTGTTGGAAAAAGAGAAATATATGGGTATGATGATCAGGTGTCCACATTCCTTTCGGCTATTCAGTGTATTTCAAGAATACATCAGCAAAGCACCCTATGCATGCACCTGTACAGTACAGTACAGGAGAATTTGTTTATGACTTGCATAAACAAGATTAATCACTTAAAAATGTACTGTTTTACTGTCATACACATCTTTGTATATACACATTTTCACATAAATTTTCATATATTTTATATTTTATATAGTTAATACTTTTTATTTATCTATCTTCATTTTTTACTTGGTTTATTTTCCCATTTCCCATGTCGTACTCTGTATGTATGTGACCAATATAAATTTTATTTGATTTGAAATATTTAAAATATTAAAAAAACTTTATGAACTTTTTTATATTTCGTAATGTTACAACCTGGAAATTTAAACACGTTAATTAAAAGACACCTCATTGTTGCACTCCACACATTAAATAAAAAAATTATTACAATAAATTCATGGCGTGTAACAGCAAAGATTTTTTGTTTGTCACAGGAGACAAAAAAAAATTAAAATTAAAAATAAAAACATTTTACTGAAAGATCCTAGAGTTTGATAAAGAACATACAATACTTAAGCAAACATCACCATCCATCCTAAAGTATGCTTATAAATAATTTACACATAAAATGATTAACGGCATGAACACTTATGCACTATCACCAGTGCATCATGCTAAGCAGTGCATTTCTGGAATATTGCAGGAAAGGCTTTTATTGCAGAACAAAGCTGTGATCGAAACTGATCTGTACAGGAGAGACCATGCAGATCTTCGGCTGCTCCCATTATTGGTCGCCACAGCGGATCATCTCCATACTACATCTGCCTCTTTTAAACCAACTACCTGCATGTCTTTCTTCACCACATCCATGAACCCCCCTCCTCTGCACATAGCCGAACCATCTCAATCAAGCCTCCCTCACCTTGTCTCCAAAATGTCCTCCATGCGCTGTCTCTCTAATAAACTCGTTTCTAGTCCTGTCCATCCTCGTCACTCCCAACGAAAATATCAGCATCTTTAACTTTGCCATCTCCAAATCTTGACCCCAGGTACCTAAACTCATTCACCTTCACCACCACTTCTCCCTGCAACCGCACCACTCCACTGCCCTCCCTCTCATTCACACACATGTACTCTGTCTTACTTAATTTCATGCCCCTTCTCTCCAGCGCGTACATTCACCACTCCAGGCTCTTCTTAAACCTGCTCCCTACTCTCACCACAAATAACAATATCATCCGCAAACATCATAGTCCAAGGAGACACCTGTCTGACCTCGTCCTTCAACCTGTCCATCACCACTGCAAACAGGAAAGGGCTCAGGGTGGATCCTTGATGCAGTCCAACCTTCACCCTCAACCAATCTGTCGTTTCTACTGCATACTTCACTGCTGTCACACTGTCCTCATACATGTCCTGCACCACCCTCACATACATCTCTGACACACCGGACATCCTCATACAATACCACAATCCTCTCTCGGCACCATGTCGTTTTCTCTCTCATTTTCCTTATTCATCAGCTGCTCAAAATACTCCCTCTATCTTTTCAACACACTGTCCTCACTAGTCATAGGAGACCCCATGCAGATGTCTCACTTACAGTACACAGACAAAAGTATTGGGACACCTAACATTTCCAGCCATATTGTATGTGGTTCTTTCCCAAACTGTTACCACAAACGAATTGGAATGCTGAATGAGCAAAAATCATAACCACACTAAAAATCCTCGTGTGACAACTTATAGTGTAACAGCAAATGGGGACTAAATGTAGAATGGGATGCTCAAAAGCACATATGAATCTTATGGTCAGGAGTCCACAATCTTTTGTCTATATAGTGCATGTACCAGGACACGAACATAGCCAAAATTTCCACAGGTAAATATGAGTCAGAGGAAAAGACCTTTAACAGATGCTGTTAAAGAAATGGGTTCAATCTAACACCGTGATGCGACTTAATATACGAGTTGTGAGATTAGCACTAAAGTGCTAGCATTCACAGACTGGCTACTGCACCACCTGATTTAAGAGTAATTGCTTTATTACTACTACTGTCATGTGCAAAAGTCTAAACCTTTAGAACAAAATCAGGAAAACAATAATTTATAGTAATAAAACATTCAGGCCTTGATTTAATATGATCTGAAATAACAGGCACTGGTTCCTACATACAAATGAAAAACCGTGGATTTAGTAAAAACAGTAGATTAATTTTGAAAGAATGATATTTGAAAAATAAATCACTTCATGTGTAATGCCAAGGGAGTTAATGAGGTGCATATTCTTTGAAGCTGTGGCGAGTTCAGCTCTTAAACAAAAGCTTGGAAAATTTAACTGAATTCGAAAATAATGTCTGAAAATAGCAAGACATTTTAAAAACTTTTACTTTGAAATTGCCAGCATGCTCTGAATATCTAATCAAGTCATAATTAAAAAAACTATTAAAATTTTTCAAAAGTGCCAATATTTCCTGTAACCACACTGTAACGTTTCACTGTGTGTATCGCTCCATTTGTCTGGGTTCACCACACAAATTTCCACTTCCTATCTGGAAACAGTTGCTACAGTAGAATTGTATCATCATTAAGTCACAATGTCAGTGAACATTAAAAGTACAAATGAATGTGAGCTAGTTGACATGTGAGCGTGGCTAATTCGGGATTAATTACCACTAACGAAGCAAATATAAACAATAAATTGCACAACAGGAGATATATTGTGCTTAAAAGGTTAATCACTTGATATTTATTATTGTTTATAGAGCTAATCAGCCTAATATTCAGTTGTATTATATATGATATAATGATATATAATCAGTTATACACACACACAATATATATATATATATATATATATATATATATATATATATATATATATATATATATATATATATATATATATATATATATATATATATATATATATATTACACACACATACAGTACAGACCAAAAGTTTGGACACACCTTCTCATTCAAAGAGTTTTCTTTATTTTCATGACTATGAAAATTGTAGAGTCACACTGAAGGCATCAAGGGCTATTTGACCAAGAAGGAGAGTGATGGGGTGCTGCGCCAGATGACCTGGCCTCCACAGTCACCCGACCTGAACCCAATCGAGATGGTTAGGGGTGAGCTGGACCGCAGAGTGAAGGCAAAAGGGCCAACAAGTGCCAAGCATCTCTCGGGGAACTCCTTCAAGACTGTTGGAAGACCATTTCAGGTGACTACCTCTTGAAGCTCATCAAGAGAATGCCAAGAGTGTGCAAAGCAGTAATCAAAGCAAAAGGTGGCTACTTTGAAGAACCTAGTATATATATTAAATAAAACCTTTAATGCAATACAGGATGCCCTTTTTTTATTCAGCTATATAAAAAAATTCACCAAAAAGACATTTTTAATCATTAAACATTTGTTTTACTGGTGCTTAATTTGAGCACCAAAATCGTCATGATGCACAAAACCAATTTGCCTGTGCGGAAACATAGATGCTCTATGTTTATTTTGGTTTCACTTATAATAAACATTTGCATAAAGCATCCATATTTGTTTATGCCCATGTTGATTAGAATATTTAAAGACTTGAACAGTATTAATTTTAAATAGTTTTAGAACAGTAGTTTTGGTGTGATAACTCACAAGTTAATTATGTTTTAATCGGTTGACAGCCCTAATATAAATATATTATAATAATGTATGTAAAATATGATATTTAGTAATATTTCTTACTTCGATCATTTAGATTTTTGCTTATTTGCTTATTCACATGTTTTATACATTCAGACAGTAAACCATGTCTGGGTGCCAAGTTTTACTTTAATTCTTTAATTCTGGGATGGTCATAGCATTAATCAAATAGAGGTCCCTTTCCCCAAAGAAACCACTTTAGATTCAAACCTTTGCTGTAAGCTGTGGTAACTGGAGAAGATTTGCTCTTGTGCTGGCCTGTTCTCACTGAAGTTATGTTTGGCCTAAAGTGAATGAATAATTTCCTTCGCATTCGGGTGCGAGAACCAGAATTCTTTCACACCAAGAGGAGAAATAACATTAACTCTCAGAATAGATATGTCGAGTTTTAACACCACTGTATCAGACTACTCATGTTTTTCCATATACAGTGTGCATCTTAGGCACCTATTAATCCTTTACATATTTGGTAAATGTTTAAATGTTTATTTTATGCTTTCTCTGTCGATATTTTCCGAAAAGAAAAAAATTGTACTGTATGTAACTTTTTTTCCCAAGCTGATTAACAATTTTTATAAATACTGCACTGCAAATAAAAAATAAATAAATAAATATATATATATATATATATATATATATATATATATATATATATATATATATATATATATATATATATATATATATATATGCCACATAATGATAAATAGCCAAAACATTTTCCATCCATTGATGTATAGTTTCATAGCCAATCAAAAGGAATACTGCACACATCCTCAGTCAAAATATATCAACCAGAAATTAACATTAAATGCAGACCTGCTGAATAAATAATGTAATACAGATCCTGCTTTGTCCTTTATGTCTACTATAAAGTCATCAAATAACTTTTGGTTTCACTGGCTTCGGATTAACCAATATGAACAGTCCTGACTGATGGAAAAGCTACTCAGGTGTTCGCTCCCTGGTTTGCAAGGGAAATTTGCGGCTTGGCTGCTTTGATAAATTTTCACTAGCCATTATGTGCCGAGGCCTCTACAAGCACGTGTATAATAAAACGATTGGGCGGAACAGGCTGAAATGCAAAGTTTTACTTTTACAGTAGTGGAGATCTGCAGTCGTTCCTCAGGAGAGTTTTTTTTTTTAGAAAGAGCAACAAAGCAAAATGATTCACAGGAAAACATCACATGATTTGAATATTTGGTTGCAGAGTTTGTCTCGGTCAGCACATATTTCGATTATGAGAATGAATAACATGAAGCGAATGAACAATAGCTACTTTTCAAACAAATACAGACACACAGAAAACTATTGTCAGTCACTCTGTGGGGTGTCCGCTAACCCTGCAAACAATGCCACAGCTGGACACCCTTACCCAGTCCAGCCCCGCCTTCCTGTCATAAAAACAAAACATTTCCCACTTTTAAACAAGCACGCACACACTCATTCTTACATTGTATTACCGGGTAAAAATTTGCAGCTGAAATATTTTTTACCCGCAGTAAAACTGTAAACTCCTAAAATGTGAGGTACATAAGCAGAAAGAGGCTTAAAGAAGGATTTGAAGGAGGAGGAGGAGGAGGGGGATGCACCGGCAAGGATGCCGACACACAGTAAAAAGAGTGTGTACCTTTTAGAGTATTGATCTCATGTTGAATGGACCTGAAGTATTCCATAGCTGCATATAATGGTGAAGGTCTTCAGCAAGTCTCCCTGCAGTCTATGCTACTTCTATCTTACTGTCTCTTATCTCTTAGTGTCGAGCCTCTCTTCTGTTTTCTCAGTGCTCTTCAGATCAGTAGTCTACTTGCGGTGTTTCAGGTTAGCTTACTGCTTGTTGTCCTCACCCACAGGCACATGTCCCAAGACTCACTTGCTTATGCATTAATTTGGGTTCCGTGCTCCTCCCTCTCTTCATCCTCCACTACACAAAGCCGGCATCCACACCGAGCATCCTGTCTGAGCCAATCACATTCCTTACATTCTCTACACAGTCCTTACAAATATATTAGTGCTTAGTAGACAAGCTTAATGAAATACACAAATTTAAACAAGATCAAATAAAATAAAAGAATAATAAAAACACAAGGACTTTTTAGCCATCCTTCCTACATGTACAGTATAAGACTGTTTACAGCAGTCGTAAACTCGCTTTTCACACATTTAAAAAGCTGTCCAAATATGTAAAAAAAAAAAAAAAAAAAAAAGGCATTTGTCACCTTGAATGGCATGAACACATAAATTGCTTCAAAAGATCAAGTGACCACAAGCCGTAACCCTACGCTTCTGAGAGTTTCTGTGGGGTCACTTTGTGCCTCTTAGAACAAGAACCTCTGTTTTTAAGAAAATATAATGGGCAGACAAATAGAACTTTAAACTGCATAAAATATTCATACAGTTTTGCATGAATCTATTTTTTTTTACATAATTATAGATTGATCTGGAAACCCTCCCAGTGAAACCATTGCAATCAGCAGACTAATGGTAACCATGGCAAACTAAAGCTAGTGTAAAAATAAAGAAAGTACAGTGTAGAATGACTTAAGCATTGTGAGGTGAAAATTTGTGTCAGTGTGTAGGTGAGGTGACGAACAGTCCAAAAATCCGGCAGTGCTCTTACAAACTAGCGAGAAAGATGAGCGGTGAAAGCATAGTCTTGTGTGAATAAAAAGAGGCACAAGAGCAAAGTGAACTCCCTCTCCCTCAAAACAAGCATCAGAGCAGACAGAGCATTTAGTCTGAAACACGGGGGAGAGTACAACATGAGCACCACACAAACAAAAAAGTTAGATTTACACAGTATTTACACAGATGACACAGATGTGATAAGCTACCTAGGATATCATGTTATGGCACTGATGTAACCTGTCTCTGGTTTATAATGTTTTTATTGGTTGTCTTTTTTTAACAGGTGAAACACTCTGCTGTCTCATTGCTCAAATCCTAATGTTACCAACTTATGGATGGATGACTTTTGTTACTAGTTTCAAAGAAAGTTCAAGGTACATTTTATTTTCCTGCATTTCAGGAAATCAACATGGAAAACAAAGTTTGCTAGTTCAGTATATGTATTAGGGGTGTAACGGTACGCATATTCGTACAGTTTTGGTACAGGGCTTTCGGTTCAGTACACATGCGTACCGAATGCAATCCTTTATTTGTGCGGAACATGGTTACAATCTTAGGTCCCTCCGGAACGTATCTTTAGTCTCCGCCTCGCACTTTAAGCGCATTTGTTATTATTATTATTAAACTTGAAATCATATATAACAATGCCACGAGTATAAAAGGAAACCACAGTTAGCCGCAGTGTCACTGTGGCTACTCAACTCCATACCGGAAGTACGATTTGTTTTACGTATGCATTAAAATGATGAAGAATCCATAGCGCTAGCATTAGCCGCTAACCCAGAAGTGGTTTCTTTAAGGATTCTTTGAAGTTTTATGCCCAGCTTTAATAATTTGGTACACTGATGGTCATAAAGGAATGGACATGGTCAGCAACAATAATCAGGTAGGCTGTGGCGTTGACACAATGCTCAATTGGCACTAATAGGCCCAAAGTGTGCCAAGAAAGTATCCCCCACACCATTACACCACCACCAGCCTGAACCGTTGATACAAGGCAGGATGGATCCATGCGTTCATGTTGTTGACGCCAAATTCTGACCCTACCATCTGAATGTCGCAGCAGAAATCGAGGCAACGTTTTTCCAAATCTTCTATTGTCCAATTTTGGTAAACCTGTGCAAATTGTAGCCTCAGTTTCCTGTTCTTAGCTGTCAGGAGTGGCACCCGGTGTGGTCTTCTGCTGCTGTAGCCCATCCGCCTCAAGGTTCGACGTGTTGTGCGTTCAGAGATGCTCTTCTGCATACCTCGGTTGTAACGAGTGGTTATTTGAGTTACTTTTGCCTTTCTATCAGCTCGAACTAGTCTGGCCATTCTCCTCTGACCTCTGGCATCAACAAAGCATTTGCGCCCACAGAACTGCCACTCACGGATAATTTCTCTTGTTCTGACCATTCTCTATAAACCCTAGAGATGGTTGTGCGTGAAAATCCCAGTAGATCAGCAGTTTCTGAAATTCTCAGACTAGCCCGTCTGGCACGAACAACCATGCCACGTTCAAAGTCACTTAAATCACCTTTCTTCCCCATTCTGACGCTCGGTTTGAACTGCAGCAGATCGTCTTGACCATGTCTACATGCCTAAATGCATTGAGTTGCTGCCATGTGATTGGCTGATTAGAAATTTGTGTTAACGAGCAGTTAGACAGGTGTACCTAATAAAGTGGGCGGTGAGTGTATATATATATATATATATATATATATATATATATATATATATATATATATATATATATATATATATATATATATAAAAAAAGATTACAAATTTATTCATTCCCTTCAATCCCTAAGGGGCAGCATTACCACTTTTGTAAATTATAGGCTGAAGATAAAGTGAACAGCCTGTTGTATGATATCAATATATTATATCCATATATAGTTTTCTTAGAAGTCTACTACAGTAGCTGCCAAGGTCACATGACTACACATCATTAAAAAAAAATAATTTGACAATGACTTTAGCACTGCTGATTACAGAGTAATGTGAAATGCCTGGTAGAGAAAACTAGAGACTTCTCTCTTAGACTCTTGGTGTTAGCTGTCATGGTCCATTGCTGTGTAATAGCTCTACTGTGGACGTCCAGACCGACATTCCATCTGTCTGATGTCAAGCTCTCCCACAAAGCTTTAGAAATAGTCATGCCAGCTTACAGCACAGGACAGACCCTGACCAGCCTGCTGGCGCTAAGAGACACTGCAGCCATAGAAAAGAAAAAGCCTAAGATTTGAAAAAATCTTCACACATGAAAGAGTTTAATTTTGATACTGTGGTTAAGATTAGAGTTTGACATAACATGTATTAGTAGAAAGCCAGTAGATTAGTAGAAGGTCCTCATATGGATAGTAAGACAAACTCTTTTGTGCTGTTTGTGTATTAAGAAATGATAAAAAAATAAAAAATAAAAATGAAAATAATAATAATAATAATAATAATAATGATAAATAATTTTGAAATGATTTAGAATATTGCCCTGTAATAAATCTTGCTGTATTTGGATTAAATTTCCGCTCAGAAATATCAATAAAGCATGGGAACAATTTAAACTTTCTCTAGCATTTTTACAAAGTCCTCCGCAGTCACATGGCTACGCAGAGTTTCAGTAACCTTCTGCAGCCAATGAAAGGATGAAGACACATAATAAGCTCTTGTGTTCCTAAAGATTAGCTCCCTCTCAGCTCAGACTTCATCATACACACTGAGAAATGTTCTACAGTAACATCATTGTCATACAAAGAGAAATCCACTAGGGGCTGTGCTTCCCCTCATCATTGCCTTACACTTTACCAAACTCTCCTAGTGTCTATCAGTCAAAGCACAAGGAACTAATTGTGCCACTTCAGATCAGCAGACAATAATATTCCAGATGTGCACTTACTTTAATAAGTCAGGCCAGAGAGCCTATTGCAGAAACACTGAGAGTGACGCAGGGATACTTATTTTATATCAGTCCATCTCAGGGCAAGGCACACACACATTCACAATCATGGCAATTTGTACACATCTGTCAGTGCTACCAGCATACCAGAACACAACCATCACTATTATTATTTCTTGAATCAATAAATTACATACAGGTTTTGAGATCTAGTAAATAACAATACATTACTTTTAAAAAATGAACAGGCATTAATATATCAAGATCAGTATTCTGCCATTATGAATGTTCATAAATTAATTATTTAAAGTATTTATTTAAATCATAATAATGCATAATGCATAAAGTGATGCAGCTTTATCACTGTAATCAAATATGTTGAAAAGTCATTTCATACAGGATAAAAAAAAGAAAATACCCACAGGAGATACACATTAGTTGCAAGCATATAGCTAATAATATCACTGGCCTACCCAGAGAGCATAAGGCTCTGGGAATACCCACATATTGCTGCAGAGAATAGAACTGTGGCTCATTTGACCATCACTGAATGTGTGTGCAGGCTATGACACTCTTGCATGATGAGTAAAACTCCATATTCTCCCAGTGGACCACACTTGCAGTCTGTGTTATCTCTAATTATGGGTAAGTTTGCACACCCATATCATCTCAGCAGATTATTACTCAGCACACAGATTTAAATCACATTCAGGACTACACGATTAGGTTTCAGCTGTCCAACTGAATTCAGCTGTTGATGCCATCATAAAAAACAAACTTGCATTCAAGGCATTGATGATGACATAAAGCAGCAAATTGTATAATATTCATTCACATACTCATTTTCAGCAACAGCTTTATCCTGAGCCTATTCTAGTAATACATGGCACTAACTGCCAGTCCATTACAAGGAACCACTCACACTTTTTCACTCATATGGCAATTTAACCTGGCCAAGATGCCTACCTGCATGTTTTTGGACTGAAGGACCCCATAAAAACTTGAGAAACTCCTTCTGATACTTACTAAATTGAATTACTGTACCTTTGCATTTTTAATAACTGGCTCATTCTTCACTTTTTATTCAAAGCAATTAGTACATTTCAGTATGTCTGGTCAGAAGAGTATCTCTACAGTTCATCTTTACACTCTTTTTTTTGTTTAAACAAGAATCATATCACCTTTTGTAGCAGATATTCTGTGGTAGAAAATCACATTAGCTTTCTTAGTTTTCACAAACATTCATATATACTGTACAGTAAAAATCAGCCATAGCATTAAAAACCACTGCCTAATATTGTGTAGGTCCCCCTGTATCATCAAAACTACAATGTACAGACTTCACCTATGAAGGTGTGCTTTAGTATGTGCCATTACGATGTAAGCACTAGCAGTAAGTCATGTAAGCTGAGAGTTGGGGTCTCAATGGATTATTTAATATCCCCCATCTTGCTTGATTAGTGAAAACCCAAATGACAAATATTATATAATATATATATATATATATATATATATATATATATATATATATATATATATATATATATATATATATATATATATACATACACACACACAACACAGTATATAGTATATGGTGTATTCTCTGTTCAAAGTGTGATGCTGGTCGAATGAGCACCATGAACTGTCTTTGAGAAAAAAATACTTATAACCACTCAGTGTTTAGGAGATTTACAGTCACTAGTTAATCATTAATGGTCAGATAGTAAAAGGTCACGATTCAGTAGTTGCTTATCTGGTCCTCTGTATGCATGGATTTTTATGTAGCAACTCTTTTTAGTTGTATTTCCCTGATTTAGGGTCTGAAAAACATTTAATAGTTGTGGAGTTGTTGTTGATTGTGAATGGCCTAACACTACATAAAATACCCCCTAAAAACCACTACTTCATTGTCTGCATTATATTCTCTACATTTTTATGAATAGTACAGAAACTGAATATCCAGGACGTGCAAATGAAAAGTGAAAGCACTACTGTCAAGCGCCTTTAAAAGTTAAAATCTCAATTAAAATAAGAAATATTAAAGAATTATCATTCATAAAACAAACTAATTTATAAAAAAAAAAAAAAGTATGTTTCAAGAATATTTTTACAAATGCTAAGTGTCTTTGTGTGTCTAATGTAAGCTGGAGGTACATTTCGTAGTTCAGGCACATAGGAATAGAAAGCCTTTTAACCTATAGATTGTAAATTAGTCTGAGGAAAGACTTTTCAGTAACTGGTCAAACAGGTAATGTGTGTTAATGTGTATGAAATATCTGGAGACAAAGAGCACCGGAGATGTGACACGTTCAAAACAAGACAGGATGACCAAAAAAAAAATGCCATAAACCATAAATGTATCTTCAAGTGAATGTAAATTTGCTTAGAAGCATATTTATTTAATCTCTATTCTCAATCCTTAAAGACCACTAGTCCCTATAGTTACACTGCTCCTATAAAGCAGCCACAGGATGTGACATTTGACACAGAAGAGGTCAAATCAGTTTTTCCATTCACAGTATAGGGCTTACATCCAGGCAACTGCGTCAGAGGGGCATGAGCAGGCTCACTGTGGTAGAATAAAAATAGCAATATACTAATAAGATTTAACTCAACACTTATTAAAGTTATTAAACAGTTCAGACCTGCACGATGACTCACTTTCTCTGATAACTTCCTCTTTCCAGTTTTTGTAAGATTTTCAGTTCAGATAGAGGTTAAACTATGGCTACTACAGGACGTACCAAATTAGCAGGTCCCATAGGACTGAACAGAAGAAATAAACATCTGTGATTGCAAATGTGATTGCAAAGTGGGAATGGGAGAGCAGGGCACAACATCAACAAAGGGTAAGGACAAAACCATGGCGCCAGGCCAGCTGTATTTACAATCTAATCTCCACCTTACCATTGTCATTTACACCATCCTTACACTGTAAAAGCTATCATTTGTATCTTGAATTTATGCTATGTTGTTCTGCAATCGACCGTAAAAGTGGCAACCTCAGAAGAATGAACAATTTCAATCATCTAAATGAGTGAGCCAGAAACTCGCTCAAGCTTACTTCAAGTCTAAATATGGATAACTCTCCATTATACATCCTTTACATAACAGTTATGCTGTGAGAGACATCAATGCAAAATCCTTCCTGACTGATGGCCTTTATCCTACTGAAACATTCCCATCCTGATGGAAGTGGTCTCTTCCAACATGGCAATGCCACTAAACATAAGCCACAAATGTTCAATGAATGGTTTGATAATTATGAACATGATGTGAACCACATAATCTAGCCTTCACAGTCGAAGAATCGCAACCCAGTTGAACAACAATGGGAGATTCTCCACCACTATCAAATAACCAATTGAGGTAAGAATAGGGTTGATACATCTGTAGAACCACTGCAATCTTGCTGGGGGTTCAGGGTGGTCCCACACCTTAGTAACACTATTATTCTGTTGAACCTTTAATATACTAAATACATAGTTTCAAATACATTTCTCATTCACTGAAGTTCCTATACAGGAAGCCCATATACAGGTAATTTGGAACAGCAAATTGAGCTATTAATGAGGAGATTGCCCAGATGACCACATATGGCTTTTTAAACTGAGTCTCTTTTTTAACAATTTGCTTTCTTAGTGTACAGACTGAGCAGTATGTCCAGGTAATCAGAAAAATGACCCTACCATGTAAATCTGACCCTGAATTATAAGCTCACATGAAAAAGTCAAAGTCATTGCTTAGAACTGTTAACAGAGCAGAATGTAACAAACAGGCAAGTGAAGGTCTCCAGACTTGACTTCAGGGAATAAACTGTGTGCCTGTGCCTGTAGCATCAGTGTAACTCGAAGTGTGCTTATTATCAGGAGAGTTGTGTGCGTGCACTGAACAGCAGCTGATGGATGACCTGAAGTGACATTCTGGGACACACAACTCAATCACACCAGCTCGAGATGCGTGACGAGCCACTGTGCCGCAGTAAGCTAGTCTTTTCTGCTTTTTTATGTGGCTAGGCCTCTTTTGTGAGAGTTAAACATCTCCCATCCGATTCTGACAGTACAAAATACATTTAGAACAACAGCACATAGTCATCTAGCACATTGTAACAGCAACCTCAGCAATGTGAGTACTAAACCAAAGATAGTAAGAGCTAGAAAGCTCTAGAAAGTTTCTATTTTGGTACAGGATATAATTTTTTGTTACAAACATGATCAGGAATGTTCTCATTAAGTATCATTACGAATCTTTTACATGTGTAGAATTTGAATAAAAAAAAAACTTCACATGCTTTTTGTCATGGTTCTTTTACCACAGTTTTTTTTTTCACAGCAGATAAAGATATATGACCCTGAATCAACCCAAAATATAAGAAGTGAAACAGAAAGATTATGCATTATGAGAGGCGTAGTGCAGAATTTCAGTGCAGGACACTGAAATGACCCACAGAATGCAAACTGAGCAAAAAAACAGAGATACAGTATAGCACTAAGCTCGGATATCAGAACTAATACACTGTTATACATGAAAAGCTTTTCAGCTAATCTATATATATAAAGCTCAAATACCACTGACTGACTCACTCACAAATCATGAAATCTCAAAAACCACTGAACGGATTGCAATGAAATTTGGAACATACCTTCCTCTTGGGTCTTAGGTGCTCATTAAGAAAGGGTTTTGAAAAATTCGCCCTGGATCGCGGCTAACTCGCGAAAAACGCGATTTCTCACGCATTGTAAATTCTTCGAAATAACATTACGGATCCTAATGAAACTTACTACATTGTTCCTTATTAGATGTTAGATGCACGATAAAAATTAATTTCAAAGTAGTTTGCCCTGTATCGGTACTACAAAGGGGTAGTACGTTATTTGTTGACGTTACGTTCTGATCTCTGATCATCCGGTCCTGCTCAGTGCTTACTGCTTATTGCCATATTGCTTAGCGTTCTGCCTTCCGTAGCGAAGCACGGGTACTTTCCGCTAGTTGTTTATATAATTATTATATTCCATGCCATATTTCCCAGAAATGAATAAAATGTATTAGGTGACACTTTAAGAGTTACACACCCTTTATTTCTTTTTTTGCTTTTTGGTGTTTTTGAAGTTTATTAGTGAAACCAAAGCAAATGGCAAACAAACCAACAGTAAAGATTTCAATCTAATTCAAATTAACTAGTATGAATGCCCCCCTCACATAGTTTGGTGAAGCTTGATTGTATCAATTCTACAGCTTTCAATATTATGTTACTGTTGACTGCTTTAAAAACTAATAATTTTCACACAGGATAAATAATTGTCATCGACGGATGTCCATTTGTCGATTTAAAATGTCATATTTACATATTTCAAGAGTAAAAAAAAAAGAAATGCCCATTTGGATATATTACTTTTACTCTTCTATTGTAAAGTGTAAATTGAAATCAACACTCAATAAAACTCTAGTTGTTTTTGTGACTGAATCTGCAGTGGTTTATTGGCATGTAATCCACTGTGTAGGGTCTATAGCAGTACTACAGTCTATGGTGACAGTATCTGTAGTAAATAAAAAAGATTTTGTTATCTGTATCATCATAAAAATAATTGTCAAACGCAATAAAACAATTTTAAAATACTTAAAAAACTTTTGTATTATTTCACTAAAATGCATTGACATTTTTCAGAATTCATCTAAGAATCCTCATTCACAAATCATCCTTCCTCTTGTCCAAAAATCATTTTGAGGTGATCAATATCAAGTTTTGTTTTTCTGTAACAAAGTCATCTTTATACCATTTGATGGCCTCTTCATCGGAATATGCTCAACTTCCATTTAGCTCATCTTAAAAAAATGCCATAAGGCCTCTCACTGTTCAATTAATCCTGTTCGCCAAACCACATAGAACATTTTGCCAAATGTCAGTTAAAGACTTTATATAACTGGACAATTGAAAGCCTTCCATCCTGCCAGTGACTGATGCAATGGTCAGTAACAGCAGTCAGTGTTAAAGACAGATGCCACAAAGACAGGATCAACCTTTATTTATTTAAACATGTATGAGCAAAGAAAACCTAAATATAGCAATAGAAATGCCCTTACATGTTAATACAGAAGGACCGGGAGAGTGTGGGGGAGAGAAAGAGACGTAGTGTGTTGATTTTTAACGACTAGTGGGTGGGTAGGCCACAGGGCTACAGCTGGGAACTGGAAAGTAGGGAATGTTCTGACCAGCAGAGGTGGTGATTCCCAACACAGTCCTACTGTTCCATATCCACATCCTTTACACATGTGTCCCCAGTGCAATAAGAAAGCCTGAGATCAATGTGAGAGAATTAAAAACTGCATTTCAGTGTTTGGAAACAGATGTGTGTGTGTCTGTGGACCTCCTTCACTACGCAATAGGCCGCACATTCCACTAGTATGTTATGTTAATGTCTTACAAGCTTGGAAAAAGTCAGAGCAGACACAGACCATCCTCCCACAGGCACGCAGGGGCAAAGTGAAGCAGCCATCCTCTCACAGAGCTTCTTTGTGTCATTCTGTATGTGAACACTGAAAGCACATATGCTACCTTCTCTGAGAAACACAGCACATTTACACACATACTGCTTTAAACACCTGCCCCATAATAAATCCTTGTAAAAAAAAAAAAAGTCACAGAATTTCCAAATTCTCACCTATACCACAAAGCAAGCTCCATGAAGATATGGTTTACATGGGTTGGAGTGTAAGACCTTGAGTGGCCTGCTATAGAGTTCAGACTTCGAACCCTTTTGAACACTAGCAGGCCTCCTCACATTACTGTGACTGGCTGAATGAGCACAAATCTCCACAACCACCCAATCTTTTCAGGATTTAGAAGTTAAACTTGCATTCAGACTTCCTCCATGATTATTTATTGTTTATATCTTGCGTAAAAGTGCAAGCATGAAAGATGGTGCATTTTGCAAAGTCAATAGGGTGAACAATACCAAAGCAGATGAGTGGAGCTCCAAGTCAAAGTGCTTGAATAGACTGATATACTTTATAAAAACCTGCTATCTAAAGGAAGCAGAGGCAGTGAGCATGGAAAAAGCAGCCGCTCGAGGATAATGTTGGGTAGGAAAACAGAACAGTTCAATCGGTACAGCAGGCTAAGCGTGTAAGATACAAGTAATGTTGAAATCTTTAGCTTATCTAAACCTTCCTGTAGCAAAGGCATAGCTTGAAAGCAGATGTAACACTGTAGAATTACAAATACATGAAAATATGTTTTAATTACTCATGCTTTCCTACGATTAGATTAACATATTACATTGCTTAGCAAAACATCAACAGAAATGAGAGAAATAAAAATGCACAACTAGTCACACATACACAAACACACAAACATTTTTCGGGAGTATGGAATTAATATCACAGTAGCAGCTTATCATCACACCCTCATTCACAGAGGGATTAAATATAAAAGTATGAGGGAGTCTCCTGACAGAAATTCCTAATAAGGGCATTAAAATCCAAGCCACTGCTCTTCCAGAAGTGGGCTTTGAGAGAGAATAATCACTGAGGATAATGAGCAGTAGCACACAAACACCTTTAAAATTTATATTCACTACATTGAATTTACAGCCAATTTAATAAAGTATTTTGTTTTCAAAGTAAGATGCAACACGATACACTACAAAACAGCTGTTCAAGAAGCCTAATATTAAGCAGCGGAATGAGTAGCAGAAACATCTTTACTAATATAAGTTACCAAAGTAGCAGATACACAGTCATTCTGATAAAGCAGTAGCTATAGCAACAGTCACAAATTTCTTAACAATGAATCATGTTCTTATTCATGGTTTTAAATCGGCCTGAAATGCTGTCTCGGGTTCAAATCTCAACCTAGAGTGAATCCCAACAATCCACGGTTATGATCTCAACTCAGTGTGAGATCCATCAGTCTTGAGCCTTGAGCTCAAATCAGTGCAGAGGTCATGAATTCCAGCCTTGATCTTAACTCACTGTGGGTCTCTTATTGGGAGTCAGTAGCCCTACCCATGATCTCAACTCATCATCTCAAATCAGCCATGTTCTAACCTGCATGTAAAACTCAGCAATCCATAGCTTTGATCTCCACTCATCTTAGGAGCCACTGAACCCTGACCTTGGGATTAATAAACTTAGCCTTGTTCTTAGCCCCCCTGGATTGGGGGCTCTGGTTTCAAAACTAAGACTAGGTAAACACAAATTTCCACACACATCATTAGAATTAAACAAAAAGATATCTGAATTGTGTTGTGAAAGAAAAGTGAGAGGGGGAGAATTTCTTGTATTGTTTGTAATGCAATGTGCTCCTTAAACCACATTCGCAGTAATTCTGTCATGCTACTGTCTAAAGATTAAAGGTCAGTGAAAACAGATGGGTACTGAAAAATCGGTAGTGCATTCCAAAAATGGTTGACCATTTGTGTACACATACACCATTGACCTTTTAAAGTACAGGTGGGAATGATTGAAAATTCCACATTCCACCCCCGCAAACATTAGTATTTTATCTCTGTACCATTTCCAGAGATCAATAGGATAGCATTTCTGACATACCAGTGTAAAGACTGTGTTTAAAAGACAATTCCAGCCAGTTAACAGTGTTGCTTGTGCTCTATATAGTTGATAATTTGATTAATATGAATTGATATCGATGCCTTCAAACTTTGAACAAAAAAAAATAGACAAGAAACAAAATCACGGATCACTCAAAACTGTTGTAAGAATTGGGGAAATGTCACCTTTTTGCTATAACCAGTTGCTTGCTAGTTATAACACAGGATGTGCTGTTTTTATAAATCTAAAGGCATTTTGAATACACATGCACAGATAACTTCATCACTGTATTTGACACACTAAGAGGGAAACCAAAATAGGATCCACACCATGAGTGTACTAACATATGACTCAGTATGGCAATATGTGGTTTTGTATGTCCCCCCCAATCAGTATACCAAGTATCCAAAGCGTTATCATAATAAAAACGTCATTGTCACAATCACATGTCAGATGTTTAGTTAACAGCATGCTGAATAACACTAGCGGCCTGGCTAAAACGCAAATCTTTCTGTTATGACGCTTTATGCTGTACAAGTGGTACAGTGTGTAGCAGAGTGAGATTTTAAGCTAGCACTTTTATTGTTTCATTATCTAAAAAAAACCTCAAATCTTTCTTAGTTTGTTAAGCACACAACAGTTGCTAAAACTGTACCACAAAAGTACCACAAATATCTATTTGACTTTTTGACTCTTTGTTTGCTAAAAGGATTTACACTGCCACTATGGTTGGTTGACGGGTCTGCCCCAGATCTCTAAATATCTCTTTAATTGACCATCCAAACAAGTCAAGGCTATATATATTTGGGTATTTTAAGCCCACATGGTGCAATGGGTCAGAAGGAAATGAAGAGGGAGCAATGTGGTGTACAGGAAAGAGTGTGGGGATTTCACACTGGTCATTCCCCAGAAGTATTAGCCAAGCGAGGCCTATATGCAGTACAGACTTCATTTGAAATGGAAGGAAATTATCTTACCAGCAGTCCCCAACCTTTTTTGCAAAACAGACCAGTTTAATGTCGCACAATGTTTTCAAGTCAAGTCAAGAAGCTTTTATTGTCATTTCAACCATATATCGCTGACAAATTACACAGTGAAATGAAACAACGTTCCTCCTGAACCCTGGTGCTACATACAACAACAATCAAAAAGAACAGAAAACACAGGGCGAAGGACTAGTAAGTGTCCTCGCCACATTTATGTGCAACCTGAGTCATAGACAAATGTGGCTGAGAGAATCCGATAAATATCCAAAATAAAACATTGTTTAGAATCAGATAATAAATAAACCGGAAAAATAACGTAAGTTATGTATTCTTTCTGTGCGGCCCATTACTAATTGACCCATGGAAGCCAACATATAAGAAATAAAGACAATGACAAAAAATGCAAACAACTTATGTATGTAACTAAGCCAATATATTTATGTTAAGTGCAATTTTTTTTATTATAAGACTGAAAAAAGTCATTTCTTAAAAAAATAAAAAAAAAAACAGTTATTGAAACTTTCCCTGAGAGAATATTTGATCAAACTGTTTTGCAGTTTAGAAATTTTGCTACTTAAAAAACAGGGAAAATGCAGTCTTTACTTTGGACCCCCTGCAGTATAAAGTAAACCTCAGACATTTAAACCGTGGTATGTAATGGTACTGATGTTTATCACAACAGACTTATATGCAAGTAAAGAATGTTCACCCTTCAAATGTTTTCCATTATCTGCAATCAGTAGCCAAGCAAAAAAAACATACAACAAAATGTGAACAATTAAGGAATCTAAACATGGTTGTGTAATCCAGCAGAGTTCTACTAATGATAGTTTACCAGTCATTAGTGGTACAAAAGCTGCACAAGATTACCATACCTATGTATCATTTGGGCATTTCTTTTTTTTTTTGGAGTATTATTGCAATTTAATACTTGTACTCATTAAATTAGACCTTCAAGTTACCCAGTTCAAGATGAAGGTCTCTTTTCTCATCTAGTCAATGGGTATGTGTTATATATATATCAACCAACAGGGCTCAGTTTAGCATGCGATCAGTTCAGTTTACCATCCAATAAATGTAATCAACATTCAGGAATCATGCCAATGTCATCATCAGTGACCTTCTCATGCTGCACAATGTAGTTAATGCCACAGCTATTCGCATGCATCTGAATATGGATAACGGAGAGCAGTGCTGGACTTGGGAACAAGCACCGAGTGACCTGCAAACTTTTAATATACTAAAGTAAGCAAAAAACAAAAATGGCTAAAAAACTTATACCAAAAAGGCTTCTGTACCTCACCAAAAAGTCATGAATATAACTTAAAATAAAAACACGAAGTGAATTCCACTAATTTCCTAACAAAACAGGAATATATTGAATTACTTTGCTATGTTTTTTTTTTCTTTCATCAATGATAAGTAGTCTATTTCCTTACTAAGTTAAGTAGCTGGCAAATTCAAATAAATTCTAGCTAATTATAAATATTGACACTATGTGACCTCACTGACCCTGCCACCTTAAAAAGTAATGGCGAACCCAAAAGTGTGAAAATATAATTATATATATATATATATATATATATATATATATATATATATATATATATATATATATATATATATATATATATATATATATATATATATATATATATATATATATGCCGCTCACTCGGACTGTCTACAGAAAATGCGAATCATTCATCATGCTGAAAACAACCGGGCATGAAAAAACGCACTTCACCTGTGTTTTGAGCTGCACGGCATCGGAAGAAAAGCTTCACCGATGGTGATTTTTAAACGCACAACGATGCCAAAAGAAAAACTCCCAAAGAAATTGTTGTGAAAGGAAGGAGGAAGACAGTGAACAATTACTTTCTTGGTAGGCTACTGTTTAGATACAAGCCGTGTAACAGACACTGTCTTTAGTTAAAGCCTGTTTAAAGTTCATTAGTTTCAGTGTAGACTGAAAGTTGCGGCTTATTTATGTTTAAAATAAAAATCTTTGTCAAATTCAGTGGGTGTGGCTTATATTTGGATGCGATTTATAGTCCGGAAATTACGGTATATTGTTTTCTTCGATTTTTCAACTTGTGCACTTTTTGTGAATTAAAAAACAGCATGTATGGTGGCGAGTTTTGCATTGCCAAGCACCACACACATTTTGTTCAAGATATTTTTATTGAAGTTATCGAAGAAGTTTATCCCTATATACAGTACAGTATACAGTACACAATACAGTATATATTACAACACCACAGTGCTATGTGTATGACAAGCAAACTTGCATAGACTGGATTTTGTTTTCAATTTTGTATAATTCAGCTTTCTTAAAAAAAATCATTATCAATTAATATTAATAATCATTAAGACAATTTACATTTTAAAGTAAATGAAATCATAATTCTGCAGTATGTTCCAGCTCCTGGCAGTCACTATAAGTTATAAGTAGGGCTGAACGATCAATTACGATATAATAATAAATAAATAAATATTTTTTAAACCCGCAGAGGCTTCAACACTCGGTCACGTGACATGCAAGAGTATAGAAGTCTGCAAAGGAGGCATCAAGTTGGCATGCTACACATGGAAAGGTGTAGCTCTGAGCCTGAGTCAGAAGACCAGATTAAACCTTAGCCTCATTGATTGGTCCAGTCCTGAAGCAGAGGAACTAATTAAAACCCGGTGTAACTTAAAGGTCTGAGTCAGAGGGTCTTATTAAACCCATAGGAGTGAGTCAAAGTGCTGCTCAAACTGACCATGTGAGGTGATGTGGATAAAAAAAAAAAAAGGAGATAGGGTTGAATGAAACAAAGATCAGCAGAGAGAATGGTGAAAAGGGATGGAAGATGAAATGTATTAACGTTAAGACAGTTGTTGTATAGATCCCGATAGAGACAAAAACAAGAATGGGTGAGAGAAACAGAAAGGGACGGCCTGTCAGACAGGGCCGGCTCATCAGTGGTGTGCCTTTATAAGGAAAACCGGTAGCAACTGTAAAAGGAGAGGGAGAAATGAAAGAGAGAAAAGAATGCCTCTTATGTAAACTCTTTATAATCTTCTCTATCAAACTTACCAACACACGGATTCACACCTCACAAACACACCACACAGAGTGCTACAGCGATTTAGCACAGACTCTGTTTGTCCCATGGAGGAAAAAAAAGTGGGCCGATATTTATAGAGATGACTCTTAACAATTTGTCTTCACCACCTTCGGCTACAAACCTGTACCCATAACAGCAGAGGCGTGCCGGTAAAGCCAAAGTAAGAATGAGAGGCAGAAAGCAAGAGCTAGCAAAAGAGAGAGAGAGAGAGAGAGAGAGAGAGAGAGAGAGAGAGAGAGAGAGAGAGAGAGAGAGAGAGAGAGAGAGAGAGAGAGAAAGATAATAATACAATGCAGGACTTTTACCCCATAACCTTCTCAACTATAAGTTCATCTTGTTCTGTTTCAATACCACAACTCTCCTAAATTACGACAATGAGATGAGCATACATTATACTTTTAAGAAGTTAAAAATCATACAGGTTGGACTGTAGTGGCTGCCATGGTGAGCTGAGCAAGTTTATGGCTAATTAGCAATAAAAGCTACAGTAGGAAGCCTTACAAAACAAATTATGAAAATAAGATGAAAATCTATCCTGCATTAAAAGCATTTGCAAGTAGGTTTACTAAAACAAACAGCCACTGTGCTGTTTAACTATACCTCGTGTGTGCCTGATCTTTACCTCACATGTACCGACAGTTCTGTGGCCTATTAGTAATTTACATAAAAATATTTTCCTTCTAAATTGAAAAAAAATGAAAAAACAGTATGCTCGAAACTTTCAGATGATGGAAGCCTTGGTGCAGTTTTGCAAGAGGTCTGTAAACACTACTTTTATTTGACCTTTTTCATTGGCAGGAGGCCTTTGTGTGTGGCCTTACTGACCAGGGAAGGTCGTTTCCACATTCAAATTATGTGAATAATACTTTCAGTGATGTGAATACTATGTTAGAGAAGAAAAATCTGGTTTACTTATCAGAATATGGACCTTTGTTGGAAAAGAAAGTAACTTTTACATGTACTGTGTTGTAGAGTAAAAGTTGTTTATCAGATCACATAGTCAGAGCTGCTGCTGTTGTATTCTATTATAAGCTAGATTTGAGTGTAAGAAATAAAGAAGAATCACCTGTGGTAATCACATGTGCACTACAGATGTGGTGGATTAGAAGATTAGGAGTGCAGAAATATCCCTTTAAACATTTTTATTCATTATTGAACTGGTAGTTCAGTGACTTCAACAGCAACAAAATACGTTGTACAGCACATCAAACAGAGTTCATGAAGAAAGCCTGCAGATACACAGGTGACATTGCGAACTGAAAAAATTGCTCACGTGGTAAATGTCAGATGTGAAATCATTCTTTAAATCTCTGGATCAACTTTACAAAAAAAAAAAAAAAAAAAAAAGGGGGGGGTGTGTGGAATAAACAAAGAAAGAAAGAAAGAAAAGAATTTTGTTTCTCTCTTTTCTTCCATAACAGCATCATAATTTTGGGTTAGAGCTGATTCCAGGTCCTATTTCAGTGAAAAGCACTCGGGTAAATCCTGATCCTTTCAGACCCATACTGATTTACTGAAATCTGACAGACTGACAGCCAACATGTGTGGCAATCAATACAGCCCTAAGCACCCAGCAGCCTGAGATCAAGCACATGTACCCCACACACACACACACACATACACACCTGTCATCACCTCCCCCCTGCTATGTATTCTCTTTACCTTTGTATTTCTCTCTGACGTTCTCGTAAGCTTGAATGAAGTCCTGTTCGTCTGCATTAGGTGGAAGGCAGATGGGTTCGTACATAGCCATGGCCAAGTCTCTTAGCACCTCTCAGTGTGTCTTGCCCTCTTTCTTCCCCTCTCACGCTGGTGTATGTGTGTGTGTGTGTGTGTGTGTGTGTGAGTGTGTGTGGGTCAGTACAGTTCCTCTGGCTGCTGAAAGAGCTCTAAACTTCATGCCCAAAGCAGTAGCAGTCACACCCCCACCCCTCCACTCCAGGCTGTGAAATAGCAGACTGCAGCAGAGTCCGCCTTTTAAAGACACACAAACCTCATGTCTGATGCCCCGAGGTGTTTCTGCTTTCATTTACAAACACACGCTACTTTAATACAGAGCTTTGATGAAAAATTTACCTGTGTGCTCTGTTTGGCAGATAATTTCAATGTTTAAAAAAAAAAAAAAAAAAAAAAACACACATTTTTAATAACAAGTACTGATGACAATCTAGTGAATACAGTTGGAAAAGGAAACATACACACCCACTTAAGCTCCAAATGCTCATTCTAATTAGGTGGTATTATAACATTAAACACTTTTTTTGCATTAAAACAATATCCCTGCATTTATTAGAATCAGAATCAGGTTTATTGGCCAAGTGTGTTGACACACACAAGGAATTTAGTTCCAGCTGTTTGTGACTCTCAAAAGTACAGACATACATAAAACCTATACATGACAAAACACACAAGACAAGACAAAAACAGACTATACAAGACAATACAGACAATGTGAGACAGTGTGGGTAATAAATAGGGATACAGATCAGTAATGTACATAAAGTGTGGGAGTGCATGGTAGTGCAAATAACAGTATTGTGTGTCAGGTATGATGGAGAGTTTACTATAAAACTTTGTACAGTATATAGCAGCCATAGTGTGTGTAACATATACAGATAATGTGATGACTGACAGTTCTGTGTGGTACTTAGATAGATATGAGCAGAGAATATAATTATGGTCAGTTGTTAGTGAGGGTGATTGCTTGGGGAAAAAAATAAAATAAAATTATATATATATATATATCACCTCTTTACAGTGAACTACATCAAACATGGAGCTTTTTTTAGATTGCCCTGATTGAACGTTACTCATGATGTGATCCATATATCGAAAATGAACCCCTTCTTACATTTCTTACATTTCCACAGATTCACTTAAAAAATGTATTAAAAAAAATAAATGTGATATAAATAAAATTATTAATTTGAATGTCATTATTTCGATTCGAATTTTTGGTTTGAAAAGAGGCAGATTTGGAGGACAGAGTAGTATGGAGACGGATAATCCGCTTTGGCGACCCCTAATGGAAGCAACCGAAAGTAGATGAATATTTCGATTCGAGCAATTACTGTTAATTGCAAAGTTATATCATCATATCGTTCAGACAAACGAGCAAATGTAAATGTAACATTCGCCCATCCAAATGAATAAATGTTTTTGCAAATGTAAACCCAATAACCTACAATATCCGTTGCATAGCGACTACACAAATAAACACTTCAGAAAGGTAAATACACTAATACTGGATAATTTAATCTGATATTTAAATGACAGTGAGGACATCTTTGCAGAATTTAAGCATGGTATTTAACAAATGATGCAACAGCAGCTCATCAATATGCATAACACAGGATGTTACTGTTCAGGAGAAAATTAGTGTGCACTGAAACGTAAACACAATTTGGGTTCATTGTTGTACGGTGGAAATCTTATGCCAGCTTCTACTTTGTTGTGTAAACGCACTGGGCCAGAGAAGTCTTTGTGCACAATGATGTGTCCCAAAATGTTTTCCTTCCTCCTTCCTAAATCTAAATAATTATTGCAGGCAGACATTAACACCTCGTCCATGAATTCCCAGCAGTGAAAGCAAAACTCCACTTTGTAGTAAATTCAGCGTCACTGCTTTGTCCTATTTCTCTTCTGGCACAAAAGCAGCTCAGACACTTTCCTGGAAGGAAATACAGTCAATTTCAAGAGTGGGGAAACAAATGAGCTCTTAACCCCAGATACAAGCTATATCTGGGCATGAATTGAAATTACGTTAATTGCCATAATAAGCAGATACTGGAAAATAAATCTAAATCCAAAAACTCAATCTATCTTAACGTGGCAGCAGAGCAGAAGAAAAGAGTATGAGTGACAGTATTTCCACTAATAAGAAAGACTTAATAGTGCATGCACATTTTCATACCTGTATGTTTACCCTCATTGTCAGAAAGCTTATAATTTTAAGAGGTTACATGATTAAGCATGTACAAATTCTGTTTGACCTATTCATGAGAGCCCGGTACAGCTATAGTAAGTTAAACTGAGCACGGAGTCGAGAAGCCGTAGTTAATCTAAGTGAGCCACAAGCCGAGAATGTCCTTCATGACACCCAGCCTTACATTCTTCCAGTCCACAACAGGTGGGTGTACTAGTAATGTTCCCTCACTAGTACACCCACAACAGGTGGGTGTACTAGTGAGGGAACATTACCCTAGGATTCAGTTACAAAGGGTGAAATGCATAGGAATAATAGAACGAGTGAGTGTGTGTGTGTGTGTGTGTGTGTGTGTGTGTGTGTGTGTCGGGGTGTTGCTGGTGTGTTGGGTGCTGGAAGAGGTGTGCATTCATGCATTATGTCAGGACACAGTTCCAGGCAAAACAGTCCTCAAACAAGATCTCAGCTAAATATTTCGGCTTCGTTGATGTAGTATCACATAACGCAGAGGAGTCTGAAATGAAATCATGAGTTGAACTTTAACGTCGTTATATATCTCTCTGGGACAAAAAAAAGATCCATGAAACTATCTGTGCTGTAGAGGAGATTGAAGATGAACCTTATTCCTATCTTTGTGTCTCTAGTCAATAAACCCTAAACCCTTACAGCAGCTGATAACAGACTGTAAGTGGTTTAGGCAGAATTTCCTAAAACTGGTGGGCGGGAAAGTAATAAAACTCAGCTGTCTAAATATCAATGTGAAAAATGGGGTGCTCAAATATGTATGAACATCTAATAATGGGTATGCCTTCGTGAAAAAAGAGAATGATTGAAATAGATGAAAAAGAGGGCCATGGAAATATCCAGAACATGAAAAAGAGGTACATTTGAATGAAGTGGATCCAGCAAGGCACAACATCAAACAACAGCGATCACAAACAGATACAAACAGTATAAAAACTATGCAGCACACCTCAACCTAAACATAACGTTATCCTCGGTAACCAAATCAATGTTTGCCTCTTGTTTGCCTCTTGTAGATACCTGACAAATGTCCCCAAAAGGTCAACATGGATATTCTTATCCATTGTTGAGACATTTTGTACCCAAGCACTATCCGTCCAAACACTAGAATAATCCAGAAAAAAATGCTTACATTCATGAAGTGTAGAAATGGCCCTGACAAACACATACAAGCCTTTTTCACAGTCAACTCAGAAAGCCTTGAAGTAATAAACCATCTTACAAAGTTCCAACAAACAAAGTCTTCATAATTGCTTGAAGAAAGATTAAAGCAGAACTTTAACACTGGAGCATTTTTCCCGCTAAAGCTAATTCCGTTTCTTTGGGAAAAACAAAATACACACCAGGTGAAACCACATGAAAAGGCAAACAACTTCCCTAAAGGCTGAATGCTAGTGATATGGATTTTTCCAAATGCTAAACAGATTGCCATGTTGTCCAAATTGTCTTTGCAGGCCTCTGATTTATACTGACATCCTGTGGCAGCAAGTGGAACAACATTTAAAAAAAAAACAGTAGTAAGTCAAGTGGCTTTTATTGTCATTTCTACTATACACAGTTGTACACGGTACACAGTAAAAACGAGACAACGTTCCTCTGGAACCCTGGTGCTACACTAAACAACATAGAGCTACAACACAACACAAAGCTACATAAAGTGCATCGAGTGCAACCTAGTACAAAGAGTGCAGACAAAAAACAGTACAGACAGACAGTGCAGACAGACAACACAAAAAAAAAAACAAATATAGCGCCGACCAGTGAACCTAAAATCTATACCCGGGAGTGAGTATAACCAGAACAATGTAGTGCAAAAAACAGCAGCAGTCAAGATGTGCAAAAGACAGCATGTAAACAGTATAATAAGGTGAAAAAAAGTAGGACTTATTATTGGACTTATATTGGACATTTCTGATACACGAAAGCCACTAAAATGAAACATTACTGAACATTTCCCCTCAAACAAATTGCAGGATGTATAAATAAACATATAAACTCCGCTGTTCTACTAAAACTCTGAATGACTAAGTGGTTCTATCTCACATTTTTCTAAAAAATATTTAAGGTCGATTTAAATGTTATACTATAATGTTTACAATTACATTCTTAATAATTTACTGTCAGAATATATAATAACTATCCAAAAAGCTAATTTTGCTTCAATTGCTGGCGTAAGCTATGGTATCGGGAAAGCTACTTATCTGCTAGTAAACCAGCTTGTACTGTGTGTGTTAGATTTAACATTTCAGTATCAGAATAGCAATTTTCATGGTCATAATCTCAGAACAGTAGCCTGATTTGTACAAATATACAACAACAACTACAATTATGTGCACTTACATTAGCAAAGGGTGAAAATTTGCTAAACGTGAAGGCTCTGTGGTTCGAAAGATTATAACCCAGGTTCATATGTAAAGGTTCTATAGGTTTTATATTCATAGACTTGCTGTTGGAGAAGGATTGTAATCCTTGTTAAGGTTTAAGAGAAAGAAAACATTTTGTGGCATGCTGTCACAATTCAACACCATTTCACAACAGATTGGATCATACCACAATTGTTTATCTTGCTGTGACAACATTCTTTATCATGTATTATCTTATATTTGACTCCATATATATTAAAGCATGCCAAATTGCGATACAACGGCCTATGCTGTAGCACAGGATGACAGTCTAATAACTTGCCAAGGGTCAAAACTTGATAGCAGGATAAATAAAAAGCTGTGCATTTAACTATAAGAAGCCTTGTCTTTAAACCCAAACCTCAAGATCTCTAATGTCTTGCACATCTTCTGCAATGTTGTGTTGCTGCAGTGGATGCAGCCCGGTGACATCACTGGCGTCTGCTGTCTGAAATGGCCATGCACTCAGAAGGCTATTAGCAGCTTCAATATCGACATGTCATATAGCACACCACCTTCCTCTTTATCTCTCTGCATCACTCAATATTCACTCAAAAAAATAAAAAATAAATTTAAAACACAGCTCGATCATACCAAAAACACACACAGTACGCGCAATACCAAGTCATGATTTGATGGGTTTGTACTAGTCCATAATAGGCCAATATAGGCATCACACCATGGCTCCTGATTAGTGAAACAATCAGTTGATCACAAGTTAGCAGATGTGGGTGGATATCGATTTCCTCCAAATGTATTACGGCATCCCCTGGCACTACATGAGCAGCAGGTCAAAAAAAGGTTTGTCAGTTGGCTGGCTTTGCCCTCATGGTTTGATAGTTGTTATGTCATAGGGGAAAAATGGAAGATGGGTGGAAATTGGTCATAACTTAATTTGGGAGAAAAAAAAAACATCACAAAGTGATTATCAGATGACCCTGAGGGATTGTATTATTCGAAACAATACCAGCTAAACCTGGTATATTTATCTGGGTGTGGTTACAGCAGATGATAAGGGTGAGTCGGGTTGATTACATTCACAGCATTTGGCAGACGCCCTTATCCAGAGCGACCTACAATTTTCTGAGCAGATTAGGGTTAAGGGCCTTGCTCAAGAGCCCAGCAGCAGCATCTTAGTAAAGGTGGGATTTGAACACATGACCTTCTGATGAGAAGGCCAAAATCTTAACCACTGAGCTATTCAATTCAATTCAATTCATTTTTATTTGTATAGCGCTTTTAACAATGAACATTGTCTCAAAGCAGCTTTACACAGATAATGCGGTGATTAAAAATGAATATGTTCTTTATGAGTAAGTTTGTCCCTGATGAGCAAGCCGGTGGCGACTGGCGACTGTGGCAAGGAAAAACTCCCCGAGATGGCATAAGGAAGAACATTTGAGAGGAACCAGACTCAAGAGGGAACCCATCCTCATCTGGGTTACACCGAATGTCCATTTGTGGCGGGTATACAATGTTGCGGGGTGCAGTGATGATGATCAAAAGCGAAGTGTATTTCTGAGTCAGTGTAGGAGACTGTTGACATCAACTACAGTCCAATCCAGGCAGGCCTGGATGAAGTGGGAAGATCCACGGGGGGGAGAGGGGCAGGAACAGTGGTCACTGGAGCCTCAGGAGCATGTTTAACTCGACCGAGAGAGAGAGAGAGAGAGAGAGAGAGAGAGAGAGAGAGAGAGAGAGAAGAGGGTGACAGGAAGAGAAGGATATGGATTATTAAGTGTACCTATTGTTGCATGAGAGTTAAAGTCACTGTGCAGTTTGGACTCCGGCAAGACTCGCTATAGCAGCATAACTAAAAGGGAGAACCAGAAGGCAACACAGACATGAGGGATCTCTGGGATAAGAGACGGCCCACCACACCACCATCAACAAACCTGAGTGAACACGTGAATGTGAGGGGACGACAGCGTACAAATATCCCAGTTCACCAAACACTCTATATCAATGTTCCCTCCAGATCTGAGCCTTTACCTGAGAAAAAATCTACTGATTAAAGGCTTGACTGAATAAATATGTTTTCAACCCCGACTTGAACACTGAGACTGTGTCTGAGTCCCAAACACTGGTTAGAAGGCTGTTCCATAACTGCGGGGCTTTATAAGAGAAAGATCTGCCCCCTGCTGTAATCTTCATTATTGGAGGAACCAACAGATAGCCTGCACCTTTTGATCTAAGTAGGCGTGGAGGATCATACTGGTACAGAAGTTCACTCAGATACGGTGGTGCGAGACCATTAAGTGCTTTATATGTCAGTAGTAGAATTTTATAATCAATGCGAGATTTGATTGGGAGCCAGTGTAGACTGATTAATACAGAGGTGATGTGGTCATATTTCCTAGATCTAGTGAGGACTCTTGCTGCTGCATTCTGAACTAACTGAAGCTTATTTATGCACCTACTCGCACACCCAGACAGTAAAGCGTTACAGTAGTCTAATCTAGAAGTAACAAAAGCATGAACTAGTTTTTCTGCATCCTGTAACGACATCATATTTCTAATTTTAGCAATATTTCTAAGGTGAAAGAAGGCAATCCTGGTAATATTATTCACGTGAGCCTCAAAGGAAAGACTCGAGTCAATAATCACACCAAGATCTTTGACAGCCGTACACGCTGAAACAGAAACACCATCCAGAGATGTTAGGTAATCGGAAAAGTTTGCTTCTAGCTGCATGTGGTCCTAGTAAAAGTACTTCCGTTAAATCTGAGTTTAGCAGAAGAAAGTTATCGAGCATCCACTGTCTAATGTCCTTTACACATTTTTCAACATTGTTAAGCTGATCTCTCTCATCTGGCTTTGCTGAAATATACAGCTGTGTATCATCAGCATAGCAATGGAATCTAATACCATGTTTATGAATAATTTCTCCAAGAGGCAGCATATATAAAGAGAAAAGCAGAGGGCCTAAGACAGATCCTTGAGGAACACCAAACTTTACCTCAGAGAGTGTGGAGAACTCACCATTAACATCAACAAACTGATAGCGATCAGTCAAATAAGACCTGAGCCAAGAGAGAGCTGTTCCCTTTATTCCAACAACGTTCTCAAGTCTAGCAAGTAGTATAGTGTGATCAATGGTGTCAAAAGCTGCACTAAGGTCGAGCAAAACAAGTAAGGAGACAAAACCCTGATCAGAGGCTAATAACAGGTCATTTACCACCTTAACTAGCGCCGTCTCTGTGCTATGATGAGGCCGAAATCCTGACTGATACATTTCAAAAATATTATTCATAAGTAGGTGTGAGCATAACTGCTGTGCTACAACCTTTTCCAAAATTTTGGCTATGAAGGGGAGATTTGATATTGGTCTGTAGTTGGACAGCTGACATGGGTCAAGGTCAGGTTTCTTAATTAGGGGGTGGATAACTGCCAGTTTGAAGGATTTTGGTACAAAACCAGTGCTAATGGAAGAGTTTATTATTTTTAAAACAGGTTCAATTACCTCTGAAATGATCTGTTTAAAGAAACTTGTAGGCAAGGGATCGAGAATGCAGGTTGATGATTTTGATGAGGAAATTAATGAAATTAAGTCATTCTCGTGAATAGGAGTAAAACTTTGAAATTGATTGTCTGTTATAATTACACTGCTGTCTACAGGGTTACTTGTAAAATAATTTGGCTTTATATTAACCGTCTGGATTTTTTGCCTGATGTTTTCAATTTTATTATTAAAAAAGTTCATGAAATCATTAGTACCTAATGATGGTGTGCATGTGAGTGCAGTGCTTTTATTCCCTGTTAATTTTGCTACCGTGCTGAATAAAAATCTAGGATTATGCTTGTTATTTTCTATTAGGGTGGAGAAATATGCTGATCTAGCAGCACTAAGAGATTTTCTATAAATTAGGAGGCTCCCCTTCCATGCTATTTGAAATACTGTTAATTTTGTTTGACGCCATTTACGTTCTAATTTTCGAGTGGTCTGTTTTAAGGTGCGTGTATGATCATTATACCACTGTGCTAATTTTTTCTCCCTGATCATTTTGGTCTTAAGGGGAGCTACATCATCTAGGGTATAACGTAATGTTGATTCTAGGTGTTTAGTGGCCCAGTCGAGCTCTGCAGGGTCAGACGGAGATCTATCTAATATCGTAATTTCTGGAAGATTGTTAATAAAACGCGCTGCTGTAGCTGACGTGAAAGTACGCTTAACACGATAACGTGGTGAAGTAGTAATGCAATGACTGAGGCAAATTTTAAAAGAGATGAGATAATGGTCTGAAATAGCTTCAGACTGTGGAATTATGACTACGTTTTTTATTTTTAATCCAAATGTTAACAACAAATCGAGAGTGTGTCCACCACTATGAGTGGGTCCTATAACATTCTGATTAATTCCAACTGAATCTAGAATGGACACAACAGCTGCTCTTAAGGAGTCTTCCCGATGATAAAAATGAATGTTAAAATCACCAACAATTAATGCTTTGTCTAGAGAAGTAACTAAATTTGTGATGAAATCTGCAAATTCTATGAGAAAATCAGAGTAGGGCCCTGGGGGTCTATAAATAATAATGAGTGGAATTGTCTGACTGGACCTGCTTTCGGACACTGAATATTTTATGCTGGTGTAAAGAACTTCAAATGTTTTACATTTGTGTTTAGTCTTTTGTGTGACGTTTAGATTATTATTATAAATAGCTGCGACTCCGCCTCCTCTGCCATTTAGACGGGGTTGGTGTATGTAACTATACCCAGGAGGACTCGCTTCATTTAATGCTAAATATTTATTTGGTTTAATCCATGTTTCTGTCAAACACATTATTTTAAACTCCTGGTTGGTAATAATTTCGTTTACATTAAGCGCTTTAGACGTGAGAGATCTAATATTCAGCAATCCTATCTTTAGATCAGAGGTGCTGGCTGTGCGTTCAGTCCTATTTAATTTTATGTTAATCAGGTTACTAAAACAGACTTTCTGAGAATTCCTATATTTTGGTTTCGCTCGGGGGACAGACACAGTCTCAATTTGGTGGATCCTGAGTAACGACTCTGTGCAGCTAGCAGACGGTCGGTTTAGCCTGTCTGTCTGCTCCCTGGCCTTGGCTCTAGACAGTCACTTGTTAACTAGTGCTGTTCTGAGACTATGACCTATACTACAAGAAATGAGCGCAGCACCTTCCCGAGTGGGATGGACACCGTCCCGCCCTAACAGGCCAGCCTTGCCCTCAAAAATGCTCCAATTATTAATGAAGCCCACATTATTTTTGGAGCACCACTCGGACATCCAGCAGTTCAGCGACCATAACCTGCTGTAGGCTACATCGCCACGTCGTATTGGGATGGGGCCAGAGCATATTACAGCATCGGACATTGCCTTCGCTAATTTACACACCTCTATAATATTACTCTTAGTAACCTCTGACTGTCGAAGGCGCATATCATTAGCTCCTGTGTGAAAAACTATCTTAGAGAACCTATGCTTTCCTAAGAATCTAAGCTGACCTGCTATGTCCGGCGCCCTGGCTCCCGGTATACACATGACCTGTGCTGCTGGTGCCCCTAAAGGTCTAGCTAATTTCACGTGCCTCAGAATGGAGTCTCCTAAAACCAGAGCTCTTTCAGGTTTCTCAGCGGGTGCTTCACTGAGGAGAGCAAACCTGTTGGACACGTGAAGCGGAGAGGAATGGTGCTCCCGTGGGCGAGCCTTGGCGTTAGCTTTGGCTTTGCGAGTATGCCGCCGAGTCGTCACCCATTCGCCCCGCTGTGAGGGCTCTAATGCCGGAGTCGGGGGAATATTAACTTCACCTAGGGCATCCAGACTTTCCCCTGCAGAACCTGGACTGCTCTCGCACTCACTTCTTCTCTCTAGACTCTGGATGCGCTCCTCTAATGCTAAGATCTTCTCCGTCAAAGAGCAAACTAGCTTACACTTCTTACAGATAAAATTATCGCTAACAACGGAGAGAGACTGACTAAACATGTCACACTTCACACACTGAATGAACTGGATGTTCGCCATAGCAGAGAAATTACGTACCCTTAATGTGGTTAATGTACTGTGTGTTCGTAGTTCTGGTGGAAATATCCTCCACGCACTGCTTTCAAATTCTCAAAAAAAACACTACACTTCCCCACCAGGGAAGGAATCTACCTGGTTAGAGTAAATACACACAGAAGGTTCTCTTTATTATGTCATTATTTTAAGTAAACTATTTTATGCAAATCACTAGGAAGCCATGGCAATAAGGTTGTGTGTTTTGGCAAAAATATTGTACCATGCTAACTAGGGATGAAACGATTCCTCTGGAAATTCATGTATTACGAATACAAAAAAATCAACGAGACAAATGGCTTTGTTTAGTCCATTTAACTACACACGGAGCACTGTGTTTCCCCGAGGACCCTTATTACTGACGCACCACCTGCAAAACTCTGAAGCGCTCTGGACAGGGAACACAGAGGACGCTGCAGATTTTTTAAAAATTATTTTTAAAATATTTTTGTCAGCATTTCTTTTCTTACTATCTTGTCAGTAACCTAATTGCTTGCATGTCAATGGGTCTATGGTCAGGGCATTCTGCCTAGTAGTACAGTATACACCCTTCCCAAGTAAACAAAAATCCAGAGATCTATTACTCCCACACAAACCTGAACCAAGTGGGCCAAAGGACAGTACTGTGATAGAGACACCTATTTTAGTGCAAATGCTGCTATTTGGCATAGATTTTTTTCTCTTTCATGACAATGGTGTCACTCCATGTTAAAAATAGAAAAATGTAGCCACGCTTTTTCTTATTAGAATAGGAACATTTAGAATTCTGATTAATAAAACCTGTTTACACACCTGCTCAAATTAAATATGTACAGTTTAACTAGTAATAAACAAACACACCAGTGCACACAAATGTATAATCTTGCTCATCAGTAGTCAGTTTTCACATTTCTCCCAACTGAAATGTCTTCATTACACTCCTCTTGTTTACCAGCTGAAAAGCTAGAAAGCTTCTGTCTGGGTGAATACGAATGTGTGTGTAGGAGGGTGTGAAAGTGTGTATGTGTGCTGCCACTGAAACAAAAAGATAGTTGTGCAAATGCACAGCACAGCCACAATCCTACCATCCTACAAATGGATATTAAGAATAATTAATCCGAACGATGTAGAAATGCAGAGCAGAATATGACAATGGACTGGAAACAGGAAAAGGCAAGCCAAAGCATTTTTCCAACAACAATAGGACAATAATATAATGCCGGTCACAAGCCTGGACAAATGGGGAGGGTTGCGTTAGAAAGGTCATCCAGCGTAAAACATGTGCCAAATCAAATATGTGGATCACAAATCAGAATTTCATACCGGATCGGTCGAGGCCCGGATTACTAACGACCGCCACAAGTATTGTTAGCCAACAGGGTACCGGTGGAAATTGGACTACTGTTGGCCGAAGCAGGAGAAGGAGAGGATGAAGACGTCTACAAAGACAGCAGGGAAAGGAGCAGTGTAGGAGAGTACTTTAAATGTTGGTACTATGACTGGTAAAGGGAGAGAGATAGCTGATATGATGGAGAGGAGAAAGGTAGATATGTTGTGTGTTCAGGAGACCAAGTGGAAAGGGAGTAAGGCCAGAAACATTGGAGGTGGGTTTAAACTGTTCTATCATGGTGTGGATGGAAAGAGAAATGGTGTAGGGGTGATTCTGAAGGAAGCGTTCAGTAAGAGTGTAGTGGAAGTGAAGAGAGTTTCTGACAGGGTGATGAACATGAAGCTGGAAGTTGAACGGGTGATGATAAATGTCATTAGTGCCTATGCTCCACAAGTGGGTTGTGAGATGAAGGAGAAGGAAAATTGATGTTTTGTAGATCAACAAGTGGTAGAAGCTGTACTTTGGAATGAAAGATTGGTGATTGGGGCAGACTTCAATAGGCATGTTGGTGAAGGGTGAAAGAGAGGAATGTGGAAGGGCAGATGGTGGTAGATTTTGCTAAAATGATGGAAATGGCAGTGGTAAATACTTATTTTAAGAAGGAGGAGGAAGGTGCACACAGGTGGACCCTGTTCTATGTAGGAGATGCAACCTGAAGGAGATTGAACACTGTAAGGTGTTGGCAGGGGACAGTTTAGCTAGACAGCATCGGATGGTGGTCTGTAGGATGGTTTTGAAGGTGAAGAAGAGGAGGAGAGTGAAGACTGAAAGAAGAATAAGATGGTGGAAACTGAAGGAGGAAAACTGCAACGCCCTTTATCCAGAAAACTCAACAGTTGACCTTGCTGACTTCTGGCAAAAATTTCTAATTGGATGTTTTCTTAAGGAAAACACTTTTCCTTACAGTAAACAATTCAACAATTACAAGTTCTTTTCACTAATGTGGAACATCTGCCATACAAGCATCATGCTTATGTTACTACAACAAAAATACAAACACATTAAAAAGATAGCCTTATTGTTGTCAAAGAAAATGAATCAACACTTTCTGACCAGTCAGAGCTGAGAAATGAACAGTATTCTGATATTAAGTTAATCAGGCTTTAAGCCAATATGTTCTTCAACGCTGCCACAAAACATTGCTACTTTTTTCTTTTTTACACTTTTTTTTTTTTTTTTTAACATGTACAGTCCAAAAATTTGATAGCATGCTAGGTCCAATCCTATTCAATCTATGAGTGACACAACTGTGTTGAGGCATCCAATCCTGGTATTGCAATCCCAACTGTTATAGAGTGAAACATTACAACATAGCCCACCTGCGATGCGGATGACAGCTCTTTCGGCAGGGTCCAGCACCTCTGCTGATGCTGATTTGGATCGTTTGACCTTCTGGTATTTGGACAAGTTCCAGGGCAGTGTGTCACCGGGTGTCCGTTCACCAGGGCTCTCCTCCTTTAGAGACAGAATCCTGTGCCTTTCTCTATTGCCTGATGCCATCACCTGTAGAAGAAAGTGAGTTCACAATTTCCTTTCTTTTTCCACACTGTTATGAGTTACATGCACACACACAAAACTTCATGTAAGCATTTTATATTGAAACTCTTATTCAGGAAAATGTTTACATAATACAATAGAAAAGGGGCAAATCTCTTTTACACAGATATCCTGTTAATATAACTACCCATCAGTTATGATCAAATCTGAAAAAAATGGTATCTCCAGCTCTCCACTTTGTTCTTTATCTACAACACACCGATTCATTCCGTCCTGAGTGTCGTCACTGCAGGCAAACATTCATGTTCTTTTGAAAGTTTTCTTCTTTCAGCTTCTACCATTAGGGGTCACCACAGCGGATCATCCGTCTCCATACCTCCGTGTCCTGTACATCTGCCTCTTTTAAACCAACTACCTGAGTGTCTTCCCTCAAGACATACATAAACCTCCTTGGTCTTTCTCTTGTCCTCCTTTCTGGCGGCTCCATCCTCAGCATTCTCCTACCAATATAACCCATTTCCCTCCTCTGCATGTCCAAACCATCTCAATTTCGCCTCCCTCACCTTGTCCTCAAAACATCCTGTGCTGTCCCTCTAATAAACTCGTTTCTAATCCTGTCCATTGTCATTACTCCCAATGAAAATCTCTGTCATGTCTCTCGAAAGTAATAGATAATAACCCTATGCCACTAAATCAGGAATGCTAAAAACATGTAAAGTCCCTGAAGGCACAAACTCTCTCTATATGTACAGTAAATTATTAACTACAGCACAGTCCACATTATTTACATGGTTAGATTTGGTTACTTCATGGGATTATAGTAGAAATTAAGAAAAACATGCTAAAACCAACATGTGAATCGAAACCAGACATAAAGCGTGTTAACTATATAAACTATTGAATTATTATTTTTTTTTTTTCACTAAGCACTCATGCAAACCCAAACCACACAAAACACACTGTAGGTTCAAAGTTCATGAATATTTAATGACCTCCTTGAAGCTGCCAGAACTGAATGTCATGCACACACAAAAATACAAAATAGAGGAATATGTTTAAAAAAAAATATATAGGAAACGTTTGTATATGTGAAAGGAAGCTGAACTTAAAATGTCATATAATAGATATTAGAAAACAAGTGTTATTATGAGATAAAACAAGTGTAAGAGCCATGATCTCTTGTGTAGAGGTAACCTGAATTAAAATCACTGACTCGCTTCTCTTCTTAATATCTGGTGCAGGAGGTCATTTGAAGTTCAGTTAATTGTGATGATCACAGTGGTGAAAAATGTTCTGGTTTAGTGTTGAACATACGAATAAAAAAAAATAACTATTGGACTATCCAGCATGAATTCTTATTATTAGGCCATTACTTTAATAATTTCAAATTATTGATTTTCTGCTGTGCAATGCTGTGATTCAATAAGCACTTTTGCTCACTTACATTCAGTAACCACTTTACCCTGAACAGAGATGTTGGAGTGGATTTAAAACCTAGCCTTGGAAAACTGTGTATTAGGTTAGAATACACCCCAGATAAGGCCAGTACATAGCAGTACAAAATAGACATACTCCCACCTAAGAACGACTTAAGATTCTTCTGCGTGATATTCCTGCTGTAATATGGTGAGGAAGTGCAATAGTTTGCATCTATGGCTAAAGCAGCATTTAGTTTCTCCCTATGCAGTCAGACCCTGACCTACGAACACTCGACTTACGACATTTCAGAGATACGACAGTCACCTCAGATGAACAAATAAATAAATTAATATCTTATTTTTTTCTTTACTTGATTTGTACTATGTAAAAAATATGTAAATGGGTTTACATCATAGAGTATTCACTCTTCTCGACTTACGATGGACTTTTTCGACCGTTTTTTTGGTCCCTATCTACGTCATAAGTTGGGGTCTACCTATATATCCAAGTTTCAAAAAGGGGACAGACAACAGTAGAAAGGTTGCTGCTATGATAATGTGTCAGGCAGTTGACCAATGTGGTTTTAAGAGAAACTCTATACCTATAATCAAATAATGCAACCACAAACTTGTGATTTAAAAAGGTCAAAAAATACAGTAGCGCTCACTCTACTGTTACGCTCCACTGTTAACACAACAGTGGAGCGGATTTCCGTGGAAGGTCAGTCTGACTTCTACACAAAAACAGAATTACACACCTCATTGATAATGGTAATGTTTAATGAACAAAATTACAATCATTTGCTATTTTTGAATATTATGTTCTGAAATATGAAAATGTATATCTAAAAAAAAAACTGTTAAACAGCACTTATTTTTTTTAACATTATATACACGACTGACTGTAATAAGAGTATCAATAGAGCAGTGGAATATCCTAATAAATCAGAATTTACATGGTCACCAGAAAATTGCATGACTGCATTGCATGAGTGCATATTATGTCTCTGCTTCTGGGTGAAGGACACGGCAACATTATATGAATGTAACATGAGAAATTACTTTGCAATACACTATACTACAGATATACCAGATATTGTAGTACATTTATATCCCTCACAGATTCTATTTTTCAAACAAATAGCTGACTGGGTCCTGATATGCAGTGTTGCAAATAATGTGATATACAGTACAAGATATTGCAAACAACAACAAAAAAATAACCTTGAAAATTCTCCCAAATGCAGATTTCTTATGCATGTGTATTCCAGTTTCAGTCCTGGAATACACCCGTAAAGTGCACAGTTTAGGGTCTTTGTTGTGTTAACGCGCTCATAACTAGTTTCTCTATCGGCTTTTCAACATAATCAGGATGTGTTGAGTCAAAGAAAACACTATTACACCGTGTGGATGGATGTGGATGGATGTTAAGCGTTTTCATTGGAGATCTAAATATATAACAACACACATCCAGATGTCTGTAAAGCTGCTTTATTAAGAATGCTTATTAGAATGCTCCCCAAATTAGGGAGACTTAAGCAGTTTTTGATTGCAAAGCAACCTTACTGTAGTCCTTTTGTAGTCTCAAATATGATGTCCTTGCATCAGAGGCAAAGTATGACAGATGAGAGGTTTGCATCATTTATTAAAGAGTGAATAATGGGATGGCGTACACAGTCTCGCAGGCACTCGTATTTCCTCCTTGTTAATGCCAGAGTAGTGTTGGGTATGACTGCATCTCAATCCCCTCGAGTTCAGGCTGATCATTCTAACTGTACAGTACTGGAGATACTGCACCAGGTATTTTTAGTAAACACTTCTTATAATGCACCTGGACAGATCGCTTAGTGGTGTGGGCTAAAATCAGAGCACGATTACATATTAGGTTAGTTTGTTTTAAGAAATAAAATTATATATATAAAAATATTATATAAATCCGAGGTTTAATGCTATTTATAAAAACCCGTTAGTGGCTGCAGCTTCGTCAGCATGAACTTGACACTTACCGTGGTGTTGTTGTGCAGTATGGCAGGTCTGTCTGTCTGTCTCTGTCTCTCTCTCTCTCTCTCCTGGCAGACACGCATGTACCGGTGATGCGTGATAAATCTGCGTGATTCTCATTCGCGATCACCCAAACCGCCAAGTCTCGGTCTCCGCCTTAGAGAACTACATGGGTGTGTGCAGGTGCCTGGGCGGGTTTTACACTCAGAAATCCGCAGTGCTCTGCTCCGAGTTTCCTCTAGTGAGTCCCGCGCGTACACACACACACACACACACACACACACACGCGCGCGCGCACACACGGGCGGGCGCGCGCGCGCACATCGGTCAATAATTAACTGACGCCTAATTTCGCTCCGGTTTTACGCTTGCGATCAGCGGCTGCGTCCCAAACCACTCACCTCGGTGTAAAACAGTGCACCAGAGTACAGCCTTGTAATGGCACACTGTTTAGTGCTTTAGTAAGCACGTTTGGACTCAACCCAGTTTAAAGGTCAATTAAAGTCAATTCGCTGGAGGCGGGTTCTGGTCGCACTGCAGGTGGGCGTGTCTTTGAGAGTACAAATTTACTCAAAGGCACAGAGTCCATTCGTAAGATTATATTATAATGTCATAGAATAATAACAATAATAAATAGTATTATCAATGTTATTATTATTATTATTAGTTGTAGTAGTAGTAGTAGTAGCAATATTATTATTATTATTATTATTATTATTATTATTATTATTATTATTATTATTATTATTATTATTATTATATTTGTTATATTTATTATTTTCGGAATACATTTCTATTATTTATTATATATATATATATATATATATATATATATATATATATATATATATATATATATATATATATATATATATAGTAAATATTTTATAGTATTATATATGTAAACAATTTACAGTATAGATACAATTTATAAATAATACTATAAATAAATATATAAATAACATTATAAATCTGTATTATTTTCCTATCACATATTGTGTTATTTCTCAAATACTGCAGTGTTTTTGTCAGTTATTATAGTTTGTTTTATAAAATATTAAATAATTTATTTATATATATATATATATATATATATATATATATATATATATATATATATATATATATATATATATATATGTGTGTGTGTGTGTGTGTGTGTGTGTGTGTGTGTGTGTGTGTGTGTGTGTGTGTGTGTGTGTGTGTTGATCAGAAAACACACTGATCAAAATTAGAGAACAACAATGACTGTAGCATGGAAAAAGATTACAACAAAATTTTCTGAAGGTTACAACAGTCAGCAATTAGTAGGAAGTGTACAGGCCTCTGCTCTGAATGACTTCAGCACATCTGCGGCCACAGGACAGCACTAGTCTCTCACACTGCTCTGGTGTGTGTGATTTTGGTCCACTCTTCTTCCTGTCTCCTCCACAGTTCATTTGACTGTAGTGGGTTTCTTGGCCATAACTTTGTCGCCAAGGATTTTCCAGAGGTTCTCTATTGGGTTGAGATCAGGACTCTGGGCAGGCCATGTCATTATTTCAATGTTTTCAGTTTAAAGGAACTGCTTTACCCGTTTTGCTGTGTGACATGGACCATTGTCCTGCATGAACACTGCGGGCTGATTGGGTGATGAACTCAGGGAAGGAACCATATGTTGTTGAAGAAGGTTCTGATAAACATTTGCATTCACTCTGCCATGTAGCTGTATAAGAGGCCCAACTCCTGCTGCAGAAAACATGCCCCAAACCATGACACTTCCTCCTCCACTTTTGTGGGCTTTCAGTCCAAATGCTCTTAAACGTCGAGACACTGTATGACGAGACAGATCCTTACCCTATTCAGCGCTAAACTAGTAAACAATTCCAGCTGCAGTGTGCAAACGATTGCCCATTGAGATCCTCCGCAGTATGCTGTCCTCTCTTGTATTTGTCTTCCGTGGCCGACCAGCCTTCTTGGCGGACTTGAATGAGTTTGTGATGTTGTAAAGATTCAATATTCTTGAAATCACAGATTTGGAACTACCAACTGCTGGAGGCTTTCAGTCACTTTAGAACGGCCCACCATCTTGCAGAGTCAGTGAAACTGGAAGTTAGGCTGCCAGTTAAATAGAAGTTGACAGATAATCAAGGAAATTAGCACCAGGTGCCAGATTAACACCAATAACTGGGACATATCTGAAAGTGTTCTCTAATTTTGATCAGTGTGTTTTCTGCAAAATAATGTTTTTTTTTAAATGCCTTAGTTATTTTGTGGAAAAGGTGTTCTGGTAGCATGGTATAAACAGGACAAAAACTCCTTTAACTGTTGAGCAGTAAAGATGACATTATTTCAGGATTGTTCAATTGTTTATGAATTGTTCTCTAATTTTAAACGCCAGTGTGTGTGTGTGTGTGTGTGTGTGTGTGTGTGTGTGTGTGTGTGTGTGTGTGTGTGTGTGTGTATATATATATATATATATATATATATATATATATATATATATGGGCTTGCTGACTTACTGCCACCAAGCTGCCACAAATTTGCATAAAGTTCAACTCTGTCACATCGTTGAGTATGGAAACATATAGCCACATATGGCTACTGTCACTTATGATGAGAGAAGTCACCAACTTTAATCGAAATATTGCCTCTGGTTGCTCGCAGTGGGACACTATGTGTGAACATAGCTAAACACGTGTAAGAGCAAAGCACTATCTATCCCCTTCTGCATGTATGAGATTACAAACACCCAAGAAATGTTAATGTCAGATTGCTGGGATCAGCATGATTCAGACTCATGATCTGCTGCTAGACCCACAATTAATCAGTTTAATTTTCATTTAATGTTATTGAATGTCTGTGAGACAAATGATTTCATTTTTCAACAGTGGTGTGTTAAGAATCCCAAATATTGTATATCAGGCATAATGCTATAATGTTGTCTACAGATTAAGTTATATAATAAAGAGTATTTATCTGCAATCCTCAGGCAGTGATTTGCTAAAATGTGTAGAAAACAGTCACATTAGGTAAAGCATCCTGAGCTTGACCTAATATGATCCATTAGTATGTTAAGATGAATAACTTGTGACTAATAAATAATTATATATATATATATATATATATATATATATATATATATATATATATATATATATATATATATATATATATATATATGTGTGTGTGTGTGTGTGTGTGTGTGTGTGTGTGTGTGTGTGTGTGTGTGTGTGTGTGTGTGTGTCTGCCTCCGCCTCTGCCTCTGCCTCTCTGTCAGCACACTGTTCTTCTTTCTGCCTGTAGATGGCACTGAGCTGCTTAGGTCTCATCCCCGTCCAATGATTAGGTAGCACTTAATAAACCTCAGCAAAATCCAGGCTCTTCTCCACTACAGCTTCCAGGCACTCTGTCAAAAGGTCAGAGATTGTCATCCACAGAACCTCTGTTTCATCCCTTGTGCTTCTGCTTGTCTTGCCTCTCTCACTTATGCCTCTCCTTTGCCTGAGTCTGGCTGTAGCTTTTTTACACACTGCTCCTGAAGATTTTTTGTTCTCAGGTCCTGCTGAATAAGATCAAGACCTCTCAGCAACTCTTTATATTTCTCAAACACCTCTATTTCAGCTCTGAGTGTTCTCTCATTGTGCCCCATCTAATTTTAATTCAATTTAGTTACATTTTATTTGTATAGCACTTTTTACAATGGACATTGTCTCAAAACAGCTTTACACAGATAAAGAGGTAGTAAAGAATGAATAAGTTTGTTCCTTATAATTGTAAGTTTAACCCTAATAAGCAAACAAGTGGCAACTGTAGCAAGGAAAAACTCACTGATGGCATGATGAAGTAACCGTGAGAGAAACCAGACTCAAGAGGGAACCAGAGTGGTCTCTATCAAAGAGAATCCTATCCAGAGGCAGGTACAATGGTACAGACAACAAGACTACACCTTTCTTATCTGAAAAGAAACACTTAACTGTCTTCAGATAATACAATGTTCTGGTTGAAGTGATTTTCCTATTATTTATGGATTATTTCATGAACACACGTGATAGTAACTGAGAATACACCTTCTGTGTGTCTTATAAGGTGTATTTGAGGGAATGGTTGAATTGTTTTTGCAAATACAGCAGTACTTGAAAAAGCCTGACAAACGAGTCCCATTTAAACTTGAGAAAGAAAAAGTGAGATTAAACTAATACAATTTATTTGCTGTTTTCCACAGTCCAATGTAATAATAAATGGCTCTTGGAAATGTATCAGCTACACTGGGTCCCCATTGACAAACGGAATAATTGCCAGATCATCTTTTGGCAAGCTGCTTTGTCTACATAGAAAGATGGATACCCTTCTAGATGCTCTCTCACTGCATGCTCATGTTTCCCTATAGTGAAGTGAAGAACATGTGAAGAACAAGAGTCTAGCACTGCTGACACTAGGGGAAAAATGAGTCAGCATTAACTCGTATAATTGCCAGAACTGTTAGTGCAGCAAAAATCATGGGCAGCCAAAGTTGATGTTCCAATTGAGGCCCCATCTTCAGTAAATGGAGTATGGGCCACAGGAATAGAAGCGCATCACCCGAGCAGCCTTTATTTCTGTGGTGAAGGATTAGTACCAGATGCTCAGGAAAACTTGAAAGGTTCCACATGCTCCACCACAATTTAGATGTGTAAGCAGACGATGGGAAAAATATATAATATGCTTTTTGATGAGCAGATTGCTGTAGGTGACCAACTAGGGCCCTGTCATTACCAGAGGGGGCTGGTGTGGTTTCTTTATTCCTCATCAGTATATTGTGTTACATCTTAATCTTTGTGTGTTAATCCTCCATTAGCCTGCAGAAATCATTATTTAATGTAATATTATATAATGTTAGAGACTTTTTCTGGGAATAAGAATAGGACATTCTTATTAGAGACTTATTCTGGGTGAATGGAATACTGAACCAGCATTGTTACCATTCCATACTTCAAGGGCATGCAATTCGTCTAGACTGTGGATAACTGGAACTTTACCATACACCATGACAATGACTTAAAGTATACATTCTGTAAGCATTATATGGAGAGCAAACACTCAGCTGGAGTGTTATGTATCTGTGAATGAACCTTAATCCTTTTGAACTGCTCTCGGATGAACTGGATCAGAAGGTCAGAAAGAAATTTTGAACTAGCAAGGAACACCTTTGGCAATTTTTACAAGATGCATGGCAAAGTATTTTAGTTGAATTTTTGAAGTAACTGTGGAGTAAGATAGAGTACATTTGTGTGAATGAGAGGGAGGGCAGTGGAGTGGTACAGTTGCAGGGAGAAGTGGTGGAGAATGTGGAGGAGTTCAGGTACCTGGGGTCAACAGTGCAAAGTAATGCAGAGTGTGAGAAGTGAAGAAAAGTGTGCAGGTAGGGTGAAGTGGGTGGAGAAGAGTGTCAGGAGTGATTTGTGATAGAAGGGTATCTTCAAGAGTGAAAAGGAAAGTTTATAGGACTGTGGTGAGACCTGCTATGTTGTATGATTTGGAGACAGTGGCATTGAGTAAAAGACAGGAGGTGGAGCTGGAGGTAGCAGAGCTGAAGATGTTGAGGTTTTCGTTGAGAGTGGCGATAATGGACAGGATTAAAAATTAGTTTATTAGAGGGACAGTGCATGTAGGACGTTTTGGAGACAAAGCGAGGGAGGCAAGATTGAGATGGTTTGGATACGTTCAGAGGAGGGACATGGGGTATATCAGTAGAAGAATGCTGAGGATGGAGCCGCCAGGAAGGAGGAAAAGAGAAAAACCAAGGAGGAGGTTTATGGATGTGGTGAGGGAAGACATGCAGGTAGTTGGCTTAAAAGAGTAAGATGTAGAGGACGGGCGGGGGGGGGGGGGGGGGGGGTATGGAGACGGATGATCCGCTGTGGCGACCCCTAATGGGAGCAGCCGAAAGAAGAAGAAGAGATTTGGAGTAACTGTGGAAAACCTTTCTTCATCCCCAGGGAGGATTTTTAAATTAAAATAAAGTATAACATCTGCATTTTTGCATATTTCTTTGGTCAAAGTAAATCTTTCTGAACTTTTGACAGACACTGTATATTAATTTTATAAATGTTTGCATGTGTCTTTCTCTCAGCTACCAGGAACATTTTTATACTATTTTTAATTAATGCTTGACTTCATTATAGTTGGAGTCCCATAGATAATTGCTGGATGCTTATTTTTTACACGGTTCAGTATCTCAAAAATGACAAAACTTTCATGTCACAACACCACACATTTTATATTGTTTGGTTTTCTGTTCAGTTTTTTATTCTGTTTTGACCAACAATGTCTGTTGAAATCAAAATGGAATAAATCAGTGCTTTGTACTGTTTGCCCTTTATTTTATAGGCTTAATTATTAAAAAAAAAAAAAAACAGTTGAATACATATGCTTCTCTTTGGAGACAGTTAAAAAGATCATATTCTTATTTAGTTTATATTCAAAATATTACAATTGTTTAATAATATAATTATTATTGTCAGTTTCCATGTGGATACTATTTGTCATTTTTAGTTTGAATGAGTTTAATACAGTTTCAATTCCCATGTCATGCAGTGCCATGAGTAAAGACATAAACAGGCAGCTACAATTCCCAAAGACACTATTTCAGCAAAATCCAGGCCTTTATTATATGTAACATATTCTTCATATATTTAGATATTCTATTTTAGGCAAAAAAAAAAAAAAGAAAGAGCATTATAATTATATAAAAAACAATGTATAAAATTGTATGTAAAATTTATAATAATAAAAAAAACCCATAAAACATCACTTTAGAGAGTCCTGATAAAACCTTTAAAAATCTCCAAGGCTTTTTAATGAAGGCAAACCTAACAAACTCCACCCTGAAAAAGCCACTAGAGACGCTGTGTACTGCGATGTGCATGTAATTTAATTTCACCCATGTCCATTCAAATCGATCGTAGGACCCTTACAGCTGTATAATTAGTAAGTTTACTACATGTCTTGAAAATGTTCTTCTCACTCATAGAAATCTAATGAATTTCAAAAAGGCAGCAGGTTATCAGGTTTTCACTTATTAAGCACACCCCTAGAGAAAAGATGACTAATATCAGGTTAAAGTCATTATGTTATTTTGCAGGTTGCAGGGATTGTAAGGGGTAAAGGATAAAGCTGAACCATCTATTCAGCCATCTAGATTTCCTGACCAGCTTTTTTCCCTCAAAATGTAAAGAACACAGCAACATTGTCATGCGTGTGATTGAAAATCAGGGACCTTTATCAGCCTAATAACTTATAAAGAAACAATAAATCAGATTCTAACTGTCTGGACTCTGCTATTAACCTTGAATGTAGCCTTCACTGTCTTGGAATCGTGCCATGGAAGATATTCTTCTCAAACTTAACATGATTTTTAGTAGAATTGTTCACACCCTAAAAATGCATTCATAGCATTCAGGCTTTTGGTTTTTTCACTGTGTTCAAAAAGGTTTCACATAAATTAAATTTGCTTATAATTTTGTTCAAAATACACATGATGAAATACTTAATTCTTTGATTTTTTTATTTTATTCATATTCTTTTTTTTATTTTGAGTGTTTGTGTGAAGCATTCCACCTTTTATAAAGTTCATGATCACATCTCATGGCACAGCTAGTGCTGAAAAGCCAGGGGTGTACAGACTCCAGTTCAGTGATTTCAAAAGAAGTCTCCTACTTGCTGATCTTTGCCTTGTGAAAACAAGTTTCAGTCATACAGGAAAAAGTGGAGAACTTACAGCACTTTAATTCCACAAGAGTACAGTTCATCAACTTCCTACAACTTAATAGTACATTCCAGAGCAGCAATAAAAATCGGATACCTTGTTAATCAGACATAACTTTCTTTTCTTAACCCACGAGTGTTATGTATGAAACCACAAACTGTTATTGATAGGCAAACCAGAATAATGATCCAAAAAGTCTTGGATCCTCCACAGGCTCTTAAAAAAATGGACTGAAACATTGAAATGTACTTTGCAGCTGCATATTAGTATTCCAAAGAAATATTAGGGATATTTTATATGGGACACACATTTGTGAAACAGGTGAAGATTCATATTTCTTGTTACATGTCATCAGTATTACTTCATAGTAATCTGTGTGTGTGTGTGTGTGTGTGTGTGTGTGTGTGTGTGTGTGTGTGTGTGTGTGTGTGTGTGTGTGTGGATGAGGGGTATATAGCACAGGGTTTAAAAGGTATTATGAAGTATTATAAGCTAATTGTTATTCCAGTTAATCATAATTTTGAGAAGAGACACAGCGTAATGTGAGAAGGCAAACATACATATAGTTAAATGATTGTTTTCCTCTATTTAACACTCAACCAGTTGCACAATATAAAAGTAATCCTGCTAGAAAAAGATTAGTACCCGGAACATAACTATTTTACACAACACATACAGTGCCCTCAAGTGGACAAAATGGAAATAATTCTTAATAAGTTTTTTTAATATTTAGTAATATGATAATGTTTTATAATATTTACACTAAGTTCAGCAGAACCAGAATGTTCTACATGTGAATATATATATATATATATATATATATATATATATATATATATGTATATATATATATATATATATATATATATATATATATATATATATATATATATATATATATATATATATATATGTATATATATATATATATATATATATGTATATATATATATATATATATATATATATATACATATATATATATATATATATATATATATATATATATATATATATATATATATATATATATATATATATATATATATATATATATATATATATATTTCCTGAGAAATCATCCAGGAAACAAGCAATGCTGTAATCAAACCTCTGAGCACATGCAGATGGGTAATTGCTGTATTTCTTTTGGAAGTGATGATTCAGGTGTCACAGCTGTCAAAAACTCTGTTTAGCCCCAAATTGCTCATCTATAAGTTGCTTGTTTGAAAGTGTCTGCCAAAAAATAAATGCAAAAGTGTAAACATGGTATGTTCAAGGTCCATTTGAGTTAGATTATATTTTCCATGTGAACATATACAGCTGTACATGTGTAACAGATGCCATTATTTATGTTTTGGCATCTCTGCACTGTATTACACATATTGCAGCAGAGGTGTGGTGTGTCACCCAATCAGAACAGAGGACGCTTACAAATGAGATGAGGCAGAATAAGAGAAACTGTCAATTATATATTCTAAGGGGTCAAATAAGGTTGTCCATGTAAAAAGAAATTATAACAGATTTTGTATGATTTGCAATATGCTCATTTAAAGATGTTGAGGAGCACTGCCAGCGAAATACTCATAGGATCTATGTGTTTTACTAAATAATGGTTGCGAATAGGTCATAGCCTGCATTGTATCTAGTCATTATCTCGCCTTTAGCAGTGACTTATATGTGCTCATCAGTAACAAACAAAACTCATTTTTACTTATTTCCTCAGAATCGAATGGAGTGTTTCATTTTCAAGTCTGTCTTGAGTCTGACATACTTCCATACCACAGTCACCCAAACCAAACCAAACCACACTTTACATAATGCACTGATGGAAACCTGGCAGTGCAAAAACTCTCTGTAATTTACATAAACCTTGTGTGGAAGAAAAAGAGCATAGCCTCACTGTGACTCATGGATTTGAGAGTGTCATTTGACTCGGCCTCATTTTTGCAAAAAGCTTTGAGTTTCAGTGTCAAGCTTCTTCAAACTATCAATAAATCAAGCCAAAGCTTTATTTAAAACTGGGAATCCGAAGTGCCAAGCAATATAAATTGGATGTGGTCCAAGACTCGCACTATTCTGACATTTTGACTTTGGGTTTGTTTTCTCATTCAAACACTTCACTAAGAGCTTTCGTTCACATACTGTACATCATTGACAGATTGGCATTTTTCTACACTTATGAATACTGTGTACTTGTTGCTTGAAAAGAGGTCTGGATGGTATCACATATCCACAGTGGACACAAGGACACACTTTGACAGCTATAAACTTTGCAGAAATGTTTAATAAAGTCTCTATATCTTTTCTATAGAAACATTTGTTGGGGCAGGTGGACACCAGCTGCCTAAAAGGAAAAACCTTTTACACATATCTTTAGAATCACACACAAACACAGATGGCCTCTCATACACAGCATTCTTATTTTATTATTATTGGCATCTGTGTGGATATGTTGCTCAACAGGTTTACAATATGAATCCAGGTCTCATCAACCTTCTTCTTCTATTTACGACTTCTTCCATTAGGGGTCACCACAGCGGATCTCTTCTCTTTTAACCCAACTACCTGTATGTCTTCCCTCACCTCCACTTTGGCCCTCATCTATTCTTCCTTCCTTAGCATTCTCCTACCGATATATGCCATGTCCCTCCTCTGCAAATGTCCAAACCATCTCAATCGAGCCTCCCTCACTTTTTCCCCAAAACGTCCTACATGCGCTGTTTCTCTAATAAACTCGTTACTGATCCTGTCCATTGTCGTCACTCCCAATGAAAATCTCAGCATCTTCAGCTCTGCTTCCTCCAGCTGCACATCTTGTCTTTTACTCAATGTCACTGTCTCTAAACCATACAACACAGAAGGTCTTACCACAGACCTATAAACTTTTTCTTCCACTCTCGCAGATACTCTTCTATCACAAATCACTCCTGCCACTCTTCTCCACCCACTCCGCCCTGCCTGCACTCTTTTCTTCACTTCTCTAACACTCTCCATTACGTTGCACTGTTGACAGTTACTTAAACCCATTCACCTTCACCACCTCTTCTCCCTTCACCCGCACCGCTCTACTGCCTCTCTCTCATTCACACACATATGTACTCTGTCTTACTCCTATTGACTTTCATTTCCCTTTTCTTCAGCGCATACCTCCACTTCTTCAGGCTCTTCTCAACCTTCTCCCTACTCTCAACACAATATCATCCGCAAACATCATAGTACACGGAGATTCCTGTTTGATCTCGTTTGTCAACCTGTCCATCACCACTGCCAACAGGAAAGGGCTCAGAGCCGATCCTTGATGCAATTTAACCTCTACCTTAAACCAGTCTCGCTCTCTCATTTTCCTCATTCATCAGCTGCTCAAAATAATCATTCCATCTTCTTATCACACTCTCCTCACTAGTCAACACATTTCCATTTAAATCTTTTATTGCTTCAACTTGCAGCACATCCTTCCCAGCTCGGTCCCTCTGCCTGGCCAATAAGTATAAATCCTTTTCTCCTTCTTTAGTGTCCAACTTTTCATACGCTCCTCATATGCCTTTTCCTTTGCTTTAGCCACATCCATCTTCACCTGTTGCCGCATCTCCTTGTACTACTGCTAATTCTGTTTCGCCAGCCTATTTCTCTTTATGCTTTCCTGCACTTCCTCATTCCACCATCCCGTCTCTTTGTCTTCTTTTCTACTTTCACATCAAAACAAGTACCTTTCTAGCTGTCTCCCTTATCACTTCTGCAGAAGTTGCCCTATCATCCAGCACCTTTTCACCACCACAGAGCCTCTGTCTGACCTCTTCCCTGAATCTCACACTACAGTCTTCCGCCTACAATTTCCATCTTATTCTTTTTACAGTCCTTCAAACCCATTCTACAGACCACCATCCGATGCTGTCTAGCTACACTGTACCCCGCCAACAATGTACAGTCTCCAATCTCCTTCAGGTTGAATCTCCTACATAGAACATAGTCCACCTGTGTGCACCTTCCTCCACTCTTATATGTCACCCTATGATTCTCCTTCTTCTTAAAATAAGTGTTCACCACTGCAATCTCCATCCTTTTATCAAAATCTACCACCATCTGCCCTTCCACATTCCTCTCCTTAAGGCCATACCTACCCACCACCTCCATCAACTTCCAGCTTCACGTTCATCAGAAACTCTCTTCACCTCCACTACACTCTTACTGTACTCTCCATTCAGAATCACCCCTACACCATTTCTCTTTCCATCCACACCATGATAGAACAGTTTAAATTCTTCTCGTGCTTTGGCTGACAGTAGCCCAATTTCCACCGGTACCCTGTTGGCTAACAATACCTGTGGCGGTCGTTGTTAATTCGGCCCTCGACCGATCCGGTATGAAATTCTGGTTCATGATACGCATATTTAATTTGGCATGTTTTTCGCTGGATGCCCTTCCTAACGCAACCCTCATTATTTATCCGGGCTTGAGACCAGCACTAAGAGTGCACTGGCTTGTGCAACCCTAATGGCTGGGTTTCAAGTCTTATCAACCAACTTTAAAAAAAATTTGCACAAAGATTTCTGAAAGGAGATCACATAGCTACATAGCTGAATTGTGACAGTATCTAGTGTGAGACAATTGAATTTATTTGTGTATCTGGCACAGAAATCATTGTTTAAAATTTATTTTTCTATGATTAGTGGATGACCACACTCAACCCACTCACTCCTTTCTGAAACTATTCACCAAAATATTTGGACCTCCATGACCAGATTGTATGGCAGCTTCTTCCCCTAAGCCATTAGATTGCTTACATCGGTATTGTTATATATAGAGATTTATGGTTATGGAAGAATGTTATTTCTTTTCAGTATGCACTCGATCAGCTGTATATGGCTAAAATGACAATAAATCACTTGACTTGACTAAGATAAAATGAAATTAAAATTGTCCAAAACCTGTTTAAAAAAAAAAAAAAAACCACTTGTACAGCTGTCATACTGTTTTTAGCTATAAAGTACAAAAATGCATAACCAAGTAATTCAATGCTTCTTTATCCTTTACTTGGTAAAAAATATGTTTAATTAATTCATCACAGCAGTGTGTGTCCAGTCTAGTAGGAACATGATCCCTGAGCACTAAGATTACCAGTGGTTCTTAGTTCTCTCTCACAGCTTGGGGTTGACATTTAGCACGACCAAGAGTCCAGTATCAGACAGTGGTGCGGTTTCCTTTTTGCAGAAAGTGGCTTCATAATATATTGGAATTGTGGTCCTGTGGTCTTGATGAGGTTCGCCCATTGTAGCAATGAGTGATGGGTTTTCATTAAGACATGACCATAAGCCATGACTAAACTTTACCACAGTCGATCAGTACTACTAGAGGAATATTTTCACTTGAATTAAGAAAATTTGTGCCAGTCATACACACCATTATTCTAGAAGTCATCTGACTCATGGCTGCAGTCAGATAATAACTTATTTTTATTTTTTCAGTTTCTGCTTACAAATACCCAACACCTGATCCTTGTTAATTACCTCTAATATAAGCCAGGTAATTAGGCAATAATAGCAGGTTTTGAATGAAATTCATGTAGCTATGTTACATTCCACTTCAGAACTTTATGTTTATATTTAAATAGCATAAAGGTTAAATATAGATTTAAAAAAAATATATAATACAATAATACAATATAATATAATATAATATTATATTATATTATATTGTATTATTGTATTATACAATATAATATAATATAATATAATATAATATAATATAATATAATATAATATAATATATAGATACGTAAAGGTTAATTATAAATGCATAAAGAATAAATATAGATACATAAGTTAAATAATGAAAGGGACCCTGAACCTACATGGCTTTACCTAAGTTCAGTGACATGCAGTTCTATTTGGACTGTAAACTAACTTTACCTGTTACTGTGTTTGCAGAGATTTACATGCTCTCCCTGTGTTCATGTGGGTTTAAGTAAATCACTACATGTTGTGAATGTGGTGGATAGATGTCCCATCCCAGCTCAATTCCAGTCTCAAATCTAATGTCCAGTATGACCAGAAGTGGGACGTAATGAAGTACAAATAGTTCGTTACTGTACCTAAGTAGATTTTTCTGGTATCAGTACTTCACTATTTATTTTTTGGACAACTTTTTATATTTTTTACACAAATATCTGTACTTTCTACTTTCAAACCATTTTCAAACCAGGCTAATGACTGGATACATTCATTAGGTAACAAAATTATAAATGATTTTGTATTAATATATTAATATGATGTGAGGTCCATTTACCAGCGTGACACTAAAACATGTAGTAGTAATGGCTGCAGTATAATCAGTATTTCAACTATTTACCAGAGTCTTTTAAAACATTTGTATCTGAACGTTTTGATGCTTATTGGTTCACCTCATCAGCTGTGTAAAGCAGAGTCCGTAACCTTAAGTTTGGATGGCTCTGCTTTACAATTCCAAACTAAACTATAAAATTTAGGGGTGATATTTGACGCCAATTTAACATTTGACCATCATGTTCGTAGCACTGTCAAAGCGTCATTTTTTCATTTCAGAAACATTGGCAAATTACGTCCCATGCTGACTTTCTCTGTGGCTGAAAAGTTGATCAACACATTTGTATTTTCACGTCTTGACTACTGTAATGCTTTGCTGGCTGGAGTTCCTAAAGCTACCCTAAGTAAATTACAGTTGGTACAAAATTCAGCGGCTAGAACTCCAGTGCAAGGGAACCAGTGCAAGGGAACACATCACACCTATCCTGGAAAAATTGCACTGGCTTCCTGTTAGTTTTCGTATTGAGTTTAAAATTCTCATGCTCACCTATAAGGCCTTGAATAATCTGGCCCCTCAATATCTATGTGAGCTGTTAACCCCCTACACACCTTCACATGCTCTACGGTCCTCTGAAGCTGGAAGAAACACGGCTAAAAACTGTGGGTGATCGGGCTTTTTCTTCTTTGGCTCCCAAACTGCTCCCTGCCCTCAGAGATCAGGAATACAGAATCCCTGGGTGTTTTTAAATCCTATCTTAAAACATACTTTTTTAGGGTAGCTTTTATGTGACTTCTTTGTTTGCTATTTATTGGGTTTTTATTTTTTGTATGGTTAGTTTTTAGTGTATCTTTCAATTTGATCTTTTATGTCAAGCCCTTTGAGAAACTCATTTTAAAGGCGCTATACAAAATAAAGTTTATTATTATTACTTTTACTTGAGTGAAGGATGTGTGTACTTTTGCCACCTTTGAGTATGACCCTGACTAAAGTAGTCAGGGTAAAGTAGTTACTGAAAATAAATGAATGAATATTTTGTGAATAAGTCTGTGGTAAGTGTAACCAACATTCCAACATTATTATATTGTGAATATTATAATTTTACTCTAATAATGTTCAGGTTTAATTTCAAGTTTATTCTATAGCACTTTTCACAATGGACATGGTCTTAAAGCAGCTTTACAGAACGTAAGAATTATGGAACAAAAACATTTTAATATAAGTGAATTCTGTGTATTTATCCCTGATCAGAAAGTCTGGGGCAACTGTGGCAAGTAAAAAACTCTCTTAGATGTTATGAGGAAGAAACCTTGGGTGATATCAAATGTGTGAGTGTTTTTAAGTCTTAAAAAACCAATACAAAACACCAGGGAGTGAGAACTACCATGGGCACCAGAGTGTGAGATTATGAGTAATGTCCTTTCTTATACAGTCAGTTGCGATTGTATGTGCATGTCCACAATCTGCACACACTACACCACTTTGCAATCAAAATACCAACATAGTCTACCTCAGGGTCCCTCTGCATGTTTGCACACATACATAGACCCCTTCAGAATGAGAATACCAACAGGACCCAATCTACCTCTACATGACTTTGCACATGCCCACCTATGATGCTATATTGCATGCTGCACAATTTATACATGCACACACTTCTGGTTCTTGCATTTGCATTATTATAACTTTGTAGAGTTGTAAATTTATGTCTTGGGTATTGTGTATGTTTTCCTTTTGTCCTTAATTTATGTAAAAGGCTGCTTGGAGGATTCATAGAGTTTAAATTTTAGAAAATAATTTTACTGTATGGTGTAGCATAATGTTTCCTGTACATTTGACTAAGTGAATTGAATCTTCGATCTTGAAGTTGCACTTTTCACTTCGAGCACAAGATGGCGATAGCAGTCTTTCTTAGCTGTGCTCGAACAAAAGGTTCTTGCATAATACCCCTATTGCTATCAGCTTTGACCTGCAATGGCCTGAAGTGATGGGTTACTTATTGTTCCTACAAATATGAATATATACAGTAAAACTTTCATCATTGCAGCCACTCAAATATAGCTATACATACAGAACTGGCTTGGAGGAGTTTGCTGAAAACTTCTTAGGCTCTTTATTTTAATTTATTTTAAGCAGCTTTTCATACTCAGCATCAGTCCCTGACATTTTCTTTTGATACCCTTTGAAAGTAAAACTTTCTTTCGGCTTCTCCCGTTAGGGGTCGCCACAGCGGATCCTCCGCACGTTTTGATTTAGCACATGTTTTACGCTGGATGCCCTTCCTAACGCAACCCTCCCCAATTTATCCGGGCACTAAGAGTGGCTGGGGATGGTTCCCTGACCGGGGATCGAACCCGGGTCGCAGCGGTGAGAGCGCTGCATCTTAACCACTAGACCACCAGGGGACCTTTTGATACCCTTTGAAAGTATTTATGAAAAAAAAAAAAAAAAAAAAAAAAAAAAAGACATGCAAATTGCTACTAGTCCTACTAGCTCAAAGTCTAGTAGGAAAAGTTCATGGTTGCCAGAAGTACTTTTCATACCCAAAAAAAAATAATTAATTAAATTAAATTAAATTTAAGAAATATAACAAAGCATTTTTTAAAAATCTTTTTGTAATATGTTCATTGTAATAAATTGTCAAGTTAAATTATTCATCGTGAAATTTTGCATCAGTTTGCATTTATTTTTCTGAATTGGGCATGTAACACAATGCCAGCATCTGTATCTGTATCTGTATCTGTTCGGGACCCCAAATATCTTTATCTCTATTAAAAATTTGACGTTTAGGTGAAAGGGGCCTTAACCAAAAATTGTGTTGCTATTTTTGTTTAAATTAAATAGCAATCTTATTATATGTACATGGGAATGTTTCTGAGTCACATTTGTGCAGTTATTAAAATGTTAATAATTTGTTACTAGTAGCCTAATTTCTGCACTGTAACCATAATCAGGAAGTTATTAAGGATGATGAACATGGTCTTTAAATTTGTCCTTCAAGCATAAAAACCTCATTTACATTCTTTTTTTGCAGGACCTATATCCAGGAACAATTATACAGTCATTGTTCACTTTAAACAATATTCAAGCCTTTAAAATTTTTATAGAGCTATTTAAAATGCATTAGTCATAAATGAACAGTAATTTGACGATCATTAATATCTGTTCTGAATAACGTAAATGTTTGTTTATATATTAATATTTTTTTTTACTTTCTAAGTTAAAACTTCTGTTCTCAACAAAGCTTTTGGATCATATCAGTCTAATATCTTAGCCTAATTGCCTTCTGTAGCCACTGCATATTTTTATTGATATCTCTGGTTTAACTCTGACAGATTGCTTGGCTGTTCTCTGCCTATTCTTTGAGACTTGTCTGTTATCAAGCTGCCCGATGTCATATGCTGCGTTCTTTAAAGTCCAGTCTGGAAACAGAGAGGGTCATGGAATCCAATTTTTTTTTTTAAACTAAGTAGTAAAATAGAGGCACATTTTCTTTTCATTCAAAAATACCGTAATTTCCGGACAATTAAGCGCACCCAAATATAAGCCGCATCCACTGAATTTGACAAAGATTTTTCTTCACCTGTCTATAAGCCGCAGGTGTCTACACTAAAACTAATGAACTTTATACAGGCCTTAATGAAAGACAGTGTCTGTTACACGGCTTGTATCTAAACAGTAGCCGACCAAGAAAGTCATTGTTCACTGTCTTCCTCCTTCCTTTCACAATTTCTCTCGAGAGTTTATCTTTTGGCATCGTCATGCACTTAAAAATCACCATCGGTGAAGCTTTTCTCCCGATGCCGTGCAGCTCAGAACACAGGTGAAGTGCGTTTTTTTATGCCCGGTTGTTTTCAGCGTGACGAATGATTCCCATTTCCTGTAGACAGTCCGAGTGAGCGGCAGGTCAAACGTCAGAGGAACCTCATCTATATTTATGATGTGGTGCGGCCCGATTCAGTGGGAGCGCATCTGATTTAATATAAAGAGTTTCCTTGGTTCACCTGAACCCGTTCGGCATTTTCATCGGTCTAATTTTATGGGGCTCAGTTTTTTGGCTTGAAGTTTGTGAAACCAGGAAAAACCCAGGAAAAATCCATAAATTAGCCGCTTCATTGTTTAAGCCGCGGGGTTCAAAGAGTGGGAAAAAAGTAGCGGCTTATAGTCCGGAAAATATGGTAGACGAGATTTTTCACAACAGCAAAATCGAGTTCACTTAAGAGTTAAAGGAAATCCTCACTCTGAAACACTTAAATAAATGTTCATAAATTACCTTGTGATTAACAGTCATGGTCTAGATTTATTTTGCAATAGAATTCTTGACTTGTTGTCATGGACATATTCTTGACATTTCCCTTTGGTCTTGGTCTTGACATTTCAATTTCACTTCAATAATGGTTTTATAAATTACTCAGAATGCCATTTGACTGCATGCTGATAGTGGTGCCTGTAGGAATTAGCCTTTGGTTTGTCTCTTTCTCATCAGTGCACTGTGCTTAAACAGATCAGGTTCCTAAGTTTCAACTTTCATGCTGATACTGCATTAAACACCATCATGCTTGTCATCTTGTAGATCATTGAATATTTGAGAAAATTCGATGCTGTTACATTGGTTTCTGGAACTTAGTCAGCATTTGCTGTGTCCACTACTTGTATGCCAGATTTCTCATAAATATTAAAATATCACTGGACAAGTCTAAGTAAGAAAAGAAGCTCTTGCTTTTTTTTGTTTGTTTGTTTTTCAGAGCTAACACTGAAACTTATTACTTATGTATCAGATTGATTACCCGTGTCCATTAAATGCTATTATATCTGCAGTAGAAATGTAATGTAAATGCACAAGACAACTAATAACTTCACAGGAATAATCAGAATACAGCACCAACCCACAAATTAGCTAAAGAATCAATCAAATTTAACACAAATATCTGAATATAAACATATTTATTCTGTTTTAAAGTAAAGTTTTCATTTACTGACATAAACACTCTAAACTGCTCAAAGCAACCAAGTGATTAAGGTTTTTATTAGTAAAGCATATATTTTAGTCATTGTTACAGCAAAAATGTGAAAATATATTTAATAGATACACAGAGTAAATAAAAACCAAAACAACTTTATGTATTGTATAGAACTGCAAGTAAAAGTAAAATAAGAATGAATTTCTATGAGACAGGGCTTGTTTTGTGATACAAATATCCATGTCTATATATTTTTTTTATTTGATCAAGTAGTGGGTAATTTATTGCTTTTATGAACACTACCATTGGCCCTGAAATCAGACCTTGACCATGCAATTACTAAGAATGAATGCATGAATAAATGTATAAATAAATGAATAAATGAATTAACTATACTGACAAAAGTTTGTGGACATCTGGCCATACAATTTATATGTACATTTTCAAGATCTTATTCCACATTTTGTCCCTTATTTGTCCCTTCTCCTATTCCACATTTTGTAAAATTACCTTCCACTCTTCTGGAAAGATATTACATTAGATTTTGAGTGTGGTAGATTTGTCCTTATCCATTCCTAAGGGTGTTACTAAAGTCAGCTTCTAATGTACTATCTAATGTAATGAGGTCTGAGGTGCAGTCATTGTTCCAATTCATCCCAAAGGTTTTCAGTAGGGTTGAGGTCAGAGCTCTATAGCAGACCACTCGAGATCTTCCTCTCCAACCTATATAAACTATATCTTTATGGAGCTTGTGTTGTGCACAAGGGCATTGTCATGCTGGAAGAGGTTTGGGTCTCCTAGTTCTAGTGAATAGAAAATGTATAATCACATATAAAAGACATTGAAAAATATTGTGTGCCTTCTACGTTTTGGTAACATTTTGTGGAAGAACCACATATGGCTGGAAAAGTCAGGTGACCCTATAATTTTGATATAGTGTATTGGTATCACTTAACATCTGTGGTGGCACAGGATGTCAGATAAACAGCCCACCAACAAAACAACACACAACATTTCTTTTGTCTTTAAAGAAAAAGAAAAAGGAAAAAACATAATGGCTATTGTGTGTGACACCACAGTGAAACAGCATAGAGAGTGAAAAATCTATTTAAGTACACCATTCCCTCTCTCTTGCCAGTAGAGATACAACCCTCATGAGGTAATTGTGTATCTACTCCAAGACTCCTGGTTATCCACAATGGAATCCTGTTCTTCACATTCTTTATGTGAAGTAATAATTCAGTGAACCACAACACACACACACACATGTTCTTGTACACTGTTGCAGGCACACATTGTTAAATAAAGTGTCCTCTCCTTAGAAAGCCGATCTGTTGGCTGGATTCTGTACTTTTTCCACGTGGGAAATCAAGGCCGTAAAAGCACACGTCGGTGCAGCATGGAGGATGAGATACAGTAGCACTCCTGGGCCTAAGTGCCGTAACTTTCGTTTTGGATTCTCGCATGTTGGCATGCTTCCCTGCCTTTGTTTTTCTTTGGAGGATGAGTGTGGATGATGCCTCAATCAGGCTGTTATCCTTCAGAGCTTCCTTTAAAGCTGTTTAGCCAGCAGTGTCTCATCCCAGTGGGTGGAAAAGCACTTCCCATGAAAAGACAGTCACCAGAAACTCAAAACCATAAATAAACTTTTAATATTTGCGCTGTTGGTTTTCTCATCAGCTCAAGTGTGGTTTACACTGCGAGACGGAGAAATAAGTATGCGTCACAGGTGAAGGAGTGCATGGAACAACCGTTTACCTCAGTTTGTGTTTTTTTAAACATAATTTAAAATGAATGAACAGGCCAGAAATAGACTTTTCTCTGGAAATATAAAACAGGGATACAAGCGGGTATAAAATTATAATAAATTGAGGAGCAATGACTGTGTACGTTTTACATATGGACAAAAGAGCAAGTTTTGACTCATCATTTCTGATCTTTAATTCACTAGACTACTGCTATTACATCATTCTATTGCACTGCCTCTTAAAAAAACAAATATATTTTCTAAAACAAATTCACCCAAATGTGTGTCTATTCACAATCAATTATTAATGCAATTGTTAGAATTAAATTATATCTGTAAATAAAGAAATGCAATGATTCTTCACAAAAACCTTAGCTGCTGTGACATGTATGCACACATAATTAGAAAAACCTTTTTTTTTTTTTTTGTCATTTCATGATAAGCTTCCGTGTGTTCATACCAGACAATCAATCAAATTCCTCCCAGAGAAGCTTGTGTGAGGTCAGGCCATTCAAATCACTCAGGCATGTCCAGGGTCATCCATACTCAAACACTTCTTGGAAAAGTTTGAAAAAAAGGCAAATGTACTTTTGCCAGGCATTTACACCTCTTTGTTCCTTCGTGTTAAGATCAACATTCACTTTTGTTTGCCACCATGCATCCGTTATAGCACAAGTTGTCTCAGTCTAGGCTGAAACTGGAAACTCAAACATGATTCACTCAGAGCCAATGCATGGAATGTTATTCGCAGTGATGCTTTGAAGGCCAGAGCTAAACGAAGCTTGCTTATTTAATGCGTCCCTTCCTCAGCCACAGCACAAAATGCTGTGTGGCATGTTTGACTTTGGAGGTGAAACGAGAAACATCGGCAGTCAGACATGAGCCAGATCGAGGGGCTACAGCAATCAAGGAAACTTAGTCCAGCGTAAGGCAAGACTTCAATAAAATACCTCCTGCCCGCTTTTAAAAGCATTAGTCCAAGGCAAATTAAAAAGTAGAGTGCAATTAAAAGAAATCACTGTGTAAATGTTAGCATGTGGAAGTTTTCCTTTCCTTTTTTCAAAGTTAAGAAAGAGCCTGGGGACTGGGCTGTGCAGCTGCTGAATATTACTACATACATCTGGTTTTGATAAGGCACTATTATTATCAAAATCATAAAAGTGTAATGTGGTCACCTCTTGTACATACAGTATATACTATATATGTTAGAAACCTAGTACAAAGTTCATCTATTCACTGCCATATGAATGAATGTGAGGTCGTTCTTTATCAGCCATTAGCAAACGCTTGATTTGTAATTCCCATTAATATCAATCTGTTAATAGAAGAAAATTTAAGTAGCGTTTAGTTTTAAGCGTACTGGTCGCTCTTTTATGTTATGGATCTATTGTGTTATACATTATTTGGGCTTTAAATGTATTACAAACTGAAATTTCTGTTTTTTTGGTACTTAATATTTCATATTAGGAGCCTTAATTTGTTATGTCAATCATTTCTTGCTGAAATGCGTGAAATTTTGCCTTTTTATTTGTCAGAATCTCCATCAAATCTTTTGTCAGTTAAGTCACTTGTCATCAATACCATTATAAATTTTTCTTTAAATATAATGAATTAAATTTTTTTTATTTGTTAACCATATCTGTAATAGCTGGTAAAGCTGGTAATGTGTACTATCACATGTGCTCTCATGACCCTTGAATGCAGACTGCTGGGAAAGCAGCAACCTAAAATGAATAAAGATATCTGAAAGGTTTCAAACGCAACATAATTAGCATAAGTGCATTCGATTTGTATCTGACAGATGTCGATTCCATTTGAAGTTGGGATCCTTTAGAGCCTCAAGCTACTGAAAGGACTGAGGAAGAAGTGCTTATGTGCTTATAGCTCAATAGTTTAATAGCTCGAAATATATAGCATATTTAGATAGTAAGACTGTCAATCAATTAAAATATTTAATCACGATTAACTCTTGATTAATCGCAACTTAATTGCACATTTTTATCTGTTCTAAAAGTACCTTAAATGAATACTTTTTAAGTTTTTAATACTCTAATCCACATGGGCATAGACAAATATGGATGCTTTATGCAAATGTATGTTTATAATTAGTGAAACCAGACTTAACATAGAGCATGAAGACAAAATGTTCTTGTAAATTTTTTAAAGTGATTATGGTCTTTTGAATTACGTAAATCAATAAGAAACCAAACGGAAATGTTTTAACATGGACAGTTTTAATTGCCAGATGTGTACATTGGTGGATTGTGGTGCCTAATTTAAGACTTGGCACATCATTAAAACACCTAGCACCTATTTTTTGGCAGTTTCTCCCATTCTTCTTTGCAGAACCTCACAAGCTCCAGGTTGGATGGAGAGCGTCGGTCATTTTCAGTTCTCTTCAAAGCTATTCAATCGGGTTCAAGTCTGGGACACTTAAGGACATTTACAGAATCGTCCTGAAGCCCCTTAAACCGTCATCGCAGTCTGAGGTCCAGAGCGCTCTGGAGCAGGTTTTCATCAAGGATGTCTCTGTACATTGCTGCATTCATCTTTTCCATGATGCTGACTAGTCTCCCAGTTCCTGCCACTGAAAAACATCCCCAAAACATGATTATTAATAAATTATCAGATTAATTAATGATGCTGCCACCACCATGGTTCACTGTAGGGATGATATTGGCCAGGTGATAAGCAGTGCCTGGTTTCCTCCAGACATGACGCTTGGCATTCAGGCCAACGAGTTCAATCTTTGTTTCTCATAGTCTAAGAGCCCTTTAGGTGCCTTTTGGCAAACTGTAATGCACCTTTTACTAAAGATTGGCTTTCGTCTGTCCACTCTATTATACAGGCCTGATTGGCAGAGTGCTGCAGAGATGGTTTTCTTCTGAAAGTTTCTTTTTCCACAGAGAAATGCTGGAGCTATTTCAGAGTGACCATTGGGTTCTTGCTCAACTACCTGACTAAGGCCCTTCTCACCCAATCGCTCAGTTTGGCCCGCTCTAGGAAGAGTTCTGGTGGTTCCAAACTTCTTCCATTTACAGATGATGGAGGCCACTGTGCTCATTGGGACCTTCAATGCTGCAAAAAAAACCCTGTCTCGGAGGTCTATATTCCTTGGACTTCATAGCTTGTTTTGTGCTCTGACATGTACTGTTAACTATGGGACCTTATTAAGACAGGTGTGTGCCTTTCCAGATCATGTTTAATGAGCTGTATTTACCACAGGTGGGCTCCAATCAAGTTGTAGAATGTGTGTTAAAGGTTTTAATTCTGGTAATTTTGTGTTTATTTTTTCCTATTTTTTTAATAAAAATTGTTAAACAGAAATGCACGTTAAATTAATCACATGCTACTAAAATTAGGCACATAAGTAGTTTTAGATAATCTGGCATAAATGTTCATAATTTTTTTACTCCATATCGTTTAAGGTGGCAGATGTCGATCCATATGAAATGGGCTGTTGGATTTCCACACAGAAAATGAAAATGTCTGGCCAGACCAATGTTTCCCCTGCATTACAGTGGATATTTCCGAACTGTCAGGAGGGTGAAGTCTGGGTTTTGTGAATGTCCTCCTGGCAGAGCACTTCAAACCCCCATGCGGTGGCTCGTGTGTTCCTCATGGGTCACGAGCCAGTGCGACTCGGGCCATAGACTCACTTTTCACTCAGCAGCACACATTCATTTACTGAGACCGGACACTTCTGCTGAGCCCATAATGAAAAAGGCCTTTTTCAGCTGAGAAAATATATCATTAGCCCTTTACAGTGTAATACTTGCCACATTACGTTATGAAATGGGGTGTAAAGCAGTTGAAATACATGCAGTTTTCAGAGTGGCTCATTTTCATCGCTTTCTAGAGGAGTCATCAGTGAGTGGAGAAGATGAAATAAAGTGCACACCATCGACTTCTTTTAAAATGTGTCTGGCAACTCAAACCAACTTAACATAAAATGGTACAATGAGGATCCATTTTGCCTTAAAATATAAAATGATATAAAATAAAGGTTAAATTACACAGAGGACATTCATTCATGCTTGATGAATAAAACATATGATTTGCATTGCTCTCTTATTAGTGTTTAAGTGAAGCGCATTTGTGAGGTGGTAAAAAGCACTTTGAAAAGATTTTCGCTTCACAAACATTTTTATGGCTCTGACAGTCTGTAACCTACAAGTTCATGATTCACAGTTACCATCCCTAACAACCACCTCAACGTGCCACATGAGACAGCCAAATGTAACTGCTTCCATCAAAATCGCCAGCAACAGATCTGCATTTGCTCTGGTTTGGTCGTTAGGATTAATTAGCCAGCACAGGACACACTTAATGCAAATTACAGAGCAACATAATCTTCAGTAGGGGATCGAATAGATGCAGATGGTAACCATAAAGTGTCCAAGCAGCCTTTATGTTTGCAAATATCAACACATCAGGCAATCCGCCCAATCTATTCAGGAATCCCAATCGTGCAAAAGTTGGCATCACTGTCCAATATTAAATGAGCGGCATTCATGTGGTAGCAATTTGGTTTGCAAAGAACCAATGGTGGCTAAATTCCTGACCCCCTCAGTGCCCCTCATATTCCCTCAGCTCTCCTTTGAGTAACCACATCTATGGCTGAGGTTGGTGGAACGTGAAACGGCAGCCCTGAGCCATTAAAAAGGGCCAAGCAGGTCTGTAGAGATTCTAGTCAATGGCAGAGGCCATACCGATTCCACTAAGTAATGAGCCAGACGTTTCGATGCCACATCAAATCCAAGTCACGCCACATTCTCTGCCAGCTCATGTTGCCACTAAAGAGAGGTAAAAGTGAAATTGCCTTGCTGTGAATGTTTAAGTTTCACACTTCAATCTGAACTTTTTGCATTAATTTGCATCTTTAATGAGGAGCTACGCAGCTATAAATCTGGCTCTGAATGAACCCAAAATCCTTATACAAATTTTTATAACATCCTTAGATTATAAAACAGGAAAAGCAGTTCCAATTTGCTTTTTTGGTAGCAGAGAACTTGTGCAGTTAGTGCTTGAGCTCCTTTTAAATTGCTTCATTACCACACTAAGAGCAAGCCCTTTGACTTGGAGGAGAAGGCATCATGCACTTACAAGGTCTCACAATAAAAGTCATGCTCGCTGCAATAAGACCCGCTTTGTTTCCAATACATTCATGGTAAAACATTTATTAGACTAATTACAACAAGCTCCCATTGATTTTTTTTTCCCCCCGTGTGTTACAGATGCCTTGGCAAAGATCCCATGTCGTGTCACAATGTCGTTTTATTCAGCGGCGTGGCAGAGAGTGCAGGGAAGGAGAACAAATTGAGGCAGTATGGTGTGACTCATGAAATGAGGTTTCCCCAGGTCTCATACATACCTCAGCATCCTGGCAGGGAGGGTTTCTTTTAATTTAGGTGAATGATATCTGTGTGTTAATGTTAACACAATGATGTGACCATTATGTGTGATCAATTTAAATTAATGTCTATTCTCAGATTCAAAAAGAGACTTTTGTCCAGAATATGAGAAATGTACGTATATGACAATGTATGTGAATATTTTAACTTTTATACAATTAATCGATTAAATAATAACATTCTGTAATGAATTATTCAGTGACTACAGAAAAAAAAAATTATACCCAGCTAACATTTTTAGATTTTTAAAATATTCCTTGGAATGGCATCGCCTCAAAGAGTTTGCCTGGATTTCCTAAGTTAGAGAGTTGCTCCACTGCCACCCTGATAAGGACAGAAATTAGCATAATGAAGACACTAAAGAATGAATGAAGGAAATGTTATTTTGTATCAAGTAATGTTCAGTAATAAAGCTTTTCATAATACTTATGATAATGAAATGGTGTGTAAAGCAATTAAAACACAGTGTTTTCATTGCAGCTATTTTATATGCTTTTGAAAGGGGTCATCAGCAAGTAGATATAATTCGTGGCAAACTTCATTTAATAAGTTTGCCATTAAAATTTTTTTAAAATTTTTTAAACAATAGACTCTAGATGTTCGGCAGCCATTGCTGAGTTAAAGTGGTCACTGTAAATGAATGTTAAAACGAATAAATAATAATTTCTGATAACATCTGATATCTCTGATAGTGGTGTAGGAAAGTTATGAGATATATACCTCTGGACATGCTGATGGATGCCGTGAGTTTAAGGGGTTAAGCCATTCATATGCACCAAGTTAATTCTGAGACGCATTCATATAAAATGTTTGTTGCTTGTGACAGGCCTGCCCTCTACCAGCAGGTACTGCTGGACCACTTCAAATGAAAGAATGTTGTTTTTGCTGTTTTGCTGCACTGACCATAACATATGCCTGCAAACTGTTGTCTCCTGTGCCTGTGTGTGGGCACTATGCTCCTTAAATCTGTAGCGTTTTTAATCTCTTTTTGGAGCTAAAACCTCCCCTGCAGAGACTCTCAGACACAAAAGCCTCAAGTGGCAAACTCTCCTGAGAAAGCTTTCGCTTTACAGCACACAGCACAGGGGAGCAGGGAAAACTGCCAGACACGCCCAGGCACATGGACACTGTACACTCACAGCCCAGCACATACTAAAACCACACAGGAAGATGGCCAAGCTCTCTGTTTGTCTGTCTGCCATCCAACACCATGTGGTTCACTTTATCTCACACAGTGAAATCAGGCAACACTGCTACTGATGAGACATTCATTCAGTGCTTGAAAGTTTACAGTCTGAGAAAACATTGATGGTAGAGTTTTAAAGCGCAGTACGGTTGAGGGAGTCTGAGAAGCCCAACAAGACACTTCGCATTCACTGGTTTGATTAACACACACCATGCTCAGTGGATCTCTTCCTGAGGGCAGTTAAGGTTATGCATCTGATTAAAGAAAACAAAGCAGCAGCCCTCCTGCTGAGCTCTGCTTCAGCTTGTCCACAGTTCAGCTCTTCGGCAGTTACTCTATCCCGCTGCTTAATGAGTGCTACACCAGACATGTTTAATGTAGAGGCTAATCTCTTTTTCCTCCTTTTTGCTTGAAAATCTGCACATCATAAATATCTAAATAGCTCTCCCAGGAGTCAGTGGGACTCGCTAGTCCATCTTAATGGACTCTAAGAGATGTTAGCGAGTGTTATTTGCTCCCAGAGCCCCATTTATGCCATAACTATTGGAAAATACAGATGTCTCACAGACAGGCATGTACCCACACTTATACATAGGAACAGGGGCATTCTTAAAGCATAAACATGCTCTGTAAACACAGAGTAAAGACACACTACAGTAAAAAGGTTTTTGGAATTATAGGGTGACACACAGCTACAGCCACTAATCTAGAGGCCTGTGATAGCAGGTATACACTCTGAAGGTCTTTAGCCACCCCCAAACACTGCCTGTCATTGCCTTTATATGCACTGATGAGAGGAAAGCGTTTGTAATGAGGCCACTGAGGCTAAAGGCAGTATGCAGTTGTAGATAATTGCCTTCAAATTACCTCACTGACATTCTGATCCTCACAAATACTACACAACAGCAAAACAAGTAACTGTTCCAGCTACACTACACTTGAAAGTACGTAAAACCAGTCTATACACGCTAAACACGCATGCAGCCACTTCATCAGTGCCACCTGACCAACATATGCACGCTACTGGTTTCGACAAAGCATGTGCATATTTTAACACAGCACTAGACTATAGGTGCTGAAAACCACTAATGCAGCTGTCCTGCATCTTATAAGCAGATTTTAAAAATCAAAAGCAAAATATTAATTAACTTAAAACAATATGTAGATTTGGTTAAAGCCAGTGATTTAGGGTTGCACCAAATATGAAGATTTTATCATCAATTGATTGAGTTGGTTGAAGAAATGCAAACTCATTACACAAATCTGCATATGGGGAAAAATAAACTTCATTAAGAAAATAAAAGATCTTACTTTTAGTTAAATGTGGGTATTGGCTGTAGTATACATAATACTACAGTAATCCCCCACTTTACCACGGTTTGAATCTCGCACCCCCGGTTTATCGTGGAATTGCATTTGCCACATAACTCATTTGTTTCGCTGAATTTCCCGGTCTCTCGCGGATAGCACGATAGACCAAAAAGATTTATAGGGAATTGTTTTTATGGAGTTTTATGTTGAAATTTATTAATAAATATAATTATTAATTATAAAATAAAGTAGATTGTTAATACAGTACTGTACTGTATACATAAAGTAGCATTTTTCGTGCTGGTGTCCGTTTATCGCGGGTGGTTTTGAAGCATAACCACCGTGATAAACGGGGGATTACTGTACTTAAAAAAAGACAAGGAGAGAAACAAATAAACAAGGAAATAAGAATCTAAAGTAGCCCAAGCATAAAAAAAAATTGGTAATAAAAGGATGGATAAAGACTGAGCTGCCAACCTGGAGGTGCAGTGGAGGCAAACATTCCTGACGTATGACAGTTTCACTACCCCTATTTTGACATACACCTATTTCACTCCCTAAAGAGCAGTGTTGCACGCCTTGCATTGCAATTTACTAACATCTCTCCCTGAAGAGTATTAACCAGCTCCCTTCTGCCCATAGCACAAATATGTCCCTTTTCCTACTTTGGGCCATTTGGGTCAACTATGGAATATATGCTGCTCTTCTGGGTCCTCGCTGGTTATATTATATTTAAGAGGAATTCTCTCAGCTAGTTTAATAAGGGCTGGCCTTTCCTTGAAATCTTTTGTTAATGCAGCTACTAGACCCATATAAAGTCCCATAAATGGGAAAAAGGTGCCAAACAAATGGGGAAAAAAAGGGCAGCAGTGATGGAGTTTTTCATTTCTTTCTAGCAGCTGGCTCGATCGGTTTGCCAAACATGCCTGTTATGCCCACACAGCGCTCTCTGTCCATAAAGGGAATTCCGAGTTCTCGCTAATGTGTTTTGAGCGTACAGTATTCAGACCCATATATGAAGACCATGTGTTACCGATTCTGTAGGCCGGGCCTGAGCTTGAGTCCAGAGATGGGTGGTGATGGTGTGGTTGACTCCAGGCTTTGACCTCTTATGTGATTATGAGACCTCGAGGCCTCTGGGGAAGAAGAAAGACCTTGTGTGGTTGTCAGACTGAAATTAAACAGGCCAGTCTGAATGGCCGAGATGTTAGCCACGATGGTGGTCACTAACAGGGAAGTTTGCCATAGCAAAGGAAAAGATGTTAAGAGTAATATTGGACAGAGGAAAATAAAACCCAGAATGACAAGGAACAGCTGCCAATTCCTCTTCTGAAACCTCTTGCCAGTTCACTCCAATAATCTCTTTCCAGTGGAAGTTCATATGGATGCTTTATACACTGGTGCACCTGCTTTATAAAACCATATAAATGAGAACATAAATATAGTTTTATTTTTACTGAAATAGATCATTAAGAGCTCCATAACCTGATTCGGATATGATTTGCAGTTCTACTTGGCTTTATTTTGTATAACTGTATTTGTGTATAACTATTTTGTTGCTCTCAGCATCTTATATTGCTCTAAAATTATATGTTGACTGGAGCAATCCCTTAAAAAGCTGTACAGTCGAATTCATTTTCCTATTACGTTTGAAATCATTTCATTTTAATTCCCTGTATTGCATAAAGTAGAGGCGAGTCACACATAAATACCATTCATTGGTGGTTGTATTTATATGAGCAATAAATGTAACTTAGCAACTTTTATTTCTAAACGCGACCAATTTGCTTGAATGGAAAAAACTCTGGATACGAGAGGCCATTATAAGAATATTTGTCCATATTATTTCCCTCACTAATCTGGTGCGTGTTGGGTCTCCATAGCTGACATATGGTAAATCTGTAAACTGTACCGGACTCGGCTGGCCTGAACTGTTGGAGCGCACAAGCTACATCCACACTTGAGCAGTGCTTCATGCCAAGACGTCATATTCAATGAGAGCACTAATGATTCCTAATTTCCTGCGTACCAGAGGGCAACCGACGTTTCATTATATGGCTATTACAAACAGCAAATTATTACAACATTTAATGTTCTGGGAAAGGCTGTTTAACCAACAATGTCATAACTTCCATCTCCGCCATCTGCTTTGAAATGAATGTGTCATTCACATAGAGAGTGTAGTGTGTGACAGCCTGGTGGCAGCATATAAACACACACACACACACACACACACACACACACACACACGCACACACACAAAGGATATGGCTGTTCAGTGCTCACTTCCTGTTTGTGGTTTTCCTAGTTTAAGCTTTGATGCATGCCATAATAATAGAACTAAATTGAGCTAATGAAACGGCGTGCTGTCAGATTAAAGGGGTCTTTTGACTTGCTAGAGCCTCCCACCACACACACACACACACACACACACAAACTCAGACACACAAGAAAATACAGAGGTCCTCCAGAATGATCCATTGCCTTAAAGCTGCCGCAAAGTTTACAGTAGTGGTTTTCTGATGAAAAGAGTAGTAGAGGAAGTGGGATAGTGTATGGATGGATGTGTGATGTACTAAGGAGTTTAATATGTGCCAGTCTAGATAAAGAGATTTAACACTAGATCTAAGAATAACTCTTTACTGTGTCTGTGTGCAGTGTCTCTGTGGCGATCTGGACTTAAATTCATTTCCCTCAGCGTAGTCCTCTCAGCAAATGAATCTCTACCTCTGGTGGACTGACATTCTGGTGTTCTGAGATGATGTCTGTGAGCAGTTCATTCGGTTGTAATCCACAACAGATGGCTCTTTAAACACAGTTAGTCAGTTTGCACATACAGTATGTTCACTACACATTAACATAATGGATCGCAATCCTGTTTCAAAGATGTGCAAAAAATAGTACTCTACTAAACAGGCTGGACACGAGGCACTTTGTTTTGATGATCACATTGTGATTGTACGAGTTCCAATCCTCATTTGTGTGTTTTGAAAAACTATTTTGTCAATACATCTTTTATTTGACTCAATAAAAACTTCCTCAATCATATTCTTAATCTCATGTTTACAATAGCTCTTCTCCTCAAGATTTGTCTGCTCGTATTCTTTCTTAAGCAACTGCATTGTCTTGGTCAGGGTTGTGATGGATTTAAAACCTTTCCCATGAACACTTAAGTATATTATCAACACCTGAGATGCTTATCTATCACAGGGAATTAAGCAGACCCATGTTCACATCTAATGGCAAGTTTTTTGGGAGTTTGGAGGAACCGAGGGATCCTTGAGGAAACCAGTGGAGACATGGAGAATGTATATTATCCACATAGTAATCCAAACTCAGGACTGAAACGTGGGACTGTTTACTCAGTACAGTGTTACAACTGTTATGCATTACACGATATTCTCAGAGTAATATTTAATCATAATTCATAGACACATTTTGTCTGGGATCATCCTATGTGTTATTTGAGGACACTGCTTAAAATAACGCACCATTTATACACCATCTTGTCACACTTTCCACCCAACTGTTCCACCTAACCGTAACTGTTTGACTCCAAAGTGTTTCTTCATATTTTTATTTCCTTATTCTGCTTAATTCTGGATGAATAACGTGACTTGACACAAGACGATGGAAATCTGTCAAATTAACCATTCATTTGCTCGTGTGACTTCGTAAGCTGTCTTTAAGATTAGGTTTGAAGAAATATAATTTTTTGGTGTCTGCAGTGATTATATAGTGTAGTGGTTTAATTTTCCATGACTCACGGTAAACCTCTCCAGCTGTCTAGGAGCTTCTTATACACTTCTGTCCATTTTTTCCAAGAATATAGTGGGAGAAGATGCAATTTGTTCGGGCAAATAGGACACAAAGATTATTTTACACTACTATATTTGATTAATGATACACACATCTTTTTCTTTTTAATTTAAATTTTTTTTTTTTTTTTTTTTAGGAAGATTCCAGTTCCACTCTCTTCTCAATAGTCAATATGTCCTGTGTTATAAAAATTGCAACTATAATAGTGCTTAAAGAGGTTGTGTTTTGGATCTGGCTGATAAATCACCGTAATGTAATAAAAATGCAAACAGTAGCACGTAGGTGGCATGAACTGCATTTTTAATAGAACATCATATATACATGGTCATTCCATTGTCTATAATATTTAGCTGCTTTATTATGGATCAGTTTAAAGCTTAAAGCATGGAAAGTTCTTCTAAAGAACAGTTATTACACACATCTGACAGAAACTGGTTCAATTTTTGGAGATATCCGTGTTGTTTATAAGTGTTCAAAAGAAAATTTCAGAACAGAGTAATAACATATACAGAGACAAAAAATGTCACCAAACACACACACACAAAAAAAAACAAAAAACAAAAAACAAAGTACAAAATAAAAATCAATAAATAAATCAAATATATACCTTATAAATGTAATAGCTATGTGAAGGCTATGCTTTATTTACCTATTGTTCTTTTTTAAATTTAAATCGGTAGCTGGTATTATAACCTTTTTTCTAACACATTTAATGGTGAAGGAGTTTTCAATACTGAAAATACAGTAATGTTTTATTTTGATAATATCATTAGATAAACTCACCAACTATGTACACATGAGCTTGTGGCCATGCTAGGTGAATAACTAAATTTATTTATTTTCCACAATATACAGTTAGAGCATAAAGCAGTCTGGACGTAAACATCTTGTGCTGAGAATAAAATACTTTTGCAACTACACATTATACTGGATTACTCTCAAAAATGTACAAAGCCAACGGAAAAGGCATGACATGGCGCACTCTGCCTCTGTTAGTGCGCACATAATTTTACATAAATATAGACAAGTCTCTTTCTTCTCAAGGCATCCACCCTCTTTCTATCCATTCCTGCTCTCTCTCTCTCTCTCTCTCTCTCTCTCTCTCTCTCTCTCTCTCTCTCTCTCTCTCTCTCTTTCTTTCTCTCTCTCTTGCTCAATCCCACTCTCTATCTCTCGTTTGCTCATTGTTTATCCTCCAACCTTTAAGTCCATGACTCCTTCAGTCCTTGTTCAGCTCTGTTTTCCTTATCTTCCAGCTCAGACTGGGTAGCAACAGCTGCTGTACGGCTTGATGATGTTGAGAAGGGTCACGCGTTGGGGCACGACGGAAGCAGCAGGAGGTACAAATACACAGCGCATGTGTGAATGTGTGTGTACAGCTTAAGAGACTATGAGGAACTGCATTTGTGTTTGTGTGTGTATATATGTGTGTATGTGTGTGTGTGTGTATGTGTAAATGAATATGATTGTGTTTAGAGCAGCGGGTAGCAGCTTTCTGATCTTCATTCCATGTGGAAATCTCAGTCTTTACTGGCTGGCCCTCAATGAAGCCAGGTGGTCACTGTGGTGGTTCTGAGCCCGGAAACGCAGCCTCTGCTTGTTCGACTTCTTCTTCTGATCTTTGGGCTTGTGCTTCCCCGATCCCCCTGCAGCAAACACAGACAAAATACTAAATTTTCACAGCAAATTTTGTAGCTCAAACTCAAATTAAATCAACTGCTACTCTTCCGCCATAGCAAAAAAAAAAATGGTGTGATGCATGCACAGTGACTACTCAATTCAACAGCAATCAGTTCAAATTAATGTATTATGGTGAATTAGTTTTGTGTTTGGCCGGCTGTGAGCGTGTTAGATAAAGTAGATGTAGTGAGTTTTGTGGCCAATATTTGGAAAGCTAGTCAGACACTGGAAAAATAAATGGATAT